>NC_066363.1:127391255-127722684 GCF_013377495.2 Cygnus atratus
TCTGGATATACAGGCATTTCAGTTTCAACTGTTGCTGCTGTGTTTATATTAGGACTACACCAGCAGTGGGTTAAGGCATGGGCGGGGAACACACTCAAGGAACTTTGATTACAAAAGGGATTAATAGTCCTGTTACACAAAATTGGAGGTTTAATTCAAAAACATGTCAAGCCCAACGCTTGCTTTATGTCTGACACAGCAATAACTCACAATAACATCACTGCTGAGGGTAAGTGAATAAGGAATTCACCTGCACCTGCCTTTCCCTCTTATATTTTATTACCTGTTCCTTTTGAACTTCAGGAATTAGTTGGCAAAGAGCTGGTAGCAAGAACAGTAAATGTATACTGAAAGATCGGTGACTACATTCAGTTTCTTTGCACAGGAGGAAATGGCATATATTAGAAGGAGAAATCTTCTAGTGAGTCCAGTGAGAAAAAAGCAATTGTAAGAGCAAGGAGACAAAGGAGTAGCAACAGAAGTGGCCATGGGGAGGTCTGTAAGGTCTGTCTGTTAGTGGTGTGACAGCTCCTTGAGCCCTGCAATGCTGGGCTGGCCCTGCAGGAGCTGAGGCTGGGGCTCCTCTCCCTTTTGCTGACTCTGCCATGGATGGTTATCTCCGACAGAGCAAGCAGCTGAGGGCAGAAATCCTGGAGCAGCCCAGGGAGGCTTGCCAGGTTTCATCTGTCAACACCTTTGCTTTTCTATTGCATGGATCCATGGAAAGTGGCTAATGAAGGTCTTTAAGTTGCACTTACCATCCTGGAACAGGAAAACTGGTGTGGGGATACACCAGTTCTCAGCTGCCTGCAATAAATAAATAAATAAAAGTGAGGAAGTACTCTTTGTGGTCCCAGTGAGGAGTAATAAAGAGTGTGGGGAGGATCTGATCTGACATCTGGTTTGTGTTGTTGTAAGCCATCCCTGTGCATCCTTTCCCTGAGGGCTGGGGTGACCTGAGGGTATTCAGAGCTATGGTTTTGGTTTGTCCCCACTGGGACCTTCAAAGTGACAGTTCATTTAGGTTTTTTGTTTTTGTCCTGTTGCTGATGTCACAAGTAGTTTACACAATGGTCTTCAGAGAGCGAGTAGTAAACACAAAAATGCAATTCATTATCCACAGGAAAGATTGGCTGATGTTTGAGGCACCTTCCCAGGGCTCAGGGGAAACTGATTCAATCCCTTTGAATTGAATCCCAGACCTCCTGCAAGAGTAACTCCACCTGGACTGCTCCACACACAGGAATACCAGGCAAACTGTTGAGTATTTCTGCCGCCTCATGTCTGTAGCACCACAAACATGTCTGACTGGTGGTGTAGCTGTGGGACAGCAGGTCCTGTCACCCCACACGTGGCAGACTGGCTGTTCATGTGCTACATCAGGATAATGCTACATGGTGCTTCTGGGGATCACACACCCCAGGCAGAAGCAGACTTCTGGACACACTGAAAAATGTGACAGCCTGGGAAGGGACAGAAAGAATTTGGGACTGATTGTTACGTGGTCTTGGACACTCTGATGAGATTTCTGCTGTCTTCAAGAGGAAGGGCTTTGTACTGTCCTAGCAAACTAGCAAAATGCTCCAACAAAACAGCAAAAACTGTCCTCGTTCTGAATAAAACAAGCTGCAAAACTCTTATTTCTTTGACTGGTTCTTTTTGTAAAAATGTAGCAATAAGTAAGAATTAATTGTGTGCAGGTAGTGATGATGTAAATACTAGAGTTATAATCCTCTTCTGCACAACCCTCATGGAGGCCAGCTAGCCAGACAAAGTCTGCATAGGACTGATCTGGATAGGAGCCCCAAAATGAGTACGAACAACATCTTACCTGAGTATATTCTGTTGACTTGTCAGCAAGTAACTGTTTGAGGATGGCATTTAACTGCCAGTAAAACTCTTGTAATGACTATTGCACAAAACAGCTCAGTTGAATGAATGCTAGACAGTGCTTGGGATTTGTTGTGGGTGTAGCTGCTTCTTCAGCTGATGAGCTTTTTAGAAGCAGCATGCAACTTTCTGTATATTATTTGTTATTCCATTTGAGTGAAGTAGGACCTTAACTTAGGAACAAACTACAAGTGTTATGATGAGTTCCTTTGGCATAATCTGACCTTGAATTAATCTTTATCCTGTCTTTTCTCCCCAAGAGGTGAAATTATAGATAGTCCAAGATTGACTGCTAACTGTATGGCTGTAAGTAGTCCATGTGTGTGGTGTTTTGGAACATGGTGTAGCTGGTAGATACCTTGAACACTGGTAGTCAGAGAGAGGCTCAAATATTAACTTGTGATTTGGAACTTTTCTCAAGAGGAAGGGACCATGACAGAGAGAGGGTGATGGAAAAATTTATGGTGTTTCAGGGAATGTTAAACATGTTTGTTTGGGATAAGGACATCTTGCCCAACTGATATTCTCAAGTGAAATTCTAATAAGAGGTGTTAACTGGCTTCTGATTCTGTCATATTAATATAGTTTCAACTGTGAAATATTTCACAATGTTGTTGTCTGACGAATTGCACTTCTTCTGTGCTGGGATGCAGTTGATACCTTTTGGGAATTCTGTCTCTGCACTTAGTGGTAAAAAAACAAACAAAAAAAACACCTGACGTTGCTTAGGAGTACGTTTCATTGATTTTCCAAGAACACTAATAGAAGGTATATGTCAAAGGCTCAGTCAAAGTTTACTGGTTATCATGCCATGCAAGATATTTCACTGGGGCTTTTATATTGCTTCCTACCTAAGCACCTCAAAGGTTGTGGGGTGATTTTTTTTCCCTTTCTATTAGGCAAACTTGAATGGTTTTGCAGGAGTATAAAAGGCTGGGGCTGGAAAAATACAAAAGGGATGTTGCAGAACTGTGCCTGAAATGTTATGTCAAAAAGAAATGTGCTTCTGGAGTCCAACAGTGCAGCTAGTCTTTGCTTTGCACTCTTTATTGCTTCTCCTTCTCAGCCTAGAGAGACCCCAGAGGAAGAGGAGAGGGTTTGTACGTCTTTACCCTCTTAATAGAGACATACCCAAAGGGATTTGTCTGAAGTCCATGGGACTGCAGTGGAAGGAACCCAAATCCCCCTGCTTGCACCCTCAACTTTTTATACATAGGATAGAAGAGAGAAAGCCATCAGTGTGACAATATATTCCAGTTTTGTCTTGCCTCCAGGTCAGGAATAGGTTATACGCAGTGCTTGTGAAAAGACAGCAGATAGCAGAATGCTGTGACTTTTTTCTTCAGTTTTCCCAGTTGGGAAAGTGAGCTTGAATTTTGTATTCAATCCCTTCTTCTCCAGGCAGCATCGTGGTGGCATTTGTCACACTTCAGGGTAATACAGCGACTTGTTTATCTGCTGCAGCGAACCCTGCTGAGTCCTCACTGGAGTGGAATTACACGCTGGATAGCAACTTGGGCTGCAGCCACATTACTGAACATTTGCTAAAATTTCCCTTGGTTGTTGCCCTCAGTCTAGGTCCCACCAGTGATAACATTGTTGGGAGCAGTAACACCAAAAAAAATTTTGGAAGTTGGTGGCTTTTTAACCAGATTGATCTAGCTGGAGGAAGCTAGATGCTGTAAATATTAGCCTGAGCTCATGTTGCTTTCCCTGTTCTGGCAAAGCTTGGGTTTATTTTTATTGAAGGTGTGGGTAGGGTAACAAAGTATTCTACTCCCACCCAGCACCAGACTGCCATTTATTCAAAACTTATAAAGAAAGAGATCGATCACAGAGTCTGGATTCCTCGGGGTTTTCAGTGTTAGGCTTCAGGAGCTGGTGAGGAAGGCTGCCGTAGTACCATTTTAATGCATTTGCCCTCTTTGTGTCAAATGCTGTACAGATACGGAGGAAAGTGCTTGTCCTGGTGAGAAGCTGGGACTTCTGCTGGCACAGCACTAAGCAGGGTAGCTCAAACAAGAGGGCATGCGGGGTGAAGAACAGCTACAGTGAACAGTTCCTGCAGCAGAGAGGGGCTGCCTCCTGAGGACATGGTGGATTTTAATTCTTGTTTTCGTAACGCAAGTTTGAAATCTGTTATTTAGCCAGGATTAGGGGCAGGGAGTTTCACTGTCCATAAGTGAAATAATAATCTCGCATGGCCTCACTCCATGATCTTCAGGAGATCACAGTCTGATGTCCTGCCATTCATGCCATGTGTAATTTGTGTCATCAGGGGAATTATTTAGAAAGAGGAAGAGATTTTAATTAGAAGGGCAAAATTCCTTCGGGATAAAAATGGCTATGTATTACTGTCAAACTTTCCTGTCTTGCACTGCAAAAAAGCAAATGTGGATTAAATATTTCATATGAAGTAACAGAAATTACATAGCTAAACAAAAATAAGATGCATTTCTTCTTGGTGTATTTCAGTCAATTCCTTACTGGGAATTTGCAAACCCACTTCTCCATCACTCATACATGCACAAACCCCGTCCCACTGCCTTCATTGTGTCCTCAAAAGTCCTGAGACTTGCAAGAATGGATCATGGAAGTGGGCACACCAGGTGGGGACAGTTTGTTTCAGTCTCTAGCATACTGTATAACTAGTGCCGTGGACACTCACTAAAGCTTGCCTGTTTCACTGTGGCTCTGGGTTCTTTAAAGCAGGTGCTAAAAAAAGACACAAGGGTGGAATATGGAACTTGATCCTGTGTGCCCTCCATTCCCCTGGAGGTGGCAAGAGAGACTCGGGAACTAAAACATAAATAGAGCTTTTTTGCAAGGCTCACAGTTAATGTGTCTGTACGATAAAAGGGGGGTGAAAAGAAGGAAGGAGGTATGCAAAGCTGATACTGATGGAAACCCTATTACTTAGGCAATGTTATTCAAGAACAAATTATCTGTGAGAAAATATGACACTTGTAATGTAGCCAAGGCCTTTGCAAGCTGTGGAGCCAGCTGCATAGGCTTGCCTGAGGCACTGACTGTGCCATCTGAGCAAGTTACAAGGAGATCTCTATTTCAATAAAGAGGAAAAATAATAGTGGTTCATGAATATTAGGCACTCTGCGTCCTGCCAGAATGTTCTTTTTTCATATCAAGGGTTTGATTCTTCAGAAGAAGTACTTTTTTTGTCCCCTTTCAGAATGCAGACCAATTCAATAGAAAGAGAGTGTAGGAAGCAAAAAACATTCTCATCCATGAAGTATCTCTGCAACAGAGCTCTCTGGATTACCCTGTGTCTCAAAGACTAGTTCATGGGGACATAGTGTGTGATTCAGCCCTGAACAGGATGAGATTCCTTTTGCCAAACTACAGGCATCTGCAATGCCTACATCCAAGCTAGCTGTCAACTCACCCTATAATACTCAATGGAGAGAAATAAATAGCTACACAGGACTGCTACTGCTAAAGTGTTTCAGATGTCAACGCACTATAAGGTGCCTGAGGAGTGCCTGTTTCTTTCTCTTGACAGTAGAGACATCTTCAGGTGTCTACTGTAAGGTTAGGGAGAGTGAATTCCACCATGAAAGAATATGTAGTTTTTAAAAGGTTAGCTCACATTGTCTGAACAGATACAAGACATCCAAATCTTGTCTTCTCAGCTTTTCTCCTTTACATTTTCTGTGATAGATTCTCAGTTTTCCACTCAAATCAGTTTTCCACCAGATCATCTCTCAAATGTTTCTCCTGCCCTTCCTGCACCTGCAGACAGCACAGTACCTGGCTTCTGGCTCTCAGCACCTCCCCAGTGGTGCCCTGCCTATCTCAGGCAGCCCCTCAACCTAGGCTGGCTGACTCTACAGGTGTCTTACATATCACAAGGTGAGTTCTGCTCTGATGTCCCAACGTGTAACGTTGATAAATTGGGATGACAGTGCAGCTGGTCAGGATTTTTCTGATGAATATTCGTTGCTGGAAAATGACTGTTCATGGAAGCAAGAAGGACTGGTAGGAGTACACTAGTTCCAAACACAGTTTTTCTAGTGAAGCTTTTTGCTATGTGATACTGGGAGAGACAGAGAGCTTGGTCAGCTAATACAAATAACCTGGGTTCATGTCCTAGGAGTATTCTGTTTAGATTTGGGGTTGGACTTGTCTCCCTGACATGTGAAGTGTCCGCCATCAGCCATTCTGGTGAGTGTGGAAAAGGGAAAGAAATATATATATATATATATATATTTTTTTTCTGGAAAACTTCGAGGGGTCTTAGCACCATTCAGGTATGAAATGAGGACAAATGTTACCTTTTAAAATATGAAAGAGAAAACTGTCCTTATCCAGGGCACCTCATGAAAGAGGATGACAAATTTAAAAGCACCTGATTTTTGCTAATAATACAAGAGTGATGAGCAGGGGAGTTTTAGGTTTGACTTACATGAATGGATTACCTTTAAAAAGTTGGTTTAATAAAAAATTGTGATGACAGTCTGGATAGACTCAGTTCCAGGTGAAATATAGTTTACATGTTTTACATGGTTACCTTCTTTGCTGCAGCAACCCCAGGCTGTGGAAAGTCTTCATGAACTGAACAGAAATGACACTGGGAAAGTAAAGGAGAGATTCTGCAATAACTTCAAGTCTTTTTTTTTTTTTTTTTTTTCCCAGGCTGGGGACATGTACTGTGAGGACACGTACTGTGTCTGACACACAAAGCCCTGCAGTGAGTCCCCACCGAGCTGGAGGTGCACACAAATGCTGGCGATGCTTCCTGTTGCTAGAAATATGCCCAACTTTAGATGACTGGAACAACTGTGTTTGTATTTAAAACACTGCCTTGCCCCAAATAATCCAAGTGCTGTAAACTGCCCTTGGAATAGATGAGGTGAAATACTATAGCAGTGCAGATTTTAGAGTCTGTCTTTTGTGTGTGTGTATGTAAACTTGCTAGTGACCTTATTGTGTGTGGTAGGTAGCCAGTAGCCACTTCAGTTAGCATTCAGTGCTGTAATTTAGCTATAAATAGCCTTGCCAGGATCAATAATTCACCTATTGATCTTTTACTTTCATTATTTGAAGGATGCCTAGTGTGTAAAATTATCTAGCAAATTGTTTGGATGGCATCCTGTGAGATCACTGTCTACTTCCCAAAAGGTGAGGGAGGGATACATGACACAGCTGTTGGGGGAATTGCTTGTCCCCTCCTTGTCCATGGCTGGCCAGACCCAACAGCAGGGGATTGCATGCTACCCTCACCACTATTGATTTTAGCTGGTGCTGTGCTCTCTTTGAGTACCCACTGAGCTGTATAAATCTCCAGGACTGACCTACGCTGTTCTCTGCTTAGAGGCTTTGGGCACGACCAGATATGTCTTTCTGAGAACTTTATTCGCTGGTCAGTGTGGGAGATCTGGAGGTGCAGGGTAACAGCATCTGCCACCCTGAGTGCATGAATGTCTGGATGAAGGACAAAAGGCAGGTGGCAAATTAGGACATGAACTTCTCTCTGCGGCACCCACAGCCAGTTCCCTGTGTAGCCAAGAGACACAGCCAATCACTGGGAATTGGTACCTCCCCCTCATCCTCTCTTGCATCCACCCACAGTCTGTCTGTCCTTTTTGCACACCCTTTCTAACGTCCTCAGTGACATTAAGCGTAGAAACATTGAAACATGCTGATGAAAGGCCTGTGAGGAAGACCCACAGTGACAGAGTTAGAGCAGGATGAGGGGTGGTGTGTGGTGCATCTGGCTCCAGGCTGCTCCAGCACTGGGACCCCAGCTGCGTGGGCAGCTCCACACCCAGGCCACCTAATGGCACCCTGACCCGATCTGAATTTTATCTTCCTTGCTTCCTGCTGGATGAAGGAAAGCAGCTTCTGCACTGATGTTGCCATGCCAGCTGATGCTGTTCACATTCACCAGCTAAGGACATGGCTGTCTTCTGCTCATTCCTCAGCACCAGGAAAACCAGTCTCCCCAGGACCCTTCCTTCTCCAAGCTCAAACCAGGAAACTAGTGGTTAAGAAAAAATAAATTTGAAGCTGGGAAATACGTTAAGTGAAAGGAAAAACAGATGAAGAGTAGCTAAACTCCAACTGCAGCAAGTCTGTATTCCTTGTCCCAGCTTCCTTCCAAACACCTTTGGAAACATGCCTATTTCATGCAAGCCGGATTTGTATTTCAGGGAATGCATGTGCACTACTACTACGCTATAAATAAGTCTGTTGTAACAGGTCCACAGGCTGAGTTCATCCAGCTCCTCTGAACCCTCCTACCCGTGCTTCTTTGGATATGTCGTTGGATTTGCACTGCCAAATTCAACAAGGAGCCTGACCAAAGCAAAACTCACCTGCCCTATGTCTCAAAGACAGAAAATTGAGGTCAGGTCTACTTGCAATACTTTTGTTGTTTAAATAATGCTGCAGTCCTACATCAATTCAAATGGGATTTTTTTTTCTTTTTTCTTTTTTTTTTTTTAAGTTTGACATATCATTTCAAGTTCTGTCAGTTATATGGAAGTAAGTCATGTGGGCTTGCACTCATGAGAGAGTACTGCTGTATTGGCAGTAAGGCATATCTGCTTTTTGTTTGTTTCTTTCTTTATTTTTTCTTTTTAAGAGCAGAAATTCTGGATGATTACAGCTAAATTTCTAAATTCTGAGGTATTTCAAGAAATCAGTAATTCAGGAGTGCAGAGATTTTTCATCTCCATGCTATGTTTTGGACCATGAATAAGCAGACTTACAGTGACAAGTTTAAGGTTCTGTTTGCATGCATGTTGTAGACTAAAGAATAGGCAGTTTGGTAGGAATGCTTGCTCTCTTCAAAGATGGTTTTGGGGACATTTTTAATGCTTGGAGTGGCAAAAAAATCAAATTTATTACAGAAGCCAACTTGTGATTACACAGAACTTTGGAAAACAACTGAACTTGTTTTCTGGCTGTTTTTTGCCATGTGAAGCATCAGCACAATAAAAAAAATGTGGGGTTTAACAGGTTATGCTACTCTCCGTGCATTAGGTCTTCCAGGCTAAAGAAGAAAATCAAATCTAGTTCTCCAGACAATCTTTCACTGTTTTTACCTTTATAATCTTCATTGGTGTGTAGGCTGGTATTTGAAACAAAAGTAAGAGTTAATTTAGTTTCATGTTTGTATTTTGTTCAAAGGCAGAAAGGTGTCCATGCATTAGACATCTTTTAAATATCCATGGGAAGTTGCATCATGTCAGTTTGGGATCAAATTTTACATTTTCAGACAGTAAAAAACTAAGATAAGGGGTTTCTAAGATTTTCTTTCATAACTTGTTTAAGTAGTTTATTTCAAAGTGTCTCTTTAAGTATTTACAACACAACTGCAATGTAGGTTTGCTGCCTGACAACAAAACTGACTGAAATACAAATGAAATTGCCACCATTCAAGATGAGTGAAACATCAAAAGAAAGCAAATGGCACAAATGATGAAAACCAAGTTAGCTTTTAAAGAGTTCCCATTATTGTTGATCTAACATGCTGTTCATGCAGGTGGTTTCGAGCATCTTGTATTCTCCATCTTTCTGTATATATTTGATATTTATTATCTGTAAAATCCTTGTCTGTAAGATCATCTTATTGCATTTATATAACACCCTGCACAGCTGGGTTCTGATCCAAGTCTGATTCTACTGAAAATTGTAGTGATGTATCTAACAATAATAATTGCTTGTGCAAGGCATGGTGAGAAATATGTTCTTAAGTACCTTTTCTATTAAAAAAAAAAAAAAGAATTATCTTGTATCCTCAATCAGTTTATAGTAGTATTAATAGTTTATAGTAGATAAAGGGACCTGGACAGGCTGGAGAAGTGGGCCCATGTGAACCTAATGAAGTTCAATAAGTCTAAGTGCTGCAGCTGGGTTGGGGCAATCCCAGCCGTGAGCACAGACTGGGAGAAGAACTCATTGAGAGCAGCCCTGCAGAGAAGGACCAGGGGGTTCTGGTGGATGAAAGGTTTGATATGAGCCAGCAGTGTGTGCTTGCAGCCCAGAAGTCCATCTGCATCCTGGGTTGCACCAACAGAGGCGTGACCAGCAATTCAAGGGAGGTGGTTGTCCCCCTCTGCTCTGCCCTTGTGAGGCCCCACCTGGAGTACCACATTCAGGTTTGGGGCCACCAGCACAACAAAGACGTGGACCTGTTACAGCAAGTCCAGAGGAGGGCCACAAAAATGATCAGAGGGCTGGAGGACCTACTTCTCTTATGAAGAACTGCTGAGAGAGCTGGGGATGTTCAGCCTGGAGAAGAGAAGGCTCTGTGGAGACCTCATTGTGGCCTTTCAATATTTAAAGGGGTCTTATGAAAAGGATGGAGAAGGAATCTTTACTCAGGTAAATAATGATAGGACAAGGGGGAATGATCATAAACTAAAAGAGAATAGATTTAGATTAGACATTAGGAAGAAATTCTTCTCTGAGGGTGGTGCGGCACTGGCACAGGTTACCCAGAGAAGCTGTGAATGCCCCATCCCTGGAGGTGTTCAAGGCCAGGCTATATGGGGCCTTGGCCAACCTGATTTGTGGGTGGCATCCCTGCCCATGTCAGGGGGGTTGGAGTTAGATGATCTTCAAGGTCTCTTCCAACCCAAGCTATTCTATGATTCTATGATCTGTATCATCCTAGCCTTTCCGAAAGGAAGAGGGAAAGGGTACAAGGAGTCTGGATTCACTGTACTCAGTGCAAGCAGCAGTGACTTTTTCAGTCACAGTGTGGTAGAAATGATAGCTGCAGCTATGAGATTGGTCTGTTCAGTCAGTTTTGCTACCAAGTCACTGCCAAATAGCCAAAGCTTTTACTCTTAGGATTGAAATAAAGACTAGAGCTCTCTTTGAAATAAGCTGCAAAGGGGATGCAGCTCCACTCCAGCAAGAAATCTGCTCTGTTTCTTTCCTAAACCTTACCCTCACTCTCACTTAGGTCACTCTGAGTATGATGCTTTGACTTCAGAGTACACAGGGATGTAAAAAGACACTTTGAAGGAAGTATTTAAATAAAGGATGAGGTTCATTGTAAGAGACTGTGACAGACTTAGCTAGACATCTGCCTTCAATAACCTTTGCTAGAGAGGGCAGTACCCTGCTGCCTTCACTGATGTCTTTGATGCAGGACCACGTGAGAAGTTATTATTTCACTTGGAGAGAAGGGCTGAAGAACTAGCTATATGAAGACAACTGTGGGTTGTGTTGGAAGGATCTGTGTCAGACCAGAAAGGGGTCCTGTTTGCAGTTCTGGCTCCGGTCCTGTTTTATCTGTTTGTTAATGACCTTGTCACAGAGAGCAGTTGTTTGCTAATAGAATTTGCTGACAACATGTTTTTAGGACAGAGATGAGTCCTACTGGAAAAAAAAAAAAAAGGGTATGACTGTGGTAAATAGTGAAGTAACAGAATTAGGGTTGAATTTAATGCTACAGAGTGCAAGCTCATGGGTTTAGGAAAAAATAACAGTAGTTTCTTTCAATATGACAGGATTTCATCTGTTGAAACTACAAAGTAAAAAAAGCCAGGAACATCTATGGTGGTAATGGGGGAGAAAAAGCACTGAAGATACTGAAATATATTAAATAGTGTGTTTACAGCAGATATTTCCATATGGATTAGCTCCAGAGGGATAAATTCCAACATGTATGACCCTCTGCAAGGCACTGTTGAGACTTTCCCTGCAGATTGTGTATTGTGCTGGTCATGCATAATCTAGAATTATCAACTCATTTTATAATACTTGCAGAAAACAATATTACTGTGACATTAATGATATTTACAAATGTATTAAAAACATGTTACTTAGTCTAGCAAAATGAATTGCTTTCTGGGAATGACTCAAGGCTACAAAGGACGGGGAGGGAAAGAAATACTTAAACTAAAGAGCAATGCTAAGACTGCAATAAATGTATATATAGATCAGAAAGAAGTTCAAAATGGTCAGAGAAATGAAGATTTGGATATTCTAATAGGGGTAGTAGGGCCAAAAGCCCTACTCCTTCCTCCTCAATAACAGTGTTTGATAGAGATACGCAAAGACTACAGCACACAGAGTAAAGATTAATCACAAAATATCAAATGTGATTTCACTATGGTTCCATTGCAAGAGCTGCACTGCCAGTTCATAGCTGGTTTTGCCCCGAAGTACCACCAAGATGGGTTGTCTTGAAGAGATCTAAGAAGGGTGCTGTTCTCAGAATTTCATGGCAAGAGCAGGGAAAGGAGCGAGGCTGATCCACCAAAAGCACAAATAAAGTGCCCAGTTACATGAACAAGTGATGTAACCAGACACATCTCCATTGGCTTGATGGAGCTACACCCACCTAAACCATCTGAGAACTTCTGCTAGCTATTAGCTGTGTAAGGCCCAGAACACAGTGTGCAGTGGATTTGATTCTGCCCAGAAGAAGGCAACAGTATACATATACAACACATCTAGCCTAACAATGGTATCTTGTTGGAAACTGAAACATGGATTATTAGCCAGCCTCAGGGTTCCAACAGGATATACTTTTTTAATCTAGCCCACTCATCTCCTCTTCACTAACAAAACAGGCAGAAAAGATCTCTTCATCATGTCCAAGGCCAGACCCCTCCAGACATCCTGCCTTTCTTAAAATAACTGTTGTTGTACCCTGATTAAGGAAGTTTATCTTCTCCAGATCCTGTTACACATGGTCCTTGTGTAACCCAATGCACAAATGTGTATTAACTGTTACTTTTGTGTATGTACCCGAGAGCAAGTGTGTGTGTGTGAGTGGGCACACTAGTCTCTATAACAATTTTATTCAGTTAATGATATAAATGATAGAACAGTAGCTGGGTTCGGCCAAATAAGCAGATTTGAGAAAATGATGGGAAGGTAGAATGGCCATACACTCAGATGTCATTTTGCTCACTGAACTCCCCTTATCTGGCTAACAAGTGTACAAATCTACCTTATTAATGGACATTTTCCTTCAGATCCAACCACAAACTATTAAGGATTAGCAGAAACAAAAGCTGGTTTCATTACTGATCAAAAGCTGGTTTTATTCTGGGGTCAGATTTACGATTATCAATGCGATTCTGAAGGAGCACATGCATGTTGTGTGGTTATGTGTTGCAAGGAAAAGGGAAGTTATTACAGGGCAGAAAAGGCTCTACTTTGGAGAGCTTTGAGGTTTGGTTGGCATGAGTTATGAATTGAGGAACTTCTTACAAGTGGTCTCCTCAATATATTTTTCTTATATTTTTACTTTGATAGGAAAAATTTAAGAAACTTTACCTTCTAATTAATGAAGGATGCCATCTGGAAGAAGTAAAGAAAATGCTTTTATTTTTCTGTCACGTTTCTAAATTTTGTTATGAACTTACAAGACCTTACAGGTATGAAGACAACATAGATAACGTAACAGATTAAGATGCATAATTATTATTTTGATTAATTTTGATATTAAAATGAACTTGTACAAGATAAATGACATTATTAAGTCAAGTTGATCTGGAAGTGAAATACAGAACAATAAATCCAATCATAAGATCTTTGAAACTCAAGGATTTCTTTTAAAGTTTGTTCACCTCGTTCTTTTCTTTGCTTTCCTTTTCTCATCTCTTTTCTTTTCCTTGCCTCTCTCTCTCTTTTTTTTTTTTAATAAATATATATATGTCATGGTAAAAATAGAAGTTTTAAAACCTGAATAGAGTACATATAGCAAGATATAGCAATTATTACACTTTTTCCAGGACCAAAGGGTAAAAAAATGTACTTGGAAATGTCATATTTACTAAAATTATTAGCTCTAAAATAATTATTTGCCTCAGTTGATAACTCATGATTACTGGAGGAGTGGCTGTGTAAATACAGTTTACTCCATCTACCACTGTGCAATAACATTCAATCTGTTTCACAGTTCCTACTTAAGAAGTCACTAATAAAAACACACAGCTGCCTTGAATTTTACTATTTTCAAATAGCAAATTTAGCCCTCAGACTTTTTCTAAACAAATGGGAGGCATATCTATTCTCAGGGAATTGACAGACTAATACTAATGCATTTGAAAATACTTTATACCTGAATGGTTATATCTGCCATTGCCATGACTCAGGGGCAATAAAACTTCCTTTGCAGCGCTGTGATGGTGCATGTTGGTCACTCACTATGTTCTGTCACTCACAGCTGTGCTGAC
This sequence comes from Cygnus atratus, assembly GCF_013377495.2. Classification (NCBI taxonomy): domain Eukaryota; kingdom Metazoa; phylum Chordata; class Aves; order Anseriformes; family Anatidae; genus Cygnus; species Cygnus atratus. Next base: position 127,405,313 of record NC_066363.1, read on the forward strand.
TGAGAACAAGAGAAGGATTCTGCTCATTTCATACACTATACATCACTTGCTTATTTAGCCTAAAGCACCACTCCTTACCATCTGGGAGGTTGCATATGTCTAAGGTCGCTTAAGGCAATTCTGTTCCTTATTAATGAAAACTGTTTTGAAATAAACCCACCATGCATAAAAAAGAGTTAAGCAAGGTTATGAAATCTCAAAATATGTGTTCATCCTTTTCTTCCATCCTAGAGGGAAAAAAACATCTTATAGATTTTTTTTTTCCTTCCTGGGACTTTGGTGCTCACTTCATAAACCCCAAATTATGATCACACTTTGCTGTATAGGTGAAAAGCTGTATCTTCAAATGACATACATTACAGAGCAGCTCAGCGCTCTCCACATTTAATTCTGACAGGCAAGAGCAGGTGGATGCCACGCAGCGTAACCTTGGAAAGATGACCCCACATGACTATTAATTTACATTTAATAGTTGTAAGATAAAGTAAGGGTTAATTAAGGAACTTCTAGAAGGGACACAGGATGTTCAGGTGAAAGGTGGAGCAAGGAATGTGCTGACGCAGAAATAAACCAGCTGGTTTATGTTATTATTTTATTTTTTTCTTAAGACCTTCAAGTGAATGGAAATCTTTACAGTAAAATGTGCTCTGTGATAACCTGAGGATAATGTCTCTTTTGAACGCCAGTGAATTAAATTATGAGTGTCTGAGGCACTGTTGCACCATAGCATGCTGTGAGAGTATTCGTCTTTTAGAGGCTAGGGCAGTGCCGTGTAAACAGAGCACAACACTAGCACACTCACTTTGATGTACTTTGTATTACGAAACTTTGAAAAAAAAATATTTTTAACTGCAAACAGGCTTGAAAAATTGGACAGGACAAAAAAAAAAAGCCAATAACAGTTTTCTTCACTTCCTTTTCTGCCATTTCTTTTCTGCCTTTGAACATCCATGTTTCTCAGTACCAGAGTAAAGAAGAATAAATATATTTGCTTAGTAGAATACTGCTGATGCAGCTTGTCTCTTGTGCATCATATCTGCTCATCTATTTTGCTATTAACATCATCAGCTAAAGACTTTATACTTGTAGAGGAAGAATGAGTTTGCTTTGCTTTGACTCTGTCTATTTTGTTTGATAATGAATTACTGAGTTAGTAAAAATATAAAGAAACAGTAAGGCCTGATGTAGAAGAGACATTTCTGTGTGTGGTATTCTGTGTCTGTGAAGTTTTATTTTGTTCTGTTAAGAATCAATAATAAATGCACCTTCCCAGGAAGTGGGAAAGACTTTCCTTATTAGCCAGTGACTCGGATGATCTTTTATTGAGAACAAGCCTAGGATCTGCTAGGCTGTGGTTTCTGACTTTCTGATAAATATCTTCTTCCCTTTCTCATTTGTTCCCAGGCACTGCAGCCCTCCACATTGCACCATCTGGACTGCAGACGCTGATTCACTTTGTTGGAAGTAAGAGATACTCTTGCTGTTACAGGCAGAACCCTCTTGGTCTTCTTTGAGTGCATCTGTCCGCTGACATTTCTGCTCCTGTATTCCTCTCTGGTGGAACGTCATAATCCATCTAGTAAGACCGACTTCCTCATTGGCACAATTGTGATTTTCTAACTGTGGTGTTGTAATAGGCACAGTGGGGCTCTGCACCTGAAAGTCTTCCTTCCCTAGGGAATTTCAAAAAGTGTGGAGAGTGATTCAAAAACACCTGAGTCACAGTCAAAAAAAAAGCTCATAGTTATACTTCCTCTCACCTAAACCTTCATCTTTCCAGACACGCCCTATTAAGAAAGTCAGACCTGTTAGCTCACAGGTCAGAAACAGTGCTCTGCTCTGCTGTGATTTCGCCTTTCCCATTGTGCTTCCTCAGGGACCACTGATTGCTCTGATATTTATTCCCAGCTTGGTAATGTATTTTATCCTTTCCTGTTCCTTTGTTCTCTCTTTGTTAGACTGTTGATTTTTCTTAGTTAAAGTTTGGTGCCAAAATTTAATTCAGATATTTATGTGAAGGTTTTCAGTATCGTCGTGTTTCAGGTATTGGGCAGCTGGACAGGTTGACAAACACTCTGAGCTGGTGTCTGTCAGGCACCCAGACTAGACACTGCCTTGCCTTATGCCTTCAAGGCATTTGAAAGAGCATGAACATCAGCACTTCCTCAGTTCCCAGACTATCTGGATTTTCTTCTTCCCTGGGAGATGGTGAGCAATGCCATTGTCTTCACTTATATTGAGTATTGAATGAAAAACATTGCATGAACATCAGGTTGACTGACTTTTCTCTATGTCATTGTACTACACAGCAAACAGTACTGAAGCATTAAGGATCCCCAGCAGCTTATGTATGAAACAAACCACATATACAGTTTCAATCCATAGGTATCTCCATGTTTGCTATCATAAGGTAACTGGAAAACTTCACAGACATGAAAATTTGTCATGTAAGTGACTGAACTTCTTTACAAGCCAATAATGCAGAATTATATGGGACTAAAGTTTTTCAGTATTCTTTTGTCATCCCTAACTCATGAACAACAAATACTTTTGTCACAAAGTAACACATTTCTGTTAAGTTCCTTAATGGGATGCCATAAAAGATCTGTCTTCCTATCCCTAAGTAGTAGCCATAGTATCAGACAAATATTAAGGCTTGCTTATTAATTCAGGGGCTGGATCTAATGTATGCTTGTGCATGAGCTACTGGTACAAGGTCATGTTCTTATTTCATTTTAAGTTGTTTTGAGGCTGTTCAGAGATTTAAGGATGGCTTTTTAATATTTTTTAATAAGTAAATAATAAATACATCCGTGTGACAAAAATTTAGGCTCCAAAATAGATGACTCTCATATGTTAGAGAAGTGGGGTTCTACAACAATCTTCCAATCAGACTGGGGACAAAAATAGGAATGTTAGCATGGAGGTTCCTCATCTGATGAAAGAGATTGTGTGATGTGGTTGCTTGTGATATCCTGGAACTGAAGAGATCCCTTCTAATCTTATGCTAAGTGAAGAGGAAAAGGAAAAAATGCCTTTGAATGCAATTAACTGTAATTGCTAGAACCTTCTTCAGGAGTTTCTTTTATTCAGAAAGATGTGGGGATAGGCTTTGAAATGGCAGTGTAAAAAATCCAGGTTTCATGTAACACAATCCAAAGTGCAAGAGCCTCGTCACATCTGGACTGGAAGAGGTGAACAAAACACAAATGCACTTGGTTTCCTTGAGGAACCCCTTGGCACACAGGTGAACAAAGCTCAGATGGCCTGTGCCAGGGCTTTTAGGCAAAAATAAGTGGCATTGCAGTCACAGATCTGAGGGAACTCTGTGCCTGGGAGCAGAGGGAAAAGCAGCATAGGTAGTGCATCCTGCGGTATGGTTAAGTTGCTCGGCCTTCAGCCCCTGCCTCCCCACCAGGACCCCGGGAGGCTGACTGAGAGCAGAACAGTAGAGCCCAGGAGGCCCCCATGCACACCACCATTTGCCAGCCTAATGGGGATTTTCCTTATATGTGTTTTTTTGAGACAGGACTCTTTTCCTCATCTGTGTATCAAATTTGACCATTTGACATTAAATCTATGAAAGCCTAAAGAGTGAAAGTGTTTCCTAGACCTTGTGGAAGTAGCGGTAGCACAGGGACTACCTCTTCCATCCATCCTAACATCAGTATTATACAAATAAGCATTGGCACGGTGTATTTTTAGGCAATATTGAAAAGTCTCAGAACTTTTGATAACATAAAGAGTCAGTCATTGCTTCAAACTCTACAGAAAAATATATATATATTTTTTTGGTCTTTGAAATTATTTTCTTTTTCTTTCTCCTTGTTTATCTTTCCTTTTTCCTTTCCTTTCCTTTCCTTTCCTTTCCTTTCCTTTCCTTTCCTTTCCTTTCCTTTCCTTTCCTTTCCTTTCCTTTCCTTTCCTTTCCTTTCCTTTCTTTTTTTTTTTTAACCATGTCTTTAATCTTTAGATCTTTAATCCTTTATTAATGGGATTAATAAACCTGAAAACCTTCAAAGGCTGGTGATAAATATCTAGGTTTTCTTAAGCATAGCCAGAGAAAAGAATCCAGTGGTGAAGAAGAATTCGACCTAAGACTCTGAGGATGTAGACACACAAAGTAATTGTCCTGCAAATAACTTAAAACAATTCTGTCTGGGTATATTATATTCATCTTTCAATGGATGAACTGTAGCAATTCCAACAGAAAAGACAGAATAAATTTTAATATTTTTGCCAGCAATAAGTTTATAGATGAACTCTAGCTGTACAAGAAAACAATGTATTTACAGGAACAACAACAACAAAAGACAATACCACTGTGTCTTTTAACTTTAAAAAGAGTATTTTTCATTTAAAGTTGTTAAATTTGATGATAGGCATTGGATTCCTAAAATTCCAATTATTGTTAAGAATCCTTCAAAGAACAACAAGTGCTCATCTAACAAATCTTTGAAACATCCCAAAATTCCTGGAATATCTAAAATTATGTAATAATTTGGGAAGAGATTTTTCCTAGTCTTCGCAATCCAGACAAGGCATAGAAAGCTCTTTCTTTCTTATCTCAGGTTAACAAATAATTAAGTATATATGAAAAGGATTAAGCTGATTATAAAGTGAACATATGAATATGAATAATATATATACATATAAAATGATAAATATTTATGTGCATATGATCACTGGAAAAAAAATATCTGAAATTGAAAAAGTTATTTCAACAAGGAGAAAAATTAACTACATTTATCAGAACATGCAGGGAAACATCCAAAGAAATAAAGAAAATCACTTGATAAGGGGTAGAAATAGCTTTAATAATTATTACTGTGAACCTTGTGAAAATAAAAATGTTTAAAAATTGTACTTGTAAAACTTTTGTGTCATAGAATCAAAGTACTTACTACTAGTTTTCTGGTTGAAATCTATCTCCAATGTGTATAGAAGGACAAGGGATTAAGTTCAGTGACAAGTGAATTAGGAAAGCCTTGGCATGCCATTTGCTTCATTTGTATGAATTAGAAGTTGACAAACAGTGCAATAACAAGAACTGACCTAAAGGATATGGGACATTCATTTTTGATAGGAAAAGATAAAGGAAAAGGGAATGTTGATGCATAACAGAAAGCAGAACTTTTAAAAGCCTGCCTGGAAAGCAAACTCACTCTTTCATTTTCTCTCTAACTTTGTCAGATGTGTGAAAGATGCTTGATACCTCTAGAGGCAGAGTCCTGCTGCCTCTGATGCTGCTGAGCCCAGGGAATTCAATGGCACCCTGTGCATCCCTTAATATCATGTCACAGATGAAAGTAATTAAAGCAACACAGATTTATGGTGTGGTAGAAAGTAATGAAGACAGCAATATGTGCTGCTGCATCAGGTGTGGATTCCTGCAAAGCAGTGCAGAAGAAACCCGAGTATGCTGGTGCCAGTGGTTATTGATTCAGGGACAGGTTGTCTCAAGGACTGGGCTTGTCCTGCAGGAGTTGCGGTGGAGCAGCTATACACTGTCCAGCCCCGAGAACATGGGCTTAGCTAGAGAGATCAGTGAGCTCAGACAAGGTTTTGCTGCTTGATATTACTCTCCAAGGTGCTGTCCCCTCTAGTTCTTTAATTGTCTGTAACACTTATTTTCCTTCCTAAAAGAAATGGTGGCATTACCAAAAATGTCCTTTAGGTACAGGAAGGCTGCTGTACAGTCTCCCTGGTGCTTTCTCTTCTCCAGGCCGAACAAGCCCAACTCCATAAGCCTGTCTTCATAGGAGAGGTGCTCCAGCCCTCTGATCATCTTTGTGGCCCTCCTATGGACTCGTTCTGATACTTCCATGTCCTCTTTGTGCTGGGAGCCCCAGAGCTGAACACAGTGCTGCAGGTGGGGTTTCACAAGAGCGGAGCAGAGGGGCAGAATCACCTCCGTTGCCCTGCTGGCCACGCTTCTTGTGATGCAGACCAGGATACAGTTGGCTTTCTGGGCTGAAAACGCACATTGCTCATGTCCAAATTTTTGTCCACCAACACCCCCATGTCCTTCTCCACAGGGCTGCTCTCTGTCCACTCATGGGCCCACTTTGTCCTGTTTAGCTGAGTGCAACCTTAATCATGATTGTTACTTTTTTATTTTTTTAATTTTTTTTTTATCCAGGGGTTAAAAATGGACCTGATAACCACCTGAAACACCTGAATCTTAGCCAAAGAAGTGGCTTTGCAGGGAAGGCAGGTGATTTTTTTAATCCTAACTTGCCAGATGAGTAGACCTTTTGCGGCATTGTTACTGAGCTATGTATGGTTAGAAAAGGTTTCATGTAGAAGCCCTGAATAACACAGCGTAGCAAGGGCTCAGACTTTCACACTCATACACTTCGGCATTGGGTTATTTGTCCAAAATTCCTGGAACAAAGCTGCTGAGAGTGACTGAAACTGGAGGAGATGGTGAAAGGCAGCATCCATGAGGCGTGCTGTATATTCATCCCCGTTAGCTTTACAGGGGAGATAAAGTATCAGTAAGATGAGCCGTTGGATTGCAAGCTGACAGTTTTTCACGCTGTCAGAACTCTGATATGACAATTCCCCAAAGCACGTGGAGATTTGAGGGCCATGAGGAGACTGAAAAGCCAGCCTGGGTGTAGCCAAGTGTCCCGAGCACACCAGCAAGGTGCTGGATTAGCCTGTCAAGGCTTTCTGGTTCTCCCTCTACAGACAGCTGCTTTATTTGCTTACAGATATTTAAAGAACATTATTTTTACACAAAGCAAATAGGACCATGTTTCTGGACATGTGAGGACAAATATATTGTTTCTATTAATGATTGGGAGCTGCAGCTCTGGGCCAGGATTCAGCTGCGCACCAGACATATGAATGTTTTACGCCCTGTCTGGATGATGAGAGAATGGGCAGCTTCAGGCAGGTGGAGAAGGACAAGCAGGCTTTGGGTCAGTGGTGGATGGCTTCACACACCACAATCTGAGAGTATCAGTGGTTTTCCCTACATTGTATTCTTACTCCCCCTATTTAGTGAAAAAAAATGGAGGTTTTGAATGACATTTTCTTGTGAAGGCAGCAGTTTAACCAACCACTTGAGTAGTATTTCCACGGGGTTGTCACTGAAATGTCCTGATTCATTTAATTTATCAGCATTAAAATGTAAATAAGGGTAATACAGCAAGCATAACGTAATCTGACAGAAATAGCAAACACGGCAAAATAGATCATATTAATTGCAGCCCAAGTGATCCCTCTGTGTCATGCCTCAGAAGGACTGAAATGGTTCATTAATTGTGTGAGGGGCTGTAGGCTGGAGGGAAATGGCCAACAGGCATGTTCTTGTCTGGCACTCCCTTTGTTTGGACAAGGAATTTTGGGAACCACATATGTGGTTACTATGTAAAATCACAGTTGTCTAGAAATGTTAGTGCTATAGGGATTGCCTTCCTCTGCTAAAATCAATGCAGAAAATATGTCTAAGCATTTGCAGGGTAGTGATGACTGATTTGGCATTGCTATGTGTGAATTAGTGTGTTTTTGCTACTAACTAAGGGCTCTTTCAACTGCTCTTGCTGTGTCTTCAGACTTACCCTCCAGCAGCAAGCCTCAGCCTGTGGCCCACAGCTGGCCGATAGGTCAGGGCCTTCCTCCAGGAGGCCAGCCAAAGGCAGCTGTGAGGAGCCAGTCTGTCATGAGCAGGTTTAAGCCTGTGAGACTGGAAGCTATATAACCAAGCCAAGCCACTGGGCAGACATTAGCATCCCGCAAATCAAAAACAGCTTGAACATTGCTGCTGCACATCTCAGAACCACTCAGGTGCAGTTCAAGGATGAGCCTTCAGCACAGCGGCCAGCTGGATTTTGATGCACCCAAAGATCAGCTGCCTGGATTTTGCCTTGATCTATAGGTTGGCCTCACTAGCACAGAGCTGCAAATACCTTGAAATGAATCCTGGACATGCAAACTTTTAATGTGCTTTCTCCCTTTTCTCTGGGATTTGCTCAGTGTCTTTACTAGCTACGTAAATGTAATTACTCTATAAATGTATACTACAGACATTACTATAAACTTATTCTCCCCCACACACTCACTCCTTTTCTACTTCCTCCATGCCCAGCGTTGTCCGCAAGCTCTCTGCTGCTCTTGCATGTGTTTTTCTGGCTGTTGTTAACCTAGTTGTCCGTTATTCCTCCAGATTCATGGCAGGATGCAAATCAGTCAAAATGTAAGAAGTGCTTTAAATTATTTCAGAACAGTCTATATACTGATTTCAAAATATTTCCTTTGAAACATACACAAATATATGCACTTCAGAGTTGACAAGGGGATCCACTCACAGAACAGACTGAAGCCGTGCTGTTGGCTTGGAAGAGGAGATACCATTTTCCTAGATCTCGTTACTTGGTTAAAAAGGAAAAAAAAAAAAATCCTCAGAAACAACCTCTTTTTTTTTTTTTTTTTTTTGTCTTTGTTGTCCCTCTGTACTTATTCTGCAGCTCCTGTTACTAATATGTTTTTATTTTACTATTTACAGCTAGTGCTATAATAAATTTTGGCTTATAATATAGCACAATTTCCCCTACCCTAAATTTAAATAAGATTAAGAACAAATGCTCATATCTGGTCTAAATTAGAATTTGCAGCAAAGTGCGTTAACTAACACCTGCTAAAGCATGACCAAAGCTCTCAATATGTCCACATTCACCCGAGTGAAAAGGCTATGCTCTTGGAAATAACAGGCTTTGAAGTTAAAACTAAAGCAGAAGCAGGGGCCTGAACAAGGAAAGGCGAGGAAATGAGCTCAGGAGCAGGCTTTCAAAGTTCAGTGCTCTGGGAAGCTCTCAAAATGTCCTTGATGTCTGCTTTTAAAAAATAACAGATGAAAAGTTTCCTTGCTCTTGTCCCCAGTACTCTTTCTTCTCCTCTTTTTTTTTGACTACACAACAGGCATGGGGTTTATTTGTTTGTTTGTTTATCAATTTTAAAGTACTAGGCAAGAAGTTTTAAGCTTTACTCTTGATAGTCTTCTAAGAAATAACTTTCAAAGATCATGAAATTAATAAAAGACCTCCACTATTCATCGTTAAGCTTTTATGCTTGCCTTTCAGATTTAGAAAATGACCCTTTCTGTGCCTGGGATTTGTGGGATGAAGCTTCACTGCTGAAGTTCCAGAAGACAAAGTCTCCATTACAAAACCCCCTCCTGAGTGTGGTCCTGCCTGTCACTGGTTTATAATTTCTTTTGTTGGCAACCAAAGGGGATAAGAATGAAGCAGCCTTCACCCAGCAACTGCTCCCAAGCAGAGGGCCCTGTGTGATGGGAGGAGGTTTGTTGTGACTAATGCAAGCTGATAGCCCTTGCCACGGGATGTCAGTGCCTGCGGCCATGCAAGCCCTGTTGTTTCCAGCCAGCCTGTGGAAAGCAGCACTGGGTCATGGAGATCTGTTAATATTCTTTGTCTGGAAGAGAAAATATGTGCTGGCATTAATGAGCGTGGAAAAATGCTGTGATGATGTCCATGTGAATTTCAAGCGAAAGGCTCAGAGTTGGAAATACTCTCGCATTTTCTCTTTTATTTTCAAATTTGAGGCAGCTAAATAATAAATATAAAGACAGAAGAGCTTTTGTATTAGGATGTACAGGGGGCCTTCAGTGGCACTGCTTGCTAGAAGAGGTTAAAATAATATCATCTTTTAAGATGCTCATTTATTTATCACCATTTCCCTTTTTGCCCTAAATTTTCCTCTGGCTTGTTCTTAATATTCCTTTTAGAGAATTTTTTCTATATGTATATATTGTTTCTCAAAAAAGAGCTTTTAACGTGACAAGCAAATTATTACCAAATACATTACCTTCTTCTGAATTAATGGCCTTTCCATTACATGCTGCCCACATTTTTCGGGCCCTTTGTGCTGATTTTCTTTGAATCCTGTCCTGAGATTTGAGGCTAGGAACAGAAGAAGAAGCTTTTTCTCTGCTCTCTCCCCTCCCCACTCTTCCTACTCCAGTTTTCAGATGTCAGATGTGATTACACCATCCTAAGGGGAGAGCTTTTGCTGTGCCACCATGAGCAGCCATGTAGCTGACAGTCCCATGGGGGTGGTGGAAAGCAGGATCAACCAGGCTTCAGCACAGACCATCATCTCACTGGTTTTTTTGTGAGAACTTTCCAGGATCACTGTTTAAAAAGCACATGGTGACGGTGGGAGGATGATGAAAACAAAACCTCAGCGTGGGGGCTGTCATTCCTGCCATGAGAAGCCAGCAGGTCCATGGAGTTCCTCCAGGACCAGGGGCCTCAGAAGTCCTTCAGTGGTGAAGTGCTCAGGGGGCAATAAAAAGCCTGCTCCCTGTCAGCTTGCAAATACCATTTAGAGGAAAGGTGGATGTGTGAGATGGAGGGAGAGAAGAGAGGAAGCTATAGAGAACTTTGTTGCTGCTGTTTTTGTTCAAGTACGTGAGCACCTGTGCATAAAACGGTCTGGGAATTCAGGCTATGTTGAAACGGCTATGAAACTGATGCTTTTGGGTTTTCTCATCCAAGTGTATTTATCTAAATGCAAATAAAAAGAACAGCAAATTAAATCTGCTGAGCTTTTCAGAAATTGTACTCAAAATTGTCAGTGAAGAAGTTAGCCTCTTAGGCAAGAAGAGAGAAAAAGAGATGCAGCAGCATGCCCTGGGACCAGTGCTCAGTGCCTCAGGGTCAGCGCTGTGGGCTCTCTGCAGTGCAGGAGACAGTCGGAGGCTGATGGTGTTATTCTGTCAGAGCACTGTGGTGACATTCCAAGTGAAATCATCCATCAGAGGCTTTACTTGTGTAAATATGTATTTATTTTTTTAGTCCCGAAGAAAGGGAAGCACAAAAAGTAGCAGAAATGATGAAGTGAGTTCAGAAGACACCCACGTGTTCTACTGTGCAGATACAGATTCTGCAAAGAGCAATCCATTTCAGTTACAATTGCAAGTTACCATTCAGCAGTGTTTGAGCTTATCTTTTAAATTCACAGTGGCAGGATGAGTCTTAAGCAAAATGAGCTACACCGTTACTGATGATAAATGTATTTTTCATTTTGAAGTGATTGGGCTGGTCATGATGGTTATTGCCTAAGTACCAAAGAAACCCCTCTTGATTATCTGTTCATCTGTGTGATGAATCACTGCTTTCCTATATTTTCTTTAAAAACATACAGTTTTGAATTTCCTATACTGATAATTTTTTAGAATTTTGTATTTTGGTAAAAAATTATCAAAAATGTTTTGGTAAGTCTGTATATATTACAAATGCTAAAAATAAAAGTAATTCTAACTGATTGAATTATAGAATTATTGTTACCATACTGTAAATGTCACTCTGACAGAATAACAAATTCTAAAATAACGAGCCATAGACATCTGTTGGTTTCTGAACTGTTACCATTATTTTACTGCAGTGAATATGATTCTTATTTTTTCCTGTACCATTTTTAGGTTGTTTTTGTGCCATATGGGCATCTTTTGATATTTGGGAAAAACTTAGAATAGAGTCAATTTGATGCACAAACCCTGAATTTGAATGAATTCTTTCTTCTCCCTTTATGCCGAATATACAGGGAACATGGTCCATGCATGCAACATGGGGAGAGAAACTGGGCAAGACCTTCACTTGTGTTATATAAAGTTATATAGATGTGCTGACTGTTGCTCCCTTGTGAAATTGTTTAATACCCCCCCTCCAGTTTCCATCCTTCCTTCCTGATGGATAGAAAATACCAGAGGACATGTTCAGAGCCAGAAGCTGGGCTGGCATCAGCCAGGAGCAGGGAGGGCAGGGGTTTGATGTGTGTATGCAGCGATGCTCAGAGCCACCTCTGGCCCCTCATCACCAGCCGTGCTTGAGCCATGTCATCTAATGACTGCTAAATCACCGTGTTTGCCATGGAGAGGAGTTGTGATGTTCAGGAGTGGCTGAAAGGCCAGTTTGTCTGTTCCGAGTACTCCGGACAATTCTTTGGTTAAACTTAGTTTGTTAAATCTAGAATTTCTGAATCTAGAATTTATAGCATTAAAATTTCAGGAATAGATTTTCTCCTAAAATTTAAGCCTAAGTAGAAAGCACTGTCTTATTATTATTATTATAATTATTTTTCACACAGAAATGGGCTTGTAAGCATGTTAATTTATTACACTCAGTTCATCAATGATTTCCAGTTCTCTGATTCATATGATGGAATCAAATTCCATTGGAGTAAGTGAACTGCAAAACATAGCCTTCTTTCTGCAACATGCATCTTCAGGCATTAGAAAAGTACTGATACTGAAATAAAAACAGGTGCAAGCCCCCATTCCTTCAACAGGGAGGAAGCCAAGCATGTTTCTGCTAAACCGACAAGCTTGGGAAGTCAAAAGACAACTTAATTGAACAATTGGTTCATCGACTGGATGAAGTCTTAAGTTACATGAATGACAAAACTATCAATTATTTTTTAAAAAAGGCATGGTATTTCTTGCAGCAGAAACAGCATGTAGTAATTAGGGGTTGGGCTGTCTTGCTTTCACAGCTGAAGAGAAGGACTAGACTCCAGTTCCAACTGACACAGCATAAATTAATTGTACTTTCTCATAACACAGTTTTAGAAATTCTCTGCATCTTACATTTCACTTTACATTTTTCATAGGTGGTAAAGAACAATTTCAAAAGAATAGCTGTCTTACATCAGCCAGAAAAATAATCATAGTCCTCCCCTCCACCCCTCCACCCCCCTTCCTCCTTGTGGTTGTTGTTATTCTGTTTGCTTTAGGTTTTTTCCTCTGTGGCTTGTAGGCAGGTTGCTAGTGAACAGACCAGACAAGTCCCTGACAGAGCTAGCAGGCAACAGCTGAAGCCCAGCAATTACAAGAGTGATTGCCACCTATATGGTTCCTATATCCTGCCTTGAAAAACAAGTCTCTGAAACTTCACAGGAAAATCACGGAAATAATGGTGTGATAAGGTGCTGAGAAGGAAGCTGGCAGCTTGGCTTCTGCTCTCAGCTCTGCCCTGACCCTCTGAGCTTCTTCAAGTTAATGCCAAACTCTGCCCATCCTGTATGTGCCTTTGTCCCTAGTGCTGCTCTTACAGCTCCAAGTGTAATCTGAGAGATGTCCTAAGCAAAATAGGACTTTTCTTCCAAGCTACAGGTTTACCTTTGTTCCTTATCTACTTAAACTTATCTACTATCTACAGCTAGCTGTTTCTAAGGGTGAATGGAAATCCTAGCCCTTTATTCTGTTTGTCTCCTGCTTTATGTTGCACAAGGGCCCCCAGTATTATACTATTTTATTTTATTCTGATTTTTGGATCACTTTGAAATTTCTCAGCCCCGAGGTGCTGGTGGACAGCAAGTTAAAAAATCCATTTCTGAAGTCAGTTCTCAGCCTTGTCAGTGCTATGAACACCATGGTAAGGGAAATTCCAACACTTTTCTCTTTAAATCTTGCCATACAGACAAAGAGGCCTATCTCTTGTCCCTCCATGTACTCTGTATTTTGTATTCTGGTGATGCTATCTAAACAGTGGCATTCGCAAGTTTTCAAATGTAAATGAGACAGAACAAACAAGTGGCTTTTTTTTTTTTTTTTGTGAACAGCAAAACTGTTGAAACATACCGCAAACCCCAAATCTGCTTCCTACTGTTATATTCTTCAAAGTTTCAGAACTATTTTGCCTCCAACTAACTTCTGATCCTCTCTTCGGTAAAACAAATTAACTAACAAATGAAAAATCACCTACAAAACAACAACATTTTAAGTTTGGGATATAGTGATTATGTAGACAATCAGTTTACACAGTGATGGGAGCTCACTGGTAGGACATCACTAGCACCTCAATATATTCTTAAATTTATGAAGAAATGGAGAGAATAGCAGTGGCAATGTTTGCTAATGTTACAAAATTACCCAGAATATTCTTTAAAAATTGATTATGAATAGCTTCAGCAAGATCTCACAATAATGAATAATAATGACAATAATAATAAAAAGCAGATGAAATTCAGTGCTGATGAGGACAAAATATGCATGTGTGGAAAAGGAAGACCAATTTTGTCCTTGTATCAAATTTGCACAGCTATTAGCAAGAGATTTTTGGGGAACTGCTGTGGTCTTGCAAAGTGCCAGCTCAGAGCTTAGCAGTGATGCAAGGAGTACACACATTATCGGGAATCTTGGACGCACTATTAGGAGACAGGCTGTCTTTCTTTATTATTATTATTATTATTATGCTACAGAACTCTGTTTTGTGAAGTCAAAGATGTAAAGAAAGTTCACATTATTTGTGTATTCTTAAGCTCAGGAGTTCTGAAATAAGAAGACCAAAGCAAAACTTTACTGACTTTAGCCTTTGAAATGTTACTAGAAATCTGATCTTGTTAACATACTGAGTTTGAAACTTCAAGATTAAATACCACTTTATTTCAATATGTTGGAAAATGGTAAGACAGAAAAAAAGTTTATTTTTAGAATAAAGAAGTAGGGGTTTTTGGTATTAGAAGTAAATTAAAATCTTTCTCATGAAAAATTGCTGTCCTCTAAAAGAAAAAGGAAGAGGAGAAGAAAAAGAAAAAAGAAAAAAGAAAAAGAAAAAAAAAGAAAAATGTAAAAGAGAAAGAAAAGTGAAACAGAAAAATGGAAAAGTAAAAAAGTTTTTTTAAAAACACTGAGTTCAGTTGTGAAACTGCTTTGTTTTTTGCTGGGTTTACTGACATCTGTGGGAGTTCAGCCTCAGCCTTAAAAACAATGACAGTGGGATTAAGAAATGAATACAATATTTGGCATTTTAATTATTGGTAGGAAGCTATGAGACATGAACACAATGCTTTAAGAAGTGAAAGCTGAATTCAGGATGTACTCCTCATTGTTTATGCCAGACTTGCACTTGTTTAAAAGCAAAATATGAACTGAGACACTGTTTCCACTTTTTTTTTTTTTTTAGAAACATATTAAGTGTTCTTTTCAGCTGATTAAATTGGTTTTCCTTCAGATGTACAGCCTGCGAGCTAAAAGTCTGTATTTACATTACAGAATTGCCATCCCAAGACATTCAAAATGCATGAATCAGAACATTAAAAACATGACATTTCAAAATTTACTAAAACCCTGGATTTTCTTGCTTCCTGGATTTTCTTGAACTTGAAAATGCCATGTTTTCCATCTTATCTTTGTAAACAAAAGAGACAATTTATTTTATTTTATTTTTAATGCAATTAAGCAGCTTCAGGAGTTGAATTCTTGTTGTCTAGCCCTAGCAGATATGAATGAAATAACTGTGAATATGAAATATCCCAAGATTTGTATTAGGAAAATGAGAGCTGACAACTGGATGGCAATGCGAAAAGAACAGAGCCCAAAGTCTTACTCTCAGGGCTGTGCCTGTGAGGTTGATATGAGGTTTGGCATCTGGACTTCTCCAGCCATCTCCAGCTGAGGTGCGGGGTACTAAGCTCCCAAAGACCTGGCACCAGTTGCTTCGTTGGTGGCCATGACCCAGCACACTGTCTAGTCATTCTCCTATGGGCTTCTCCTAAAAGTTTGTATTTAACTCCAGAAAATTGTGCCTGCTCAGTGTGATATAGATGTAATAAATAACAATAGTAATCAAGGATGAGGATCTGTATCCTAAACGCATTTTTTTTTTTTGTGTGTCTTTCAACCTCTGTCTCAGGAGAAACCCATGGTTTACTTTTCATTGTGAGCATTTCCAGAGGGATTATTTGGTTTAAGCACAAGCCTCTAGCCTCTAGTACCAGCTAGGGGAAAGATGCATCCCCCATCCCAGGACAGGAGTTTTGAATACCTAGAATGAACAGCCTGATGCAGTCATCTTTCTTCATGTGTGTGTGTCTACCAAAGGAACACTGGGCCATGAATGCCTGAGTTGTGGTGCCATGGGCTGCTGAGCAGACCTTGCTATTGCTAAAGGAAGGAAGAGCTGCTTTCCCCCATAATTTTTTTCTCCTTTTACTTGAGCCTAAACATAAGCTGGTTCCACTCTTCTCTAGCTTTGGGGATTTGAAGATGAACACATTGTATTATTACCTGGAGATTTTGCCTCTGGGAATTTGCTTGAGAAAAAACTCCCATTTCTGTTGAATTGTTCCTATCAGTTTCCAGAAAGCCAACGATGTTAAGACTTGTGTAGAAAGCTGGCAGTGTGAAGCTAAAAATCAATGAGACATTGATTTACTTTTCCTAACAACATTCGCTCTCTAGCCTTTTTTGTTCAGTGGACACTATGGATTACTTGAAGAGTGTTATTAAAAGCCATTACATGACCCTGCCAGACCCCACATACCAGCCAATGGCCAAGCCCCAGAGCACTGAGGTGGCCTTGTAAGACTGAGCACAGTGCTACAGAGCAGGGGAAGCTTTATATGCTGCCTGCTCAGGCTGTTAATTCGATTCAGCAATGTGGCTTCCAATGTGACTACAGAAGGGGCAGTGGTAAAACGAGTTTATTGGTTGTGCTCACGCTCACATTCCTGGGGTGCATCTGTGCCTTCTCTAGGATGCTTGCCTAGTAGGAGTGATTGTGGTAGAGGTTTCTATTCTGGATGTAAATTGAGGTAAATTTCTATTTTAAAACACAACACTTGCAAAGAAGATTAGAAATGCATGGCTTTGATGAACAACCTTATTCAGAGAATGCACTGTATCTTACAAACAAAATCATACTATCAAAGACAGGACTAGAAAAATGACTAATAAATACTCATCAAAGAGGTGACTTTGCTGGTTCCAGTTAGTGCTGCTGGTGTTAAATTAATTTCTCAGATGCTGTTTTGATTGTGAAAGCATCAGATTTTGCAGTGTCGAGGTGTTGATTCTGTGTGGCTCTGCACTGATCTGTGTGCGCCCTGGGGGGTGTTGTTGAGTAAGGACACCACGTTTTCAGGTAGGTCAGTGAGAAAGAGCAACAGCCTGCTGCACTTTGTGGGAAGAGTGTGTCTGTGATGTGGGTATACAAAACGACTCCAGCACTGCCTGGTTTCAAGACCGGTTTAGCCGATTTCTGTCTTTATCTGTCTATCCCTTACGCCTATCACTTAAATACACCCACGTCCAGAGAAAAATGAATCAACAGCTTGAAAGCTCACAGCATCCTACATAACAGTTTCTGTCAGAAAGTAAAGAATACCACAGTAATTCGAAACTTCTGTGCGAATAACACTGATGTTGCATACAGAAAAATGTTTACCCTCCATTTTGGGAGCAGCGTCATGAGATCTGCATTGATGACAACTGTCAGGTTTCAGCCAGGATTGAGTGAGACTGTATCTTCAGCATCTGTTTCCCTTTTTTTCCTACACAGTGTTTTCATTTAAAATAAGACATACAGATCAGAAATATTTTATTGTTTCACTTTTGCATTGTGTAGAATAACTCTAGGAATGTGTAAAAAGAAAATTTTGAGAAGTTGAACTCCTTATGAGAAAGTAGATTTCTCAAAAGACAAATCCAAGTATAAATCTGGATTAATATTTTGCCAAATTTATTAATCAGAATTCTCTCACAATGTATAGAAGAAAGAATACATGTGACCTTTTGCTGAGAACAACCTTTTTACACTATCATGCTACCTGCTGGAAAAGCATCATCCCAAGACAAGATTTTTTTTAATCTTTATTTTTTACTCTTCTTCAGCATAGACCTGTTTATAAGAATGTATCTAAACCATCTTTCATTGGACTAGCCATGAATTTTCTGAAACTTTGACTGTTCACTCCAGTGAATTTGAAGTAATCTCATCAGAAATGTGTGAACATTCCTACATTTAGACATTAAAACCCTTTTTTTTTTTTTCTTGTATTTTTTTTTCACAGAGGGCTTTCTGAGTAGGCTGCCTAATGAGGTGGGGCAATTTGTGTACCTGGGGAGTTTGGGGACCAGGCTGAGCAGACGCCCCTGGAAGCAGCGTAGGCACTGCTGGTACAGAACAGCTGTAGCTACTAGAAAGGGACAGGGACCTCCTGAGCTCACCCCTTGAGATCCTTTGCAAACCGGTTTTCTGTGAGGCACCCTGAGGATTTGATTAGCTAAAAAAAAGGTAGCTTTCAGTTGAACCTGTCCTGGATTTCTGACAAAATCTCCACTTTTGTAAGTGGGAGCTGGGTGTAAAAACACCTGTGCTGGCTGGAAGTCTAATTACCTTCAGCTCTAGACTGATTTGCACAAGAGTTCAATATACAAAACTCACAGTTCTTCAAAATAATACCATCTGCCATGGATGAGCCTGGATTCTCATCTTCCTGGATTATCTCCAGGAAGAGTTTATCTAGGACCTGTTCATTTCTATAGACAGAATTAAAATTTACTACTTTATCCATATAGCAGTATCTGCATTTACTACCCATACATACATATGACAATTATTGTATAAAGAGATTTTATTTTTGAGCTGGGACTGTAGAACACCCTAAATTATGTTCAGGTTCGTTAGCTGTCTCATTTAGGAGGAGATCCAATAGAGATGTTAGCTTAGATGTGGGTATACATCTGACGAGATGGTCACTGTAAAAATGATAAGGGTATTTACATTTCTCTAGTATTAGGATGTACATTATAGACAATAAAGTCAATCCTAAAGGAACGTTTGATAAGTTTTAAAGAGACTGAAAATTTATGTAGCTTCTAGAGAGTGTTTCTTTGCAATTTTTGCTTTTATGGCATAACTTGTTAAATATTTTTAAAATAGACTGGTCTCTGTTCTCTGTTCTGTTAGCAGTATGAACTGAGTTATGTGGTTCTTTCCTGTTGAATATTTAGATTAGATAGTTTATGTATATCTCATTTTAAATTAAGCTGATATGTTGGAAACATGAAACCCATGAACACCAGAAAATAGTCTGTACTTCAATCACTTCTGTAGACATTAGCAGGACTACTCAAAGCTGTTTAGGTATATGTAAAAATCAAAAACGTAGAGTACATAATTTGGTCTTTAAACTTTGCCCTTTTCTGAATGATAAACTGAGTCTAATTACGTATAGTATGTGTACAGGCTTGACAGCTTTTATTGTTACTTTGCAAGCAGGACTCTTCAGATCTCATAGGATTCTTTTCTCAGCTAGCTGGAGACTTGCTGTGAGAAGAAGAGACCATGGCCAATCAAATCAACCAGATCAGATGGATCAGCTGATGATCCAATTTGTCACCTCAGTAATGGGGATGCAACTTCTTTGGAGTCTTTAATGGCTTTGAGATGAAAATCTGGTTTAACACAACTGCCTGTGTTCTGCTTGTTTTTCTGAACAGTACTATGGTGTGCCAGACCTTCAGGATGGCTTAAAGCTAATAAGCAGTATCAATAAAGTAAAGACAATTGTAATAGCGATTTAAATTCACTAATTATTCCCAGTACTAGACAACTATTTTGCTGAATGTGTGAACCAGAATGCAATCAGTCAGTACCAATTCCCCTCTCGTTCTCTTTCCTTTCTTTCTTGCTTGCTTGCTTGCTTCCTTCCTCCCTTCCTCCTTTCTTGCTTTCCTCCCTCCCTTCCTCCCTTCTTACCGTGGCAGTGTCAATGATAATGTAACTCCAACCAACAACAACTCTGAATAAGCCGAAAATATTGTCAGAACACACAAGCCATGAACATACAACACTGCTATGGATACCTTGTCATCCTGTAGAGCCTAAGGTGGGAGGTACTTTTCATGTTCCCACCACAATCAATTGATCAATTTAATCGATCTACTTGTGTCCAAACCAAAGACTGGGGAAGTCTGGACCTTCAATTGTTGTCTGGAAAGTTGGACTTCCAGATTAGCTGGAGCACTCCACAGAGCTTTTGCTAAACTGAATTTAACTTCAGAGCAAAATGTTGAGGTCTAGGAGAAAACAACAACAACAAACAATAACACAGATATTGTCTGAATGGAGATGAAGACTAAACCCATGGTTTTTTGAGGAAAAGGGGAAAAATCTGTGTGCGAAATTTCTCTAAATAGGACCTGCATCTGATCCTGCGGTGGATGCTCACTGCACTGCACACTCAGGGGAGCACTAAGGAAGCCACAGACAGGGCAGCTGCCAGCAATGTGTTTACTCCCAGGTAGGAGCTCCTACAGGGTATTTCGGTTATACCAAGTAAATTTTTCTGGACAGAAAAATCTTATAGCAAAAATTTCCTACTACCTCTGTACTTTCTAAGAAGTGGCGCTGTGCTTCCAGAACCCTCAATGAGACCCTTAAGTGCAGAGGTTTCAGGACAGCAAAGAGCTCAGATGGTTACCACAGTCTGTAATCCTTCCGGTAGAAGAGCTTCTTGGGTTTGGAAAAAATGATGCCAGTTTGTTTAGCTCACCAGCTTCATACTCTTCCCTCTCCCTGTCTCACGGCTCCGTCTGTTTCCCTGTTTTCCTGTTTGCATGTTCTTCTGGGCTGATTGTTAGACCTGACCCAACAATCCCCACTGGGGAGAGCTCCTTCAGATGTGTTTTCTGTAGTTTGGCCTTGCTTTGCAGTAGTGAGGATTTTGGAACAATTTCCTGTCAGCTTCCCATCCGTCTTGCTCTTGAGGGGTTTTCTGAAGCTAGGATGGACTTACAAAGTCTGCTAACAAAAACATGAATCCTTGTTTCTCAACTGTATAGAAATAAAACAAAATTGCACTGGAAACAAAAAGTTCTATTTCCAAATAGACTCCAAATAATGGTAACATAGGAGTAAATATTTACATATAAGCTCTGCAAGTGAGGTATAAGCTGTACAAAATAAAAGTATTATGTCAATCCTAGCCATTCCCATCCCAGAGAACTTGTCTATACTACCACCTCTGTGTAAGTCTGGCTGCTTAGCAGGGCCTCCAAAAATAGATTTGCCAGTATAGTCTCCCCATTGTCATAAAACAAACAAACAAAAAAACCCAACCCACTCTGCACCTGAAAATCCATGCTGTATATGCATGTTTCCAGCTAAGCAAACATCTGGGCTTTTTTTCCTGTGTTTTAATTATTATCATTATTTTTATTTGTGGTGCTAGCTGTGAGCACATAGACTGTCGTATCACCTGAAGAACTGTACCTTTTGTATCAACAATCATGCATTTTCTGTACAAACATTCGCTTGCATATGTATTCATTTTGTGCAAATAAAATGTGACTACACTCCAAAACTTCAAAAGGAGTTAAAGTACAAACCAATGTGAATGTCTGTCTATCAGTATTCATTCTTCTCTTTTTAAAATTTATTTTAGGGTACAAAAGTAAAAAATTACTGCTGTTTAGATGATCAGAAACAGCTGGTGATACTTTATTTTAGTTCTCCTACCATTATTAATACAGCAGTCTCTGTAATAACTTTGATCAAAATAAATTCTTCATGTGTTCCCATCTTACATGCTTTAACAGGAATTTCATTGTAATTTGGCACAACTGACGTGTTCATTCGAGCCAAAGTACTGTTAATGCCTGAGTTAAACAAAATAATTCTCTTTATGCCTGAGCTCTGGGTTATTAGTTGTA
Organism: Cygnus atratus; assembly: GCF_013377495.2. Taxonomy (NCBI): domain Eukaryota; kingdom Metazoa; phylum Chordata; class Aves; order Anseriformes; family Anatidae; genus Cygnus; species Cygnus atratus. Next base: position 127,426,779 of record NC_066363.1, read on the forward strand.
CTGGTTGCTTTAAAGTTGCACAGTCCTGAACTAAATACCCCAAAATGTTGAAGAACTTCAAAGGATCATAATGCTCAAGTAATCCAACAAGTATTAACAGTCTCTCAACCCTAAAAAGAGAATCATTTACGTAACTAATTAATTTGCGTTAGTAAATAATCTGCTGACATTTACAATACGCGTCCTTATTGGTGGTTGAAATAAATATTATGTTGCACATAAAACTATAAATAGTAAGAATTTTGATGCCAGGCAGAGTTTCAAAATACTATGGAAAATAGATGAGTGCTGGCTACATGAAAGAAATTTGTAGCTCTCAGAAACATGAGCATGTGAAGAGACCTGCTGTCTGTGAAAGTAACTGCAGATCCGACTTGCCTGGTACCCTCCTGCTGTTCAGGTGGGGGACATTGCCCAGGATATCCTATGTCTAATCAAAGTGAAGTGTTTGAATTTTGTTTTTAATAGCTTTAGCTTGTCTCAGCTTGAGGGTATCTCTGCATGAAGTCTCAATTTAAAGGCTGAAGCACAGAAAGAGCGGTGTCTGGAGTCTCACCCCACTGCCATGGGTAGCGTGGAAGGAAGACCCCTTGTGGGATAGAGACAGGGATGAGTAGCTGGGGTGGTGAAAGACCTTCTAGGCAGGGCTGTTGCTGTTACATCTGCTGATTAGCTGCCTTGTGAGGTTACTGGCCAAATCTGTTCATTGTGCCTGATTCTCTAAGTGGAGGTTAGGAAACCCTTTCTTTAAATGGTGTCATTGTACAGGTGGTCTTGTTCTGTTAATGTGCTCTGGGTGCAAATTCCATTTACTTAAAATGCTCAGGTTATTGCAGCTTCACAGACATAATACATACAAATATATGTATTATAAGGCCACTAATATAAGTTGGCAGAGATTTATTTGGCAGTGGTAGGAGCGGGCACTATACCTACCCCCTGCATCCTTCTAGGCAGTTGGAAGGAGCATGGCCCCAGGGCAGGAAGGGCAGGCAGCCCATAAACAGCTTCCAGTCCCTCAGCTCAGCTGCAGGGCAAGCAGCAGGACTCACAAAGTGATTTAAAGTGTCAAGGAAGTGCCAAGTACCTAAGCTGAAAGCAGAGAGTGTTCCTGACAGTGGGAGATGGGGGTTGTGGGGACTGTGCAGATGTGCAGCATCTTAGATAACAGACTTATGATGAAGATGGTGACCCAGACTTATTGATGAAGATGGTGACCAGGCAGACCCAACATTTGACTTCCACAAGACACTTAACCTGTCCTCTCTTCCCCCTCAAAAACAAACAAACAAAAAAACCCACCATGCTTCATGTACACAAGGATAAGGGAAAGTGCAACTTAGCATTATTTATCTTATGTTTGTCACATACTATTTTCACACCATTTCCTTCGATTCTTATTCTTCTAGACCAAGACTAGGACACATAACAGGACTCCGGTCCCACAGAGGTTTGAAGACAGAGCCCTATCATTCTGTGGCTCAGATTTGTTTAACAGACTCCATTCTGGAAATTCATAGCTAAAAGGGTGAAAGTCAGGAGTCAGTGGATGCAATAAACTCAGAATGGGGTAACTGGAGGAAACTTTGGGGACACAGGGAGATAAGCAAGCTGTGCAGTGAGCAACTTCCATGAAGAGCATGATTCTGCTGAGAAACAAATGAAAGCTAATGCAGAGTGTGACATCAGGGCAAATCAAATCTCTGGGAGGTGTAACCGGTTGCAAAAGAGAATGATGTTTCGCAACAGTAGTGTGATGAGAATACTCTTGAAAATGCCAGTGTTTTATACAACCTGGTCAGTAGTGATGATACTAAGTAAAAAAGGACAATGTTGGAACAGGAAAGATGGGTAGATGAAAAAACTTAGAAGCATGAAAGGTCATATGAATAAACTGTAAGAAATAAGATAATTTGGCATAACAAGCAGGAGAGTAAGACAGAAATCTAACACAGCTATTAAAAAGACTAAAATTAGTGATTTATTCCACTCATTTACCCTTCTATTAAATGTAAGTGCAAGCAGATTCTTCTGATGTCTAAGGCACTGACAAGCAGTTTCAAACAAAATCAGCAATTGGAGAGCATCTGGATTTATACAGTGGCTTATAGGTAAGACCCAAATCCACCAATCAATTTAAGCCTGACAAATATCAAAATAGAATATACATACAGGTATACCTGGATTTGTTATCCTAGTCTCTTTGGTTCATTGCAACTCTTGAGCATTTTTTTTTCCATCTGTAGTGGTTGTGTATGTGAAGGGAATGCTGCAATTGCAAGGCAGTAAATGGGGACTGAGATCTATCGCCTTTACATTCTGCATATCAATCAGGGAAATCTCCAATGCACATAAAATAAACTATCTGACATGTTAGGTAAATCCACTCCTTTGGGTTGGGGCCTGAAGACATTCATTATTTGTGGATGGGCAAATGCCTGAGGTGCTCATCACACTGTGGGTACGGGGGTCCCTGGACCTGCCCATAGGTGAGAACGAAATGCTTTCCAGGCATCCCTTTGTCAGCAGATTTTAGCCCAAGATCTCTGGCACACAGAAAGATAGGTAGGGGAGATATGGGATTTGGGTCACCCAAGGTCATACTACAGCAGGGCTGTGATTAATGAGAATATTCACAGGGTAACTTAACAGAAAAGAGATATCATTGCTTTCCTGCTATCGAGTGTATGTATTTTTAAAAAATAATAAGATAGAAATTTTAACTTTTTTTCTTTGCGATTTTGTTTGATACCTCTAGTACAGGTCCCTGTGATAACAATTGCTGCTTGCTTTTGTAGTTATTTTATTTAAGGTTTAAATTGTGAATACGCCCATTTGGTTGTATTACTCATCTATATCTTGTGTTGCAAGGGGCTGGCTTTGAATGGAGGGGGTACATGAACTTCCAGCGGTAAGGCCGTTTCCACAGGTACTTCGGTACTTCTGTTAAACTACAGGATGATGAAAGATCCCAGGTAGAAGCAGCAGCTGGCATAGTGTTGAAAAATCAGGATACTGCTGTGAGGTCTCATGTTTGACTACACCGATTTGGCACAGAGCCTGTTATTATGAAAAGGTGTAAAATAAGCAAAAATGCCTACCGAGAATTGCGATCTCATCAGTACTATACATAAATGACACAAACATGTAAAAGCTCACATCACTCCCCTTTCAGTGAAATATAAGTCCTTTTGCAAATGCTATCCCAAAGCTGTTAGCAGAAAGACCTTGGTTTCTGCTTCAAAGGTGAGCATCCCAACATTTACCACGGGGTCTGTCCAGAGTCATGGCTTCTGCAAAGCCCGACCTGAATTCTGCTGAATGTATAGGAGCAGATGTATTAGGGACAAGAGTACTTAGGCACAGATCCAAAGGTAGTGAAATACCAAAATTTGAGAGCTTTCATTTCATTTCATTTTTAATCTTGATTGAGATCTAATCTTTAAGCAAACAAGCTGAAAATAGTTGGACAGATGTGCAGATGTGTGTACCCGCCAATACGTCCCTTTCTCCACAAAGGGAGTACTCCTGCATTTGGATGAATATTTGTTTATTCGTTCATTGCAGTAACACTATGATTAAGCAGATGCTAATTACATCCTTAATGCAATTGAATTAATGTAATAAATAATAATCTAGCTTTTTATTAGATTCTAAGTAATTATTTACGCTCTCATCATACTCTGTTTTTGTTTGCATGTTATAAAAGCTTACATTTCCAACTCTTTCTGGTGAAATGTGTATATTTGTCAGTGGAAGAACCTAAGTCATCTAATGTTTTGATCTACATGAACTTTTCAAGTAGATGGGCATTCATTTTAAAGTCATATGATCCTGACAGAATAGTCTCTGTGAGGTCAAGGAGAAACAATGTCTAGCATCTTCGTGTCCTTAAACAAGCTGTACGTTTCAGTAAATACCAGAGATTTATTGGTGGCCAAGAGGGAGATGAAGGAAAGGCTAAGGTTAAGACTATCATTTGTAACTTTCAAATCACTAATGAGCAGGATGAAAATTTAGCCCTTTGAAATCCTCCAGAATGAATGGTGTGAATGTTTACTATCTAACCCCTCTGCTGCTTCTCTTTGGAGCTGTGCCAGTACAGTGCATTTTGCACCGATGTCCTAAGTTGGTCTCTCAGTAGTTAAAAGGAAAATTAGTGTAGAGTGGATCCTATTCAGCAATAAAATGTTGCCTTTTGCATTTTTGATTCACCTTTAGTTTAAAGACCTTAAAGCCAAATTATGTGAATCTCTGAAAAATATGGAAAAACTCAGGACACTCAGGTGAGAAAGGTAGATCTTAACATGATAGGAGGAAATGGGTAGCTTTTTTTCTGGTTTTCTACTCACATCATCCATTCACCCAGAGCTGCTAGTCAACATTATTTCAGAATCAAATTTTTTCCTTGTAGAAAACAAATCAGCTTGTAAGAACTCTGACCCAGCTATCCTAGTAATTCTGATTGTCTGCAGTTGCATCTTTTACATTTTATAAATAATTTCGGTTAATCATCATTATCACTGAATTATGATGTTAACTTTCTATCTTATATGATTGGAGTAATGCAACAAAGGTACGCATAGGAATGGGTTTCTCATGTGGATGTGCCATGAATGGCACCTGTGGCTTCCAGGAACAAAACCTCTTCTTCAGAAAAGAGGCAGTGTCTTCTTTAAAAGAGGTGGATTGTGAAGGATTTAAAGGTAATGTGATTCATTCTAGAGTAAAAGGTATCAGCCTGCTGTATTACATCTGATCTTGTGTTTGGCTTTGATTAGTTCTGCTGTGGTGAGTATTAAGGTTAGAAATGTTGGGGTGGCATTTTAAAAAACAAAAGGGAACTGTTAGGGATGGGAAAGGAGGTTACACCATTCCTACTTAAGGCAGGTCTCTAAAACACAGGGATAATTCAGGACTGCAAAACTCATTTATTTGTGTCATATTTTTTGGACACATATCAAACAGTTTCAAGGATTACTGTTATGGAAAGTGATTAATGCATTTTATTTTGTAGGGTTTGGACAGCAAGAGAAATCCAGGAAGATGCAGTCATACAGCCACTAAGGACAACAGAAAGCTGCTTTTCAGATTTTCTTACCTTAGTTTTTCACAGCTTTTCTCAGTGTCTCCACAGCATGTATTCCAGATGTATTTCAGGTCTCCACTGCTGTATTTTTTGGAATAATACTCCACATGTAATTCTACTCTATGTTAATAAAATGAATATACTGTAAAAACATCTGTAAATATCCCCCCTGGCATATTTCATGTGCTCCGAAACAGGCTTGTGTTTAGTCCCCTGAATTAATGAGAAGGTCTAGAAGAATAGGAAATAATAACAGCCTGCACACGCATGTCATGCCAACTACTTCGTGCCAAATGTCGTTCTCCAGCACCTGGCAAGCACAATTCATTCATTTTGCAAATGTCAGTGGCCAGCCAGCTCCTCGGGACATTCCCTCCTAATGCAGGGTTACTTGATAGGCACAATCAGGCAGATTTTGGCTGCCAGCCTTGTTCACAAGTCACGTGTGCAAACTGTAAGGATGGAAGTGCATCTTGCTTCTGGTTTTGTCTTGCAAGTGGCAACTTTTTGTGTTATCCTTGATGTTTATTTTCCTCTGCCACTAGTATTTCACAGTATTTCAACAGGGCTTTGAGGGATGCATAGTTGGAATACTGAAAATACTCCATAGGTACCTAGACACAGCAACTGGCTTCTGATCTAATGCCCAAAGTATTAATGGCATGCTGCAGTCACCTGGCTTGTAGGGGCAGGAGAGCCCACGCAGCTGTGAGTATCTGCTGTACGCCCCACTACTCATCGGTGCCCTCCCTGGGGATGCAGTGCCTCAGCCCATGGCTTGTAGGTGTCAGGGGGTGGCTGGGATGAGGGTGCTGCTCCACCAGCCCCCATGACAGCATCTCCTGCCTTGAATCTATAGCTCCCATCACTAGGCCTGCACCCTAAGCTGCTACGTACAGTTGGCTGGCAGCTGTAATTTCACTGGAACACTGCGCTGAAAGGAGCTTTGTCAGCCATACAGAGGGCATTTGATGGCTTTCAGTAGGATATGTGTGCAGAGCCTGCCTAGCCAGTCTTTCAGATGCAAGCTTGGCTACAGAGGACATTAGTGACTGTGTGCAAATGATCTTTGAAGTTCTCTGATTCATGGCTGTAACCTAGAAGCTCTGGTTATTTCCACCAAAAATAAATTCAAATAATGCTTCTTACTATGCCTGGAAATACTTTTTATTCAGTCTTTTTACTCTCTTTCATTTCAGCGTGAAGAATATGAGATGGGTGAACTCAGGGTTTTGAAATGTCAGACAATTAGGTAGTAGCCATAAGGTGAAGTGAAAGTGCTTTTCTCTCCCTCTCTCTCTCTCTCTTCCCCCCCCCCCTTTTTTTTTTTTTTTTAATAAGATATCATCAAACATATTTGAACACTTACCAGTCTGTATCTCTGGCAGCTGAGGCCACCCTTTTATTATTTGTGTCAGTCACTCCAGACTTTCAATCTTAACAACCATTAAAAACATTCTGATGCCTAGAATAAACAAATGTTTGTAAAAGTGGCCATCAGCACTTAATGATAGACTTTACAGATGGATGTATGATCTACACAGCTGACAGACTTAGCTATCTAGCAGCTATGGAAGTACTCTATGGAAGTACTCAGTCCCCTGGATAAAGGACGAAGCTCATAAGTCCACGCTTGTGCTCTGAAACACCTTTGCTGCATTCAGGCTGCTTGATTGAGAGAAACATCCACAGCTAATGGCAGGAAATAGTAAAATCACTGTTTCTGTCTGTCTGAGAGGAAAGGACACTGGACAACAGTGTGTTTGTGTGTAAATAATAATAATAATGATAGTAATGGTAATAGCAATAGCAATAGTAACCAGCCACCCAATTCCATGAAGAGTAATAAATGATTTTGTCTGGTCTGTTCAAGACATATATGGGAAGTAAAGATGCTGGTACATGAAATTATTTAGTTAGCTCACCAAGTTAGAGGCTTTTGCTTCTGAGCAGGCAGCACAAATGCTGCATCCTGCAGTGTGTGTGCAGTCAGCTGCAATGTGGAGCTGCAAGCAGTGCCTTCCAGCCATCACTTGGATAGCTCTAATTATTTGATCAAAATAAGGCAATGCCTTTATAAGTGGGGCTTGGATGAAGCACCAAATCTTCAAAGGTGTGTGAGTGTCCACATAGCTGCTTGGGACCTAGCATAACCTAGCACTTAGGTAAGTCAGAGGTGATGAGAGAAATCTGGTTTATTGGAAGGAGACCTTGGCTAGAAGTTGTCTTCCTTCCTGGATTTGTTCACCTTTAGAAAAAAGCTTTTCCACTAGGCTGGTCAAGCAGGAGACAGGCTGAAAGGTCAGGAAGGGAATGCTGATGCTTTGGACAATTGACATTTGTTTGGAAGGAGGTTGATATTTATGACTGACCCATGAAATAGATGGCTCTGTCAAGGATATGGGGACCATGATACCGGATTACTGGCACATATGGCCATTGGTGCCAATGGAGTATCATAGCTTACTCTGGCTATGAGTCATCTCCCCCTGAGGAAGTTGCATGAAAATAACACTTAACAAGGACGATAAAGACTAGAGATAAAAGAGCGAAGAATCTGTTAGCAATATTTCTGTAGCAAGCAGATGACTGAATGTATTTCCAAATGTTACATAATTTTTTTGCGTGACTCACAACAACAGTCTATAGAGCATATGCAACATTTGGTACAGCAGCGAATCAGTGTAAATACCAACAGCATTTTTGTCGTCTGAGGAGATACTCACAGAAAAGCAAAACTGTAACTGTGCTAACGTTCTTTCAGATGGGGAGCTTGCATGATTATTTAGTTGTTTATTTCTTCCTTGTGTCTTTTATCCCATCTTTATTAATATTGGGAAAATCCCGTTGTAATAAAATGTTTTTCTTAGAGTGGATTTATGCAGAGTTAATAAAAAGTATTGCAACTGTGTCTGCATTATTGACTTCCTTTCGTGGAACTCAAGTCAGCCTGTGACAGTAAGCCGCTATTTTCCGCAGATTTTGGAAAGAGGAAAATGGTTCAGGAAAATGTTGTCATGAACATCTAATAAAGAGGAGAACTCCTGAAACCTTTGATTGCTTCCACAGTTTAAAAATTGCGTGAAACTCCATTAGATAGCTTCATCTGAGAAAATGAAGGGGGCGGACACCCGTGCTGTTGTGGAAAACCTGGTGCTTCCTTGGTATTGCTTCTCTGCTTGAGTCTTCTTTGGGCTCCTCTGCTGTACTCTGTGGGATGTTCTTGCAGGACTTCCTGAAGCTTCCCAGCCCACTTCTTGCTTGTTCTTCTTCCTGCACTGCATACCCTTTTCAGTTTAGCATTTGCTTTTTTGGTCAATTATCCCCTCCTCTCATGTGTCAAATCCTCACATTCTTCTTGACTCTCTACTCTTCAGGTTTTCTTCTTCCTACCATCTGTCTTGTCCTAGCATCCTCCTACCTTATTTCTTCAGTACACCCTCCTTTTTCTTCCTCCCGCCTAACAGATCTCTGTTTATGTAAAGAAAGGCTCACTCTCCAGTCCTCTAGCTGCCCTCCCATCACACCTCTGCCAGATTCCATCAGAAATGTCAGGAATCACAGAAAATGATTCCTAAGGGTTAACTGTCAATCTTTCAATTTGTGATACTGTCCGGAGTAAAAACACACCACTTTGAAATTCTACAGTTTCCCTAGTAATCTAATTCAAAGACATTATCCTTACAATCAGAAAATTTTTCTTCGTGCCTAGCACAGATCTCAATTTTCATGCAGTTTAAGCCCATCTGTTTTTGTCTTAATCCCTGTGGGCACGGAAAGCAGCTTTCTAAAGCAGCTGTTTATGTACTGAAGATGGTTACTTCTCAGTCTTCTATCCTCTTTATATTCCTATTGAACAAACTTCAGTTTCTTCTGTTTCTAGTATCATTCCTTTTCTTTGTATTTTTTTCCCTTTCCATAAAGTCCTTTTCCCTCTCTTTAATATCTATAGGTCTTCTGCTGCTTCTCCTTTCCCCTCACTTTTTTCCCTTTACTTTCTACTCTCGTTTTCAACTTCGACATGCCTGCATCTCCTTTTTCCTAAATATTCTTTCCCAATCCTTCTGACAATGCCTGCTCTGCTCTATATCATGGGAACATGTGGAGGCTTGTTGCAATCAATGCCAGGAATGTGTTGCCTCGGTATGGCAGGAATGCATGGAAGCCATCTACTGTAATGTAAATGCCATTTTACTTTCTCTTTGCAGAATGTCTTTTTTAGTCCTAGCCCCTGCAAAATGCTGCTGGTGCTCTTCTGTCTTCCCTGTTTCCATGGCAGCCAATCCCATACTTTCATGACTTTCTCATCAGTGGCCTAAACAAAATCCAGAACTGTCATAATTAAAATGGAAGCCAGTATATGGTATTTTTGAAGACTGGGTGGTATTATATGATAAAAGTACTTTGCAGCTAAAAATGGGTAAGTAATTAAGCACCATTATATTATGACACTTGCAGAGGTATTCTGTGGGACATGTCCTGAATATAGTAAAATTGCAATGTTAAATACAGCTAATGACACCATTCCAGAAGTACAGAACGTAACAGTTTAATTAACCCAGAGTCACTGCAGCCTGATTTTTAACAAACTTTTCTCCCCCCTTCCTTAAAAGCTTTTCCAGCTCAAGCATTTTAGCTGCTTGTCCTTGGAACCAGATCTGGGTTTGGGTTCTGACCGGTATCCTGCACTTAGAGCCTGTAGCTCTAATGTCTGATCCAAAATCCACATCTAAATGGTTTCAACCTTCAGCATAGTTGTAGGCCAGTTTTAACATTTTCACAGGCTGTAGTTTTCAGTGAAATACCTGATTTCTTCCCTCCTTTCCACCGTCCCTCCCCACAAATGTGTTTGGATGGTAACTATAGGTGCTCAGAAGCTGGAAAATGTTTCACCTTAGTTCATCATGTGTAGACTAAGGACTTCAAATGTAGGCAGCCATTTTCAAAACTCTTAGTCGAGATCTGTCTTTTGTGGTCTAATACAGTGTCTTTGCCAAGCTGCTTTTCAGTTAGCTGTGCAATTTGCAAATTTAAGAAAGGCATGTCTCTTCTTTCATGTTCAAGGATCCATCTCAAAGGAATTCAGGATTACCATACAAATTATTATTGTGAAAGATAATACCTGGAAATCTATTCTTTGTCTGTCCTCTGTATTTTCTCCTAATTTGGATAAATCAGCATAAAAAAGCAGAGTTCAAAATCACAGGCTTAAAGACTGTAATTCCTTTTCTGCCATTTACTGCTCCCTAACTAACTAACGTGGAAGTCACTTAAGAAAGTAAAACCTAGCCCTTGTCTAGGTGTATGTGCCTCAACTTCCACAGAGATGCCTAACTGGTAAGTTTAAGACATGGAGGAAGCTCAGGAAAGTGAGCCAAAATAATTTTCCAACACAGGATATATTTTATTCCATCTAACAATCCACATGTTTTTGTAGCAAGTCCAGAAAGCATCATACCGCACACTTACAGTAAATCACAACCCTCAAAAAGACTCCTTGGTCTTGAGTTGTGAATCACCTTCAGCCATATGTCCAGTCTTTATCAGAATCTTACTGGGGGCATTTGTAGTGGAGCTCATAACCCAGATGACAGCAGATGTTTTCCGCAGCGATGACACTCTTATATTGGTTTCTATGAGTTATGAAGAGCCCTTATAAATCTCTGTGTACAGTTTTCAGGCATTTTCTTTTCTCTTCAGCTCACAAGTACCGTGTTTAAATCACTGCCCTGATAATGGAGATGGTGAGTGTAGCATTGCAAGTGGAATAGTCACATAAACCAGCATCAACAGTACGCAGAGGACTGGACCCAATGAAAATTGTGACATGACACATGTAATTCAGTGTACTACGTGCTGCAACAGAAATGGCTTCTGCAGCTAAACGCATACTGAGCTAAACTCAGTTCTTGAACAAGTGTGCTCAATAGAAAAACCAGGAGTTCCTGGAATAATTGGCTGAAGTGTGGGGGCAAGTAGCTGTCTGTGGGGAACAGAAGAATAAGCTGAATTTGCTAGAGTTGGGGGTGGGTTGGCAGTGTAGGATAAAAGATAATTTAAAAAAATAGTGGCAGCACAGAAAGCATCCAACAGAAAAGATTTCAAGGGTGATTAGGAAAATCCTGTTCTTTTCCATCTCTGAGAAAACAATTCAAAACCTTCCTCTTGGAGAAATGGTGCTCAATATACTGCCAATTTGCATCTAAACTCTCCCAGATAACCAGTATTGAGTGATTGTGAAAAGCATTACATGAAACAAATAAATACTGACATGAAGAAATTTAGATTATTGAATAAAATGCTGCCACTTTTTTTTTTTTTTAATTTAAAAAACAAAACAAAGTAACATGAGAGATTTTAACAAATTCTGTTACAGGCTTCATTTTTTGCTTTTGTTTTTTTGGGGCTGAGAGATTTCCCCAACTGTTACAGTGATGACCACAACATAAACTGTTTAGACATGTACAGTTTTACTTTTTCTCTTAGTTTAAAAACCATTAACATTATAGATAATTTTCCTTAAAGATGTTGTGTATGGAAATTATGCTTCCATAATATCTCTTATTTTGCAGATTCTGTATTCCGTAGAAAAAAATTGAGATGGATTCTGTAGATGGCTCAGTTACAGCACATTGGCATATGCAGGTTCTTCCTCAGACTTAACATAATTTCTATTTTTTTCTTCTTTCTGTGAATATTAAATGAGAGTGAGAAGACTACTTCATTTGAAATGCTTAATTTCCACTCTCTTCATTTTCTTTGTTTGCTGAATTACATTTCCATATTAGAAAAGTATGTAGAATTGTCTCCCCTGACTAAATGGTTCAAATGAGCTCTGAGTAAAACCATTTAGATATAATTCACAACCATGTTTTACAACGTGGTTTTATAACAACTAGCTAAGACTGTTACTGTATGTCACTATGTAGTGAATTTCTGCAGGCTATTATCATTGCATCCAGGTTATTGTCAGTATCCTTTAATACTGCATAACTGTATCTTAATAGAGATATTTATGGCTACACAATATGTTATTAAAAGCTATGTAAATATTTCAAGCCTTTTAATCAAATACTTGCAAAGAGATGTTTACTCCTTTTAGAGTCAGCACTCAATTGTATTAATGAATTTTTCTCACCATATGTACATACCTGAAAGGCAATTTGTAGCAATATGTCATGAAATTTCTGCTTTCAAACTGAATCTCCTTTTGGAACACAAATGGAAAAAGTTCCACAGTATTCGCACTCCTTGCTGCTTTAATTTTGTAAGTAAATAAAGGACTAGGTAAGGGGAAAAGCAGTGATTTTTCTTTCTTTCCTTTTTTTTTTTTTCCCAGCTTTTGGGATCTCATAATCATTAATTTGCCTTTTTTTTTTTTTTTCCTGTGTACGCTCTACACATTGTTTAGTCAAATAAATGGAATTGCCCAAGAAAGCAGACCTCAAATTAAAAGGTAGGATCTTGCTGCCTATGGCATCAGTGGGCAAACACATGGCTCTGCCTGGAGAAACTACTTTGCCTGGGAAAAAAAAAATTCCTTGCACTGAAGTTGGATAAAATTTTCCATGCCAGAACAAATCCTGGTGCATTAAGTAGCATTATATGCCCATGCTTTTTTTTTTTTTTTTTTTTTTTTTTCTTAGGCATAGCAGATGCTTTCCCACGTAAGACCATTTACAACTGATATAAGCTACTGGTAAAAACATTTCAGAGAAGAACTGTCCATCTGCTTTCAGACACCATAGAAAAATTGTTGTATTTCTCTGTACATGTTGATTTCTAAGAATTATGAACACTGATAAGCAGGGAAAGATACCATATTTCTCAGTTGATTATGGAAATGTTTTTTTCTTTTATTTCTCAGCAAATCCTTTGCTTGTTGTTTTTAAGATTTACATATGCCTGAATGTGTTATCACATTCATAGAACCGAAGAAATACTTCAACTTTACTTTTTTGAACAAGTAAGAATACGATATGGATCTCGAAATGTCAGTGATCAGCATAGATCACAAAATGTAGCTCAATGACATCTGTTTAAGATTTTTGAGAATGCCTTTTTCTCTACTTGAAGAGCCAAAATTTTCCTTAGGGAATAGGTTATTATGTAGAAAATAGAAATTCTAAAAATTAAACTTCATGCTGGTAGAATTTAGAAAATAAGACAGCAACAATTCCTTCAAATATTACTACAAATAAGTTTCCATTGAACAGGAACTGCTAAGAACACTTGCTCTCCTTTACAACTAACCATTAGAATTCCAGTACAATTGACTAGTAATCTGAACAGGAATCCAAAAATAGAATTCTGAGCTGATTTACTAGTTCTGAGCTGATTTACTAGTTCAGCAAATATGATGTCTTTAAGACAATCGTAACAGTGACTTTGCTCTGTGTCATATATTGGTTCACATTTCTTCACTTCGAGTCTGTGAAGACCCTGAGAAGGAAGGAAGTCTAAAGTTATCTACTTACAAGAACAGCTCTTAATGGACGAGTCATTGATTGAAACCAGACTGATTAAACCATCTCTGTAGTGAGAGTATAATTTAAGATACTACATTTACAAACATACAAAAATTCTGTATCAAAAGATAAAAGACACATGGGCAAATTTGCCATTTTTTTTTCCATTTTAAAACATTTCCTAGAATGGTTTTGTTGAAAACAGGAACTCGCAGCGATTTGAAAGGGGCCACAACTTCACTGATTTTCCAGGTTCATTTCTTGTTTATTGAATTTGTTAGAAAAATTGTTTCTGGAGAGTGCAAAAAGTAATTCTTAAACAGGAAGAACTAGTCTGAAACTCTATTAATAACCAACTTATTTTTATTAGAGCAAATACAGTTGTGAAAACTGTACATTATACATTTTGGGTCAAGAATTATAAATAAACTCATAGATAAAGAGTTCATTCTTTGACAGCAAGAAACTTTAAATAGACAAAATGACATTATTAAGTACATTGGCAGGCTTCATTGTGCTGTCCAAAATGTAGTGTACAGTATAACAACCAATTATAAATAGCCTTTCATGTAAAATACAGCTGTGCACATTTTAGAAAAATACCAACAATTTGTTTGAGCTTTGTTTTAAAAAAGCTTATAAATCATACATATTTATAAATGGTACTAACATGCTTACTTAAATTTATAAACATTTTCATATTTCAGCTTTGTTACCCATTATTTCCAGAGCATATAGTATTTTAAATAAACATTTAATAGGAATTAAATATGTCAGTTACAAAATTACCTCCCATGTAAGGAGACGGGGTGATTTCACTGTTTGAACATTTTGTCCATTATGTCAAGGCTTAAACAGTAACTTTTAAAACTTTGTTCTTATTTAAAAATTACTTCCCTAAATTTAAAACACAATTTTGACTCTTTAAAAAATAAATATACAAGTTTTATTTTCATTTGCTCTCTTTCTGCTTTCTTCTTTATCCACACTGGTGAAAACACAGGATTCTCAACATACTTCTGTAAAAAACACCACGGTGTTACTGCCCTGCTTAGAGCTGCTTTGCTGCACAATATTCAGTCTGCACCTATATTACTTTAATATGCTGCATCAAAAGATAGCTAATGTACTTTTAAGAATGTTGCCCATTACACCATGCAAAACACTTACAAAGTTTACAAACATGTTCAAAAACTATATTGTATGAAATATTGTCTAAGAGAGATAAAATAAACCATAATACAAGCCCTTTGCTTTTTGTATTTTGAAATTAAAATATTTACTTTCCAAATGATCACACCACATATTTTCAGTAAATCAGCATGCTTTTGATTAATATAGGGTACAGTAATTACAGTATAATGGCACATAAAAGAAACATGATCACATCATTGTAACAAAGGGCTGTGAAACTACTTAAGACAAACTTTCCAAATGAAAAAAATTGAGGTTTTTTAAATGCTGAGGTAAAATTATAAATGGACTTCAAAGACACTGAAGGCATCGAATCAATAAACAATCACTTAACATGTCTAAATGCTCTACCTGAATGTATTCAACACAAATCTAGTGTTTAAAAATTATGAAAATTTATTGTGAGCATTAACTAGCTTAACTGTCACTGGTATTAATATGCACTCAGACAAGACTTTATTTTAACTGCTGGCAAAATACCTCAGTGCTGAAACATAATAATTCAAATCACCAATTACCACAGCACCAGAATTAAAAAAAAAAAAAGTCAACATGCAAACCCCATATCTTGTCTTTCTCAGATTATTCTGATATTTCACCTCCTGTTTAGAATGTACTGATATCAACTTCAGATTCTTAATTTTTTTACTAAGAAGAATTTGCTTGCTATTGGCATAAGCATTTGAGCACTTGTAGGAAGATATCAACAGCGTTAAATTTTGCAGTCATGGTATATTACTTCCTAAACCTTAAAGCAAAAAGACTCTTCAGGTTTAGGAAAATGAATTAAAGAATTGCATCTTCAGATTAGAAAAAGAGGTTTCCTTTTCTGCTTCTGCCGCTAGGCAGAACTGGTAGCGCTCTCCAGGTTGGACTACACACTATGTTATGGCTATACATCAAATTTCATAAACAACGAATGAACAGAATCATGCACAGGCAAATGAAATTCAATCTCCCAGAACACTGCAGGAGATGTTAAAAGCAGCAGGTAATGGAATAAGACTGGTGACTGATGCTGCTAACTATTTCTTCTAATGAGATAGGAGTGAACGCTGGAATCACTTCCACAGCAACAGAATCCTCTGACCACATTCCTCTGGCAGTCGTTTTCCCATCTCCCCACTAAAAACATCAGACGGTAAAATAGTAAGGCAGCTGTTAGCTTCCATCAACAAAAAGTGCAGCTCCGTACATTTCCAGTTTAGTCACACTCTGCTGGAACAGATGGAGAAGCCAACGCACTTCACCGGCAGGGCTGCTTCAGCAGATTATTTTGTTTGTTTTCCGACATGGCTGCTTGCTTCAGCTTTCAGAGGACCCCAAAGCCACAAACCATCAGCAGAGTAACTGATCTGGGACCCTGGCTGAATTTTCCAAGTTTCATCTCTCTTGCGCCCATCCTAACGCCAAGCCTCCTTCCCTGTGTCTGAGTATGTCTGGTGCCATTTAACAGGCTGATGACACAACTGCAGAGAACTGTGGGCTAACACCACTAGTTGTCATGACTTCACTGAAGGGTCAAAACAGTTACATAATTAAATAACTATGTTGAATCACATTCAGGCATAGCTAAAATTAAAGTAGGGAACGTTAAAAGTATGCAAACAAATTCAATCTTTATAATTTGAGGTGGGGTAGATGTGGTGATTGCATATGAAAACAAGACCTTTCTTACCTTTCCTAATTCCAATCAAGTTAGAAAATGGACAAAAAGAATGGCTAAACCAATATTCAACAGCATTACCAGGGCAATCATGACTGAGTTAGGGCCCTGAAAATAAAATAAAGATAACAAAATTAATGCAACCTTCCACACAGTGCACAACAACAGGATCTGACATTATCATTTCTACCATTTTTGACTTTGGTCTGAAAGATTACTTAAATATCAAAGATACAGACTCTGCTCCTGAAACTTAGCTATTACCCTTGGTTCTCAAGTGAGATAAATATCACCTCTGTGAAAATTAACTGGATAAACACAGGTAAGTATATTATTACGTTGTTCTCAATCACACTGGGAATAACGGTCTGACAACTGACTGTACAAACAAATTAAAACAAACCCATAAACACAAACATGGTATCAGCTTAAAATAAAACAAAATAAAGAACGCAAACTTGAAGCCAGAGCACTGTTCCTCATTCGTACAGTGGGTTCCTTCTCTGATGCCAACCCATTTCAAAACAGAAGGAGTTTTTGCATGATGCTGTGTTGTATGAAAAGAATACCTTATATATATTTTTTTGTTAACCAAATGAAAAAAAAAAGTTATTACTACTCCACCAAAAATCCCTAGCTATGTTTCCATTACAGATGAAAAAAAAAAAAGATTTTCCGTCTGCAAAATTAAACATTTGTTTTGATCTACTTTGACACTTGGTCATAAATCCTTATCTTATATACCTATTTAGTGAATAGATGAAAAGCCAAAATACTCCTTCCCTTCCTAGCTAGAGCTAAACTTGGCTACAAAATTAGCTCTTGATTATTACATAATTTTAGTCTTTCTGTGAAGGCAAAGAACAAAGTTTTTAATTCTTTTCACCAGTTTTAGAAACCTTTTTTTAACATGGATGCTTTCTGATAAACAACTTCAAATAATGTATTCAACAGATGGAAATTCTCAATTCTTCCACTCTTCTCTTAAGTAGTATTCGGTATAATACAAAATATTTTCACAGAGATTTGTATATGTTTCTATTTTAAGGTGCACATTTAGTGTAAGTAGAAACAGAAAAACTCCTCACTCAGACAATACTTTCCTAAAACACAAGAAAGCCCATCAGAAAATGTCTCCAGAAAACTGATCTACCTAAGGATCACTGGCTCCCATAAGAATGAATCCATTTTATTAGAAATTATGTATTTTTTTTGACTTTTCACAAGAAGCTTGCTTTGTAGAAATTCATTATGCTTCATGGCAGCGGTAACATTAGCTATGTAATTTCGGGAATGATCAAGTAACTTGCTCTTAGAAATTTGCTTTAGCAGTGTAATTGCGAAGCTACTGAAAAGTATTTGTGTCACTACATGCTCTCATCCTGCAATAGTCTTATTAAACACTTTCTACCACAATACACTTTTACACAGTAATAAAGATAGCAGGCCAGATGTGGACTGCTAAGTTCTTGAATAAGTCACAAAATAAGTTTTGTCAAGCACTGCTTAAATCCTGGGGAAGTCTAACCCCAATCGGCACTTCTATCCATACAGGTTATGAAGTTCCCTTTGTACCTACTCAGAGACATCTGTACATATGCCAAGAAACTAGGTGCTGAAGTGATTTAGACCATCAGGAAGCTCTTTAAATTTTACCATGGGGTAATGGTATTAGCAGCAACATTTGCCTTTTGCTTAATGACAGAATGTCAAAAATATTCACTAGAAAATCAAAGACTATGGCTTAGGGTCATCTTATTCAAGGGGATTTTGAATACCAAGTTCCCACTTACCAGTGGTACGTTTTAACCATCGGGTCACAGAACAGAAGTGGAACCGTGTTCCCTCCTTCCTACTGGAAGCAAGCCACTATGCGCCAAAGAATATGAGATGCTTGGTGACAGAGAACAGGCGTAAAACTAGAGCATGATTCCAGGTATGGTTATGTTTCTTACCACAGGACTGTAAGCAGCCTAATTGTGGTAGTGTGAAACTTGAGCTTCATTTCTTCTTTCTCTTTCTGGCACTGTCACAATTGTGATAGCTGTGGTTCTTCTATACTTTCCTACTGTGAAGAAAATCCAAGTACCCACCAATACATTCAGAACTGATGACTGTCCCCAGTGATGTCTGGAAATTGTGAGATTTATGCATGAAAGCCACATCGAAAGACTTTGAACAACAAAATATGCTTAACTTGAAACCACAGCTAATTTGAGAATGTCTCAGTTTTGCAATCTTGAATGCTGGTGTCAATACCCTCAGAGTGAATTATTTTTTCTTTTGCAAAAAGAATCCCAGAATCTCATATGACAAACTAGAATAACACATACATGCTAATGATACATATCACTCGGCAAGGAGTGTGATTACACTATTGATTTGCACTCAGATTTGGATTCTGCATCTGTAGGGACTAAGTGTAACCAAAATCAAGTCCATAGATCCTTTGTAGTTTGGCCTCCCACCTAAAAATTTTACAGTTACATTGCATAGGAATTGCAATTAACCATGAAGGAGATCAATGCCTAAGGCCATTAAAATTTACTGCAATTTGGGTGTCTAACACTTTACATATTTTAAAATAAAATCCATGGAAATCAAGTTGACTTACTCCTACTGAAGACCTACTGGGAGTTGACAGGAGCCAGGAACTTATTCATTACCTAAAATATCCTGAAACAGCATCCTGATAGCTGCAAGACAGATTTTGGCTGAATGGCAAGTTGGAACTACAGCTCAAACAGCAACTCGGTATCATTAGTGCACAGTCTTACAGAATTAAGGTTGGAGGAGGAAGAGGGAACTTCTCTACAAATGCATCTATCAGGTTAGACAGGTTTAATAATCTCATTACAGTAACATGAGATAAATTAGGTTAAAAAAATAAGGGGTATGGTCTGAATCAAGAGATCTCTCATTCTGAATCAAGAGATCTCACCTACAAAGACAGAAGAAAATGACACGTTAAGAACTTGGTTGCTGAATTTATATTAAGATCAAAGAAAAATGTGTAATCTATTTATGATAATAATCTAATGAGTCTGTGCTTTAGACAAAGAAATCTCATCTCCTTCAGCCTTCTCTGTGCATTTCATTTCCTATTCTCCTAACTAAGACTTTGAGCCCACAGCAGTTTCTTGATACACTAGAAAATGATCAAAGAACATTTGTAGAGTACGTGGTTATTATTCAGTAAACCACTACCTGTTCTATAGACACTTATGAAATGAACATTTAATGCTTTAAGACAAATACCATAAATAAGACTTTGGTATCCTGCAAGGGCTTAAAATAGCAAAAGCCAAAATTAGTCTGAAGAGTCCAAGAGTGACTAGCACAGGTGCAATAAAGAAGCTGTAGCAAAAAAAGTCCAGACCTGCTTAAAAACTGCCTTTCTAGCTTCTAGTACGTCAGCCACTTACACAGTTGAAAATATATCCACACATTAGGTTTTAAAATGTGGCGCAAAGAAAGTTATTTTCCTAAAATGTAGAGCCAGGAAGTATTAAGACTAGTATTATAATCCCATTGCATTAGGAATGTCAATTAAATTTAGCATAAAGTTCTTGTTCAGAGTTTTTTTTAGGATCAGGCAAATACTGGTCTATTTTTCTAACGTCATGTTAGCTATTTCCCTTACTAACTGGATGCTAAGTGAACAAAGAGATGGAAGTAGAAACACAGTAGGTAACATTCAGATAAATGCAATGATTTTAGAGAGAGGTAAAAAGCAGGCTAAACAGTCCATGTGGCTCACAAATCTTGACCTACAAAACAAAACCAAAAAACCCTGGCAGTATCATAGAACACTAGTGTCTGTGTTTCTCCCTCTCCTAGGGCAACACAGGGACACGTCAGACAAATCAAATGTGTACTCATAAATATACGCTACAATGGTATTTTTTGCAATTCAGTCCTATTTTTTATCCAAATCCAAGACAATCTCAAATCACCTCACATTCAAAGTGCGACAGCAGCATGCAAGTTGATACTGGGGCTAGAGACTGCGAATGTGCAATTAGAACAACAGTTAATACTGGTTTGTGGTTAAATGTCTGTGCACTCTTTATACTGCATTCTTTATATAACATAACCCGAAGGTTCCTAATGCTCAGTGAAAAAAGGGTGATTTACCCCCCATTTAATAGGATAAATGTTTACAACCAGGCAACTATTTTGGAGCAGTTGATGAACAGGGACTTTGGCACAGTGTTTTTATGCATGTTTTCACCTTGACAAAACTGTGACAGAGTCCTATGGCTCTTTCTTACAAGCTCTGGAATGATTCTAAACTTTAATTTTGAACATTAGAAAATAAGAATGTAAAGAAATACATTTACATACTTTAAGTGCAGTGTGGGCATAAGTATGTGCTGATATTTTTCAAGTATAATGCCAGAAATGGAGATACTAAGAGAATCAATACTGTTGCTGTAACAAATTTATTGCACAGATAATTTCCAATAACATTCTTAAGGATATAACAGATTCACAGAAAATATGATCCATGAATTTTATTAAAATAGGTGTCACAAACTTCTCTGTAAATAAAGTTGTTTAATGTTCTTAATCCAAATTAATGCATATGGATATCTTAAAGGTCTGTGTTTCACTCAGATGTGAGAAATGGCTTTTATTTGTAGACATGGAAGGAAGAACTGAAAATTGTATGTCCTATATCTATGTTTTTAATGCAGTCTCACTGGAAAGCCAGAAAAAGCACAGCACAATTTTATTGAACACTTTCAGATAATCTAATGAAAGTGCTCAATGAATGTTATATATTAATATTTTATACCCAAACCGTGTTTTCTCATTGTCTTTTCACGGGAGTGGGAGTTTGTTTTCTTACTAAATTTCCTAACAAAGATATTTTTAAAATTTTATGGAGGATCTAATGCAGATGTGCTTTCAAATCACAGCAAAATTATTTGTCTGGATGAATGTAGAGCAATTGCAATTCCAAATAAAACAATTCTTTAATGCAGCCCTAGAATTCTAAAGTCTCTTAACATTCAGAACTGCTTGGGATAAAGAGAAGTACACTAATCTGCTTTTTCCTCAGCAATTGTTCACTTTTAGGAAATTCATTCTATAGGGGCAAATGTATAGACACAAGTGGAAGATATCTTTGAAAAATAAACATTCTACATATCCTCCAAAATGTTGTTATATTAAAAATGAGTTCCTCAGCTCTACCTTCTCTCCTTATTGACATGCTGGGAGTAAGAGTAATGCGTTTAGTGTGCTCCAAATGAAGCAGAGGGACAGATCCTAGATGGCCTATAATACCAGTAAACAAACAGTAGCTAATGTACAATATCTGAGTACTCTTCCACCTTTCCTGGTAATAGGCTATAAGTTCACAGTCCTTATCCTAATTGTTCTATAAGGTCAATAAACAGCAGTTTAGGTGTCTTGCTCGGTTTCTTAATTTGAAGACTCCCTCAGCTCCAAACCATGATTTGGTCTGGATGCAATGTAAGAAAAATAAGGACTATTTCTAGCCACTTATTTTCACCAGAGCTGAACGAAAAATTTTGGGCTGAAATTGTGTGTGTGCTCACTCGACATTTACGAGCCTGACAGCTTTGTGTTACCCTAGATAGGAGTCATATCTGTGAGATTTGAAAGGTTAAAGGGCTGACATCAGCTGTAATACAGATTTGCAGATTACAAAACCACTGTGAACATCTAGTTCGACCTGCATAAAACAGAATATAAGCTTCCTGCTAAACTATAGGATGTCATCTTGGCAAAATGCTCATTATTGAACTATTCAGTGATCACTAATGAAAACTGATGTTACATGTAATTAATCTCATTAATAGTGACTTAAATTAAGACTTTAAATCTAAATCTGTCCAGCTTCAACTTTCACCTGCTTGTTCTTATACAATTGCATATTAGCTTGGGAAACTACTTTATGAAGTGGACTTACAAAGTGCGATTTAATGTGTCAAACAGATTTTCTACCTTGAATATCTGCATCCTTCATTGTAACACATTTTAATTACTCTTGAAGCTCTTCACAGGTCTTTCCTTTAAGGTTTTTACATTTTAAATCTCTGATTTATGGACACTGTATTTTGTTCCAGAAGTGGTTGCACCAGTGCCAAAAACAGATAAAATAGTCTCCCATGTACTCTTGCTTAATCTTTCCTGTAGATAAATCTAAGGATTATACTAACGCTTCTCATCAACAGCAGACTGGGAGCTCATCCTCAGTTGCCTCTCTTGCTCCTGATCTACCAGCCTTTTCCAGTTCCCCTGCTGCATAGCCAGGCTTTATCAACTGTCTTTCAACACACAATCTTGTATTTTGCTGTACTACAGATAGATAATTATACCTGCATCTTCTCTATATGGTGACTTGGATCAATTTGTACTGGTTATCTGTTGTCTACATTATTTATCAGCTTCCTAGTCTCTGTGTCTTCTGCAAACTTTATGGGCAACATATGTTTTTTAAGAGAACATTTATGTTCTCTTCCATGTCATTATTAAGCATGTTAATAAAGCAGTGCAGCAGAATTAATCCAAGAATGACCTCACCAGCATAATACCGAATTACCAAATTCCTGTTTTTTTTCCAATTACTTTTTGAAAATCCTCAGTCAGTCTTTTAAAAATGATTTTAATGTGACATTTAGTCTTTGCATTACTGTGGCTTCCTTGTCATAATAAATAACTGTGTAAAAGCAAATCAAGTGACCTTCTTGATTGAGGGTATCATTCCTCTGCCACTTGAAGATGACAAGCTTATCTGACAAGATCTTTTACAATGCATGTTGGCTGGAAATTCCTTTACCATTCATTTTTGAAATTATTTATTAATGAAGTTTGGTGTCATTCAACTGTTTTGCCTGAGCTCTGTGTTAGACTAGCAGGATCTCATTAATTGGGTCATTCTGTTTATCCTGTTTTAATAATGACAGTTATTTTTCTACTGGAGTACCAAAAATGATTCAGACAAATAATGCTTATTGAAAATTATCACAATTATTTAGACCTCCTCATTTGCTAGATGTTAACTTCAGGATCTAAAACTAACATATTCCCGAGTTTCTCTTGGGCAGCAATACTTTTATTACCATCAGAGGTTCTGAATTCAAAAATCTCTTTTTTTTTTTTTTTGAACACAGAATATAAATGCTTATTAGTTATTTCTCTTTTTCAGCATAACTATCAATAATTCTGTTATTTCTAAACAACATTCAGATTCATAGTGATCTGAATATTTTAGTTTTTGATTTGATATCTTTAATATTTTAGTTTTAAATTTCTTTCTCCATTTCCTGATAGAGAAAGCTAGATTTTTCATTTCACACTAAAACCCAAGCATTGTTAGAAGTATGCATTTTAAAACAATACATATTTAGATGCACAATTGCCTTTTTTCAGAGACTACAATCAACACAGTGAGGAAAATGAAGATAGGAGAATGTCTGGACTAGGTCAGACTGAAGGGGAGCATTCTTCCCCCAACAGCAGTCAAAAGCAGACCTTTAGAGAATGAGATCAGAGCAAGTGTGTACAGGGATACTTCTTCCCAAATACCCTCCAGTCTCCAACAACTTGTTGCTCAAGAAATTCCAAAGCCCTTGAGGTGGTATCCTTGTACTAATAATTCTCAATGGACTTTTCCTTAAATATGTCTGTCATCTCTGGAGTCCATACAGACTTCTGACTGCTTTTTTGCCTTTGATGTTCTTTGACCTGAAGTTCCAAAAATGCAACACATGCTGGCTAGACTACAATATACTGCATAAATTTAATTGAATGCCAAATAATTTGTCATTACCAGGTTTTCTTGCTTTTCAAAATTACCTTTCTTTAAGCATGTGAACATTTCCCCTGTGTTGATACTAATTACATTGAAATGTACTGTAAGGGTAGCTGTAAATTATACAGCTCCTGATGACGGTCATCAGTTCCTTAGGCACTTTAAAAACTGATGGGGAAAAATTGCTGAATTTTGTTTTTAACAAGATTTGTGGAAGAAGCTACAGAATGTGCAGTAATTTCTATATCATGGCAACAGCCTAGCTGTGCAACTTCTAGTGCTGCCCAATTATCCACTGAGGCACAACAAACATTGCTTTGAAGAAAAAACACAGAAAGATATTTATATGTATATTTGCAAATATGCATGCACACACACACACGAAACACATAAATAAACATACACACTAACGTACTCTTAAAGAATATACAATACTCTTGTGTTTATGGATGCAATAGAAATTTGTATTTCAAAAGTCTGTCACTATCTGGCAATCAACTGTCCTTTCCCAATTTTCAAAAAGAATATTATTAAGGTCTGGAACGAGTGTTCCCCACTCCATTTGGGTGTAGAGGGTTCTAGGTAGCAGACTGTATCCCGATAATGACTTAACAGAAGTCTGAGCCTTGCCTGTCTTTAGGTTGAAAAGCTCAGCACTAAGATGGAAAAGGGCAGTGAAGGTGAAAAGCTTTCCTATAGTACTTACCGAGCTGTTTGCTACTTCTTTTTCCACTGCTGAAGATGACTCATTATTAGCTGGATTCTTTGGTGCAGCAATTTCTGGTTTCTTAACTTTTGTATCAGGTTTGTTTTCTTTGGCATCTGGCTTACCCCCAGATCTAGCAGGACTTGGTTTCTGTGAGGGTGGTATCCGTGCAAGTGTTGATGGTAATGGGTTGACATATTCATCATCTTCTTCCCTGAGCTCCTGTGGAAGCACTGTTGGATTCATTTTTACATAATAGCCATGGTAGTGACCATGCAGCTCCCCATTCTCTGTGCTGATGGGATTGTGATGGGCCGAAAACTTTGACTGGTGTTTTACAGCTATCTCCTCCTTCACTGGTGCTTTTGAATATAAAGGCTTGTTAACTGTGGGTGTTATATTCTCAGTGGCTAAAAGCTTTTTTTCTTGATTGAGTCTTGCCCCAGAAGTGGAGCTTTGCCTTTTCAGATGTTTTGAAGGAGAAGGCTCAGAAGGAAGAGGAGGACTATGCCTCGGACTTGCCTCTGGGGTTCGAGGGGGTGTAGTACCTTTTCGATAAAAGTGAGGTGATTCTTTTGGGGTAGTTGGTTTTTCCTGAACTTTTTCTTCAGTTTTTTCTTTCACCTCCATTCCTTCTTGAAATTTTTGTTTGATATAATCAGGACCTGAAAAATAGTATAATAAAAACATTAAGATTAAAACAAAAATAAGACTTCACAGTAAAATTGCATTGGGATGTCAGACTAGCCGGTATTGCTAAAATGCTGGGGAAGGGGGTGTTACTCAAAAATTCACTGACTTCTGTAGAGATTTACCGTAACTCACTTATTAGTTGAAGTTAATAAGTTACTGTAGTTTTTGATAATTCTTGGGACTCCTTACTGATTTGGTTCAGTCACTTTATGTCTTCAGCTTTGCAAAGGGTAAAAAGGATATAAATAATCTCTGAGGAAAGTCTGAGGGACTGAAAACTAACTTACCTTACATATCTATCTATCTATCAATCTATCTATCTATCTAACTTTTTATTTCCTTTCCTAAGAGCTATGTTTTGAGGTATGCTTTGCTTAATTACCTTAATCTATTTACCTTCTACCCTCATGATGATAGCATCTGTTTGACATGGAAGTATTTAACAATCAGAATGAAATATCTTTTCTGCCCGTATAACCCACAGGAAATAGGTCTTGAGTCAGTTTTTTTCCTATTTTCTGTATGCGTGCACATCAGCATATCTTACAAAGATGTATATGTGCCTTGAACTCACACACACTGGCTTTGTCTTCCTAACCTGATCACACTTACCGTATGAAGACCCAGGTTAACCCCACTAGTGGATAACACAGTTCTGCTTCGAGGTTAGGAAGACAAATTCTCTCACATTCACTAGGGAAATACTTATACAGCAGCCAGTATGAAGGATATACTTGCACAAAATCCTAGCAAAACACCCACGAGCGCACACACCACTAGTGAGGAGTCAGTGATCAAGGTGTATTTTTATGCACTTGTTCACATAAAGACAAGCTGCCTGAGATGTTTTGCTCCAGGTTTTGGTTGTCTGATTTAACAGTTTAGTGGAAAGACAGGAGCAAACACTCTGTTGATGGAATGAAATTGCTGTAAATCTGTCTGTATTGTGGGCAGCATTATCTGCATTTCTTCCTAGGGGCCACATCCCAGATTCCAGGATCAGGCCTGTGAGAAGTCAGAAATGGGGAACTCTGTTAACAGAGAACTGCAATAATCTTTGGCATGTTCAATAACAGCTCTTGCCAAATACAGTGCAACTATTTCTCTGCTTCTATCTTTGCTAATACAGCTACTTTCCTTTGATTTCTTTATCTTCTGTAAGTGAGGCTTATTTGTGTTTCATGTCAGAGAAATTCTGTGCCCAGAGAAAAATGTCTGCACACATTTTTCTCCTTTGAGTTTCTAGGAGGTTCTAGCTGTGCTAGGCAGATACCGTGTTTTTACAGATGCCAGGAGCGTATGCATCATTACACAGCGCTGAGATGAGAGGAAGGAACAAAGAGCAGCATGAAGTTTTCGGAAGTTATGAATCATCTGGTAAGTAAGCATTGTTGAGAATGAAAATTACTCGGCAAGGAATTGCTTTTGAGGAGGAGAATCACAAGGTTTTCGGTATCTTTGAAAACCACTGGTGAAAATAGGGAGTTGTTGAAAAAGAAAGCTGGACTTAGACAAGTCAGGATTTGTTCTCAAATGATGTTTGAGGGGGAAGCTTTGAGGAGGTAAGCCTGCACAAAAGGACTGGACTAAAGGTTTGGTTCTTAGGGAATTTTCTAATCTTCTTGGTAAAAGGGAAAGGCAGCACAACACAAGTTAAAGTTGCCATGTATGAAATCACAGTTACAATCAAAATTCACAAAATTCTGTCATGTAGGGTGTTTCCTTCTATCTTTGCCGAGATGCATAAGTTAATACTGAGGTTTCAAACACGCATAAAGTTTGGTTTTCTTCTCTTTGTCACATGGGATAAAACTAGGGGTATAGTGAAAAAGATAGTTACAAGAGCTCTGCCTAACCTTTAAGCCCAAGCCATGGAGCTGTCAATTTGCAATGACTATTTATTACAGACACATCTACATTCATGCTAGATTGCTCCTTATGGTAAGAGCACCTCAGTCTGGAACACCCTCTCTTCAGCCTTACAGTGCTGCTCAAGTGGCATCCAAACTGATCTTGCGTGTACCCCCTATAGCAAGCTGCTAGAGCTCTTTCTGAGTTAGATTACTCACATCCTGCAACAGCTCTCCACTGCCCAGTATGTGTAAATACCTGACATTTACTAATGTATCAGAGCACTTGGATGGAAGGCACTTTGGTAAGAAACACCCCTGGGCCTCACAAAATGTCAGCCTTCTACACTGTTTCCTGTGATCACCTAAAAGCCTTCCATGACTGAACAGAGTGACTGTCTCCTCCCAAAACCTCCAGACAGTTTTGGAATTTCTGAACCAAGGAGGGAGCCAGGTCTTGGCTGCTCAGGTCTCCATGTAGAGTGAAAAACAACAACAACAAAAAAAAACCAAACCAACAAAAAATTATCTCTGACTGGAATTCTGTGATTCTGTGAACTCTCCAAGGAAGTTAACTGTCAACAGGCTAAAAGTGTCATATTTTTACTGGGTATTTGGCAGCATTTGATGCTAAGTGACACTGAGCCCAACTAGAGAAGGCTGTAGCTCTCTGCATCGAAGTAAAGTCTGAGGTGTCTGATAAGACACAGAGCAATTGCTTCAACATAACAGAGCAAACCCCCTCCCAGCCCCAAGCCCTCCAGTACATCACATACGACTATTAGAGATACATCCCTTGCATCCAACCCTGCCAGACATGTCTTTCCGACACTTGAATTCTTGGCTCTGTTCTGAAGTTAGCTTTGGAGGCTCGCCAAGGACTTTTTTTACGTCTGTTCACTGTATTCAGTACAATCAGCTTATGCACCTGTCTGAACCACTGACTCCAAGCAGAAAGAACACAGTTCCTGCTTTCTTCTAAGGACTACAAATATTTGTCAGGACTTAGCATGCCCCCATTGTTAAAGGCATTATCTAACAATAGAGACATGGGCCACAGACTCCTCCTTTTTCTTCTGTGTAAGTGCACTCGACAGCATGATTCTGAAGGAACGAGGGCCATAGGCGTTTGGAAAGGGAGTCACTAACATTTGATCCCAGAAGGTGGTTTAGCCGCCTGTTCTTTATAAGGAATCCTTTATTGGATTTTAAGGTGGGAAGAAGGTAGGGCTGGCTTACCTGTCTAGGAAATAATCATGGAGTTCTGTTCTGTTTTTAGTTCAAGAAATGTGTAGTTATATTACTCCATATGATACTTCTGTGTGCCTAAGAAGAACCTGATCTGGAAAGCAGAACCAAGACATGTTTTCTAACCAAGATCAGGTTTCTTTGTAGATGAACCTATCTGTTTTCTCATGCTGACTTGCTCGTCCTGCTACCACCTGTTCAAAATTGATGTGCCTTTGCTGCTGAAGTTTAGATATGGGGCAGTTTTGGTTCATACAGCTAATTGTGAAGCCAGCAGTTGGATGGCACCACTAAAGTGTGAGTTAGCCAGCAGCTGAGGGGAATAGCCTCCGAAAATGGAAAGGACTGTGTGGATATGTGCAATGTATGCATGTGGAGTTGGATCCTGTAGTGAACTGCTCTGCTTTGAAGAACATTTTATAGAATCATAGAATCACAGAATATCCTGAATTGGGAGGGACCCATAACGATTGTCAAGTCCAACTCCTGGCTCCAGACAGGCTACCTAAAAATTAAACCATATGTCTGAGAGCATTTTCCAAATGGTTCTTGAACTGCAGCAGGCTCGGTGCCGTGACCACTTCCCTGGGGAGCCTGTCCCAGTGCCTGACCACCCTCTGGGTGCAGAACACTAACACTGGCCCTAACACCCAGTCTGACCCTCCACAGTCCCAGCTCTATGCCGTTTCCTCGTTCCCTCGGGTCCTGTCGCTGTCCCCAGAGAGCAGAGCTCAGCACCTGCCCCTCCGCTCCCCTCGTGAGGGAGCTGCAGGCCGCCATGAGGCCTTCCCTCAGCCTGCTCTGCTCTGGGCTGAACAAATGTCATTTATTGCTGTTGGTGAGGGATGCTTTGGTTTGGTTGCAGACACACTCATAGTTCTTCTAAATGTAGAATTTCTTGTGGAGTTTTTGTGTAACACGTCCTTCCTCCTGGAAGGTCTCCAGTAAGTGATGTGACAGCATGGCCAGCCCTGTAAACGAGAAGAGAAGGGTGCCCTGGTTCTGCCACGGCATTTTTAGAGAGGTGACAGCCGCATGCTTTCTCCCATGGCCTAGTGAGGTATACATATTAGCAGCATGGCGCTGTTTCAGGATTGTGGCTCAAGCAGTGCCTGAAAATGTCATCTTGCAGGATAGTGTAAATGCAGTCAGTGTTTCTGAAGAAGGCTAAGAACACACTTTGTGCCTTATCAGCTCGGAATTAAATCTGAAGCTCAAGACAGATTACAGAATGCAGCTTGGATAGTGAGAAAAAAGGTGTGGATATATATTCATATATTCCAGCTTCAAGCTGTACTCTTGCCTATCCAGTCTGGCCTGTTTCACTGATTTTGGCCTCTGTGTGAAGAGGAAGAGATGAGGATATAGGAATAGGGTGGGACTGAAGGAGGATGAGTTCTGGAGGTGATGAAGGAACCAGAACTCCTTCCAGTAGGGTTAGTGACCCTTCAAGGAACAATTCTGAATTCCATAGTCAATATGCATAACTGAGTAACCTGGCATAACTGAATAACCTGGCATAAATCTCATTTCCACAACTTAATGACCTTTTGCCTTACTTTAGTATAATCATTTCTATATCCTCAAAATTATTAAGCTAATCCTTCTTTTAATTGGAAAAGCAGTCCTATACAGTGACATATCAAAAAAAAAAAAACATGCTTTGTGTTAGGACTGCAAGACAATACATTTTCAAAACAAAACAAAACAAAACAAAACACAAGAACACTTCTGTGGTTTCCTATTACTATAAAGTAATACAGTAGTTCTTAGTAATATACAGAATTAAAATATAATGGAATATTGAATTAAAATAGTACTATGTAAACTAAAATATACTATATTCTAGAATATTTTAGTTCAACACAGCACTATTTTCTGTAAGAGTTAATCCATTGCATCCTAATCTCTGGCAACTTTCCATTTACTCTAGTATGACCTTGGACATGCCTTACTTGGTCCATGTGTAAAGAGTCTACGCAGCAGACACTCAAGTTTGAAAGTTTTTCCCTGAACCAAAATTATCTAAGACAGGGAATTGTGTTGATATCAACAAACAATTTCCACAGGAAACATTTTCACGGTGCCAGGAAAGTTGTGTGAAACTTCACTAGGACATAAAATCTGATTCTGGGAGCAGCAAAAATTTGGGGAGAGTAGGTTTTTCTGAGTTAAATTTGAGACACTAAGCAATATGAATGAGAGCCTCTCACCATGCTATGACAGCTGATAGTCCTGCAGCCCTGCACTATATGTGACTGAAGCAGGGTCCTCTAAGACCCTATAGACAAGTGCAGGCTACAGGACCTGGGTGTCTCTGGTCCTTTTGGTGGATTGGCATTCCACCTGTAAACTGTATGGCTGTTGCACAAGAGGTGCATCCTCCTCCTTCGCTTCCTCCCTTCCCCCCTCCTCCTTTTTCTCCTCCTCCTGTTCTTCTCATTTCTGAAAGCCAAGCTACCTTTAAATCACTTAAAAAGGAATTTGGATGGAAAGTGCTGTTATTATATACCCTCTGCAAAAATGCTAATTTGGGAACTACCTGGGATTACCTAAGAGACTTTACTTAATTAGGTCATCATAACTTGCATAACTATATTTAAAACCTAGAGGTTGATGTGTTCTTAACTACAGAGACTGATTTTGTTCTTCAGGCAAGTCTTCTCTATTTGTTTTTCAGAGGAAAATGAAAACAGAGCAAAATCACCTTCTTAGTATATGGAAATAGAATTTAGGCTCTTACTCCATGCTCTTTTATAGTAAGTAAAAAACAAAAACAAAAACAAACAAAACAAAACAAAAAAGAAACAGCTTCTCTAAGAAAAAAACCCCACAACTTTATTAATAAATGTCTTACAATTTCTTCATGATACTTCTTCCACTCTTTACTCCCCATTCTTACAATTCAGGAAAAAACAGTATTTCAATTATGAAATTATTTTAGTTGTCTTTTGAAGATGGAGAAAAGATGGCAACATCTATATCTATGTATGGCTGTATCTATGTATGCTCCAGAAAATACTGTTTAAAGTACAAGTGAGGCTGAAATTTTGTGATTCAATTTCAAAGTACATTTGAAGCATTTATTAATTAAGTATTTATTAGGAAACCTATTTCTGTTTTTTAAACTAGAATGCACATTATGTAACAGAACCTGACTAACTTTAGTACTATATAAAGAGTTAACTAATAACTGTACCTGTATTTTGACCTAACACATTTAATTCCCAGGTAACAAATGCTTCAAGAAAATTTATGTTGTACTTCTAGATAAATTCTATCCTGGAAGTGAATACTTTGATCCCTAATTCTGCTTACACATGTGCATTGTTAGCAGAAATACCCTCAGTCTTCACTGCAAGATTTACCTGATTGTTTGAGGGGTAATGGCGACAAGACCAAAATTATTCTAACAGGATGCTGCAGTCTATATGCAAACTTCAGTGCAAATCATTGGTGGTACCAAGAAATGCCTCAAATCTGCCAAGTTTAGAGGCCCCATTTTACTAAACCTCTGAATACTTATTCAATAAAAAAGAGTGAGTTTCTCCTCAGAATAGTTCACAATCTAAAAATACAACACAAAAGATAATAAAAGGGTTATACCCATTTTACGGATGGGGGAGCTGAAACAAAAGGAAATCACAGCCCAAAGCAAACGTTTCATCTGAGTAATACCTCTGAATTCAATGGTAAGTTGTCAAAAAAATACTGTTATGCTCAAAGTTTTGCAAAGTTCTTGGTAAAGTGATAGCCTGAAGCTGCACAGGAAGTCTTGGTCAAATTTAGGGGTGGAATTTAAGTTTTCTGAGTAACCAAAAGCTAACATAGGAGTTCAGCATTAAGTCTGTGACGTGTCTCCACAAATGTCATCTTCCTGGAGAAATTGGAAACTCTTTACTGAACTGGAATTCAAACATTCATTTTGTTTGTGTTTGGGAGAATGAAATAGTAAATGATGAATAGGTTATCTCAAGTTTCTAACTTCTCATTATATACCAGTACAAAACCAGGCCACAATATTATTGAAGCAAAACCTAAAGTCTTCTAAGTGAACTCTAATTAAGGAAAAAAATCTTTTAGTAATGCAGATTGCTATATACTGTTTGAGAAATAAGCCAGTAAAATTCACCTGGTTTGTTATCTTCTGATGTGATCAATTGATTTTTAGAGTATCACTGTTGGCAACAATATCTGTGATCTCATGATAAGATTTATTTATTACTCTGATGAACGTTCATAAAACCTTAGAAGTCTGGTGACATATCTGATGATCAGTTAATACAGGACCTTTTTTTCAGCAAGTATCCAAAATGCTAGCATGTTAGACTTCACAATAGGATATCTATTTTATAATCATTCCTCAGCATTCAGGATGGTAACTAGGTGAGGAAAATAAAAATAATCATTTATCAGTCTGTTAAAAGAAGAGATTCAATGAGTCATTAAGAAAGTGCAAATAACTGTATTCAGTAAGTTTTAGAAAGACAGAGTTTTTTATTATTGCTTCATTGTGGATATGCATAGAGGGGAGGAAGAACTATAATTAACGTCACTAGTACTTCCTCTGTTTTATCCTTATTTTTCTGAAGGTTATGCGTGTAACAGGAAAAAAGGCTTTTAAATGCTAGGCTGCTGGCTTGAATTCAGCCCAAATGAATGGATGGCTGTGCAATGTCATGTGTGAAACGTGTTGATGAACACAGCAGAGTGTAGCTATGGTTATGGCTTTAGCAATGCTTGGCAGCCCTGTCAGCCATCTTGGCAGGCTGAACTGGGATGGAATGGGCCTGGAGTTGGAGAGGGTGGGATTGTAGCCATAGAGAAATCTATGATCATAATCTAAGGTGCTCAAAGAGGCATAGGACTCTGAGAGACAGGTTCTGTCTGATTTAGATATTGTAGTTTAGGATGTCTGCAGCACCCTTCTAATGAATATAGGGTCCCTGCAGCAGGACAGGGAAGGGTACAACTATTCCATGATTGGGCTAACATGTAGCTAAGTATGTGAGATATCTGGTCCCCAGACAGCAAGAAGGCACCTGACTTGATTGTCAAGTGACAGGTGGGATTCTCCTAAAAAGAAATACCCTCATTCCAGTGATGCACATGTATGTTATTTTATTTCTTACTTCCAAATGATATATACAGACCTCATTACCTTTTTTTGGTTGCACCTAGCTGGTTATGCCATCTCAAATAATGGCTCTCCTTCAGCGTACATGAGAATGTTTTAAACAGAAAATCATACATTCGCTAAAATTTAAAAATAAAGTGTATAACAAAAGAGAAATAAGAATTAAAATGGAAGGCATGGTTCACACTGTTGATATTTACAAGAAACCAAAGTTTGGGTGCCTGTTTTAACTTTTAGCATCTGATGGCACCTACATTTCTGTGAGGTATTACCAGCATTTTAAATGCTAGTAAGCAGCTTCCCTAGCAAGGGTCAAATCAAAAATCTCGCCTGGATTAATTTTTAAATTCCTTCCAATACCTTTTTTTATTATTTTTTTTTCTTTTTCTGGATGGAGATACCATGGTTGCCTAGGAAAGCAAACTACAAGGTAAACATGAGGGAGAAGACTGCATGTTTTGCATAATCCAAACATATCCTGAAATATAGTGTTAACTATTTGGAATGCTTTATAAACTTTCTTGATTGACTTTCACTCCTAAATCCTCATTTCCTTCTCCCCCCCCCCCTTGAAAATACCTTCCCTTTGCTGAAATTTTATCCAGCTTAGACTTCTGTGTTTTTTCAGTCTATTGTTAACATTACTGCTTCCTTAAACACTACCCCTAGTAGAAGCCTTTCTTCTCCTACTGCACTGGAGGCAACAGGGATACTAGCATGCTAGCATGTGCCAACAGTTACACACTCACTAGATCCATGAACGTCATGGAGAATGATGCCTACGTGTATTTATTTTATGGAACTGTTGTGACTTGATCCGGCAGCCTGCTGTCCTTCAAGTCATGTACTACCAACGTGATCTCAAAATGTAACACAAAGATGGTATATAATGTGATCCTATGCTACTGCTACAACTGGTAGAAACTGCTTACTAAGTGTCTCATGTAGAACAACCCCAAACACTCAAAGTTCTGCGTGTCAAGGATGCCCTCTCAACTATTTTCTTAACTCTTCTTAGGAAACAGTTTTGTGCAGTATCATAAACAATTTCCAAGTAGTTTTGCTAGAATATCTGTCTAGTATGTTTAAAATATCTGCCAATACTTTATTTTCCTGGTTTTGACATCAATAAAAATCTACATCAAACACTTCCTGTCACAGACTTTACAAAGACCAAGAGTGCTGAGTTACTTATTTACTGACTACACATACAGAGACATGCATGCACCTGGCCAAACCCACAGCTAGTATTTATGCTTCTGTATTTACTCTTCTGATGTTTGCACAACACAAGGTAACTGTTAGTGTGGCTAGTGAACTGATGACTTTGTTACTAGTCTATCTATTTCACACAGAGAATGAGATTCCAAAATTACAAAGGTATTTGTTGAAAAGTATATGATATTATGTTATCTCAAAATGCTGTAAGAAACCTCTTGAAAGTATTAAGTTGTCTTCTCAAGCACCTGGACTTGAGCTGTGTTGTGGTTTAGCCCGGCTGGCAGCCAAACACCACACAGCCGTTCGCTCACCCTCCCCTCTCCCTCTCCGGGATGGGGGAGAGAAACGGGAAAGTGAAGTCTGTGAGTTGAGATAAAGACAGTTTATTAAAACAGGGAAAAGAATAACAATAATAATAATAATAATAATAATAGTATTAATAGTAATAATGTGTACGAAATAAGTGATGCACAATGCAATTGCTCACCACCCGTTGACCGATGCCCAGCCTATCCCCGAGCAGCCGGCCCCCCACCCCGGCTAGCCACCCCTATATATATTGTTCAGCATGACGTCAGATGGTATGGAATACCCCTTTGGCCAGTTTGGGTCAGCTGTCCTGGGTCTGTCCCCTCCCAGCTCCTGCTGCATCCCTAGCCTGCTTGCTAGCAGGACAGAGCGAGAAGCTGAAAAGTCCTTGGCTTGGTGTAAGCACTGCTCTACAACAATTAAAACATCAGCATGTTATCAGCGCTCTTCTCATTCTAATCCAAAACACAGCACCCTGCCAGCTACTAGGAGGAAAATTAACTCTGTCCTACCTGAAACCAGGACAAGCTGCTACCAACAACAAAGATAAAAAAGGAAATGGAAATCATATATAACATCACAAACTTGTGAGTCTAACGGTAGGATGACACAACAGAAACAGTCTATCTGTAAGGAACCCAGACTGCCTTCTCTTTCCCTCCCTGTCAGTTCCTGCAAATCTGAAGTTAATTTGAGTCATCCCATCATTATCATACCTGAATATAATACACAAGCTGTATTTTTATATTTTGTATTCCCAACAACTCTCCAATAAATAATTGAAGAATAAAGAACAAATGAATCTCCAAAAGTTAGATTTCCTTCCACAAAAGGTTTCTAAATGTGTCATTATAGAGCAAATGTATATACACTGAAAGATCTGAGAGCAGGAAAAAATAGACTAATGAATCTAAAAAACTGTCTGTAGCCAACACTAAGTAAAAACAATCTACTTATTCTGATTATCCAATCTCTGCTTCATTTCTATAACTGTTTTAATGGTGACTAAAGTTGCTGTGACATTTGTAGAAACAGAAACGAAATTCATAATTGTATTTGCATAATAGATTATAGTGTGTAGGCTCTTACACTTTTGGACTCATTACCACTAGAAACAGATTTATCCCACCTGATAGACAGCATTTTGAGTGCTGTGCAGCTCTCTAACACCTCACTGGGACATCAGCTCATGGGCACAAAAATTGCTCATGACCAGCAATCTTAATTACTGCATGGCTTTCTTTACTTACCCTAACTATCTTCTGATGAATACTGACAGAAGTTCAAAAAATATTTGACAAGATTATATGGTGTTGGCATATGGCTCCTGTATTTAGGCCAGGCTTCATTTTTCCAGGCTGGATAATATACACACATTGTACTTAACGTGAATGCTCCCAGCTAAATAACACACGTGCTATAATCTACTTGAATGCTTCTGACCCTGCAGGCTGCTTAATATGAAATAGCTGAGAAGGTAAGTTTTAGCTTTTTCACAGAAAAAAGCAGAGCCTATTTTACGTCAGCAAGGCTGCAATGGGGCATGAGGGAGATTGAAGCCTATGGTCAGTGTGTGCTTTACTGTTATTAAGAACAGGACATGAACCTCTGTTCATGGGAACCTGCTTTCTGAAAATTGGGAAAAAAAAATCCCTGGGAAATTTAGCAAATGTTAACTGCAGCAGTGGTGTTTTTTAAGCTCCTTTATGTCTATCATAAAGGATGGGCAGAAGTGAAAGGCTGTAATTTTGCTCTCAGCACAACTGCATATTCTCTGAAGAGATAAGTATGTATATAAAGAGTCTGTTAATGTGGCGTAATAGCCCCTTTACCCAGTAAAATCATATTTCTTTACATTTCTCCCAGCATGTTCACACTTTCCTTGTATGACGATGCCCAAAGCTATAGACACTATTTCAGAGTGCATGTCACTGGCATCATGCAGAGAAGGGACCATTACCCTTCTTCTCCATGACGTGCTTCTGTATATGCAGCCTGGAATAGACGCTTCTCCTGCTGGATCACATTTCAGGTGCATGGCTATCATCCTGCTCCATGGGAGTCTGGCAACTGACCTCAACAGGAGCAGGTTCACATCTCATCTCCAACTGGCTGACAGCCTTAAGGCTGTCTCATAGCACTTCTGAGGAGCAAGTCACTGTCTTCAATTTAAATACTGTCTGATAATTCTGCAAACTAGCTTGCAATTGGTGAGTGGCTGTTGGTGCGAATGGCAGTGCTCACTTTCTGCTATCTGTGAAACGTTACTGAGAACTTTGTTTTTCTCTGTTCCAGCTTGTGTTTGCAACATACCACTTCACTACTGCCTGTTGATTTAAATAATGCTGTTCACCATGTTATAAAAACACACAACATATCACACATGATATTTAGCTAGTCATTAGTGAAGACTCAGATGAGACGACTACCAATTTCCATGTCATTTCACTGGCTTCTCTCTCCTTGCTATTTTACATTTCCATTTATTACTTTTTTTCCCTTCATCAACAACCTCCAGTATTCCTATTGGAATCAGACAGGAAAACTCTCTAAAGAAGTTTGATTCTCCTTTTGAAAACATTATGAATTAGTAACTGTCATGTCTTTTTTTTTTTTTTTAATCTAAAATATACAGTTTGTTTTAGTTCAGGATCAAAACTGGAACTGATTTGGCTACCATATTTTAAATCAAAAACAAAATACTTACGTCTCTTAATATTTATTGTTCTCTTAGTTTATTCTCTCCTCTTGCAGAGGATATATGGATTTGCCTTTCTATTTAACATCAAAGCTCTCAACATAAGCATCCCAGTTCCCAGTAAGTCTTTGATAATAGACTATTGAAGTTGTATCATGTATGTTGCTTCTTGGGCCACATACAAACATGGAAGAAAGAGCAGGTCTTTCTGTCTTGCATTTTATTGCCTTTACAGAATTTGATACCATATACTAAGAACAAATTTACACAAAATTTCTTACACAAACCAGCCCTCAAGCTCCTGGTCCATCTGTTCACATATGCAATGTTACACAGATACTTGAAATTACTTAATTTATAGTAGATGCTCTACTGATACATCTCAATTAGCTTCAGATTAAAACAGCAACCACTTCCACTAAGCAAGTTTAAGAAACCACAAAATGACACAACCTAGAGATTTTTGGAGGACAAGAAAAATATCATTCATAGCTGTCAGATGCTTTTCAATACAACAGTATTGTTATTTAGTAAATTTAATAACCAAGTAAAATTTTCACTAGTCATTCTAACTTTTGGCTCTTTCAAAATTCTTATCTGACGAAGAAACAGTGCCTGCATTGTTTCTTCTCTGAACATCTTTCTGCTTTAGGAGTAATAAAAAAGCAGAGCATAGGATATGCACCCAGGGCTTGGGTTCTAGACATCAGCATTTCTCATGCCTGTGGATTTTGTAACAGTTAGACTCAGTACTGGGAAGACATGAAATGTCATCAAGCAACTGAAATTACATTTGAATGATTTATATGTGGAAAGTAACTAGACAAAGTTTCAGACTCTGCTGATTCTAGTCAGGAATCTATATATACATTACTGCCTTTACTTAAACTCTAGATATTTCAAAGGGAGAATTACTTGCCACTGTGATTCATCATGTCATCATACGGTAATGGAAGACTTCAGTTTTTAAAAAGTTTCCCTTATCCCCTTGCATTTGTAGAAAAAAAACCACACTGAATTATGAACTTGAAAGATGCAAAAGCAAGAGTCAAATAAAGAGATCCAAAATTCACTGCTTTTAAAATATGAGGTTTTACGAATTTTGTTGGAGGGTAAAGGGTTAATTCAATATTTTTCAATATTAAGAAACAGTATGTTATGAAAACAAGGCAGTATTCATTAAGATGCACCGCACTCCTGGTAAAATTGATTTTTTACACGTAGCAATGGACTCGATTAAGAAACTTACGAAGTGGGCTATCAGAACTGACTACTGCACTGGAAATGCCAGAACTATACAAATTCAACAATCGGTTTAATTCTGGTAAAATTAGGGCATGTGCTTAGCCATCCATCCTCTTGTGGCTTCTTTCCCGAGGTATTATTGATCTTCATATTGTAAGAAAAACCCCAATCACCATGTCACTTACCATTCTTACATAGTGTCAGTTCTCACTCTTCAATGCTAAGCTCTAGGTTTTCACCTCTAAACTCTGTTTGCCATAACCCCTTACTGCTCCTCTTCTCCAAATCTAACCCATACTTCACAGTTTATCAACTGCCCAGCAAATACCTTTTTAACCTCAAATGATACTTTTTGAGGAGCCTCTGCTGATTTCTTCGTCATATCTCAGTACCAGTACTTTATTCTCAACCTCCTTTGACGCAGTTGGCCACATACTCTTCTGGAACATTTTTGCTCTGTTAACTTCTATGATTCATCCTCTTATTTTCCCCTCATTTTTCTTACCCTCTTTAAACATACTTTCAAGGAAGAGAATCACAGATTACTCTGTTCTTGGTCCCACTTCCTTCTCTTCTTACACTCTTCATCCTGTCTAATCTCACCATCCAAAAAAATCAACTACCAATTCCATGCTGGCTATGTTTCAGTTCCAGATTTGACTCCTGTTCAGATTAAGATCTGAGAGAATAACTGTTACATGAATAAAATGCAGAAATCTTCATCCTCTCCAAATTCTCACCATGATCTTTCACACCATTCTGAAAAAGGCATTTCTCTGTATTACTCAGGTCTATAATTTAAACACTGTATTTCTTTTTCAGATCTCTCTAAACTCTCTCTACTTCTAGCTTAGCCTTAGGTCTTGCAGACTTTCTTTGAATAAAATGCTCTGTATATTATTAATCTATTTCTCTGTCCCTGGCAAATGTGCAACACAGCTGCAAAGATCATTCTTTTTCTACCCCTTCCTCTGAAATACCTCTCTGTCATCCCACTTCCTATAAAAACAACAGCAAAGAAGCCCACAGACCAGCAGCAAGTATTAATTGCTCGTGGTCAAGTAGATCTTGATGCTCTTACCAGCCCAGTATAACTGATATCACATGTTTAAAAACAAAACCCTTTTTCAACATAATTTAAGTCTGCACTAGTATAATAAAATCCTTTAAAAATAAATCACCATACTCCAGTGAAAAGTGGCACTGTAAGTCAAGTTCTCACAGTATAGACCTTGTTAGTTGAATTTCAACTTGGAACAAATATTTATGACACTTATAAACAGCATTTATAATGGAAATGTTGACATGCTGTGATAATGTACCCATGTGATAGACCCTAATTCATCTTCTCCTTGGCTAATGGACACTGGGACGGACCAATATAGAAGTCTACTGAAGCAGGACAACAGTGGTCAGGTTCTGTGTCCTGGAAGGAACAGATCTTTTGGAGGGCAAATGAATAATACTGAGTGGGAAACAGGAGTCAATTAAAATGCTAAGGTAGCACTGACCTCCTTCTCTCATACCTCCCATGGTGGCAGCTCAGAGCGATATAGAAGGCTTTAAGAAGGTACTTCATGATAGCAACTTAGCAGTGACAAAACCCAAGTTAGCCCAGGCTAGTTGCCTGACTATCCGGTTAGCTTCACAGTCAGATTCTGTAGCTTTTACAGTTGTATCTAGATGTAAATTAACTAGCTCAGTACTTAATGGAAGCCTGTGAAAATTACAGTGATTTCAACAGCTTTATTTCTCTACAGGAAGCTGGTTCTCTGTTATTAGTTTTTAAAGTTAATTACGTACTTTTTTTTCCCTAAGCAAGTCACTTGATTGTCACTCAAAAGTATGTTGGAGTGATTGACAAAGCATTCCAGAAGAATGAAGGGCATTCCTTTGCAGTCTCTCCTTCCTTTGCCTTCTCCCAAGCCCACACTCTCTTGTCCCAGATGCATTCAGGAAGGCTGGGGAGTGAGCTGAGCCAGCGTGTGTGTGACAGTGGGGCAGGATGCATGCAGACTGCCAGTGAGTTGGGCGGTCCTCACTGGGCAGGACAACAGATCTGGATAGGTGCACAGATAATGTACAGGTAATACATAGATAATGCTTCTGTATCTAGGGCTTGGCAAGACTGGTGATAAATTTGGAAGTCAAGTGGTCAGACAATAGTTATAAAAAGAAAGGAGAAAACAAGAATAAGCTTGAAGCTCACCTTTTCTTTTAGCCCACCTTGTTTCTTTGATTATCAGATAAAACACGAGTGCCTCGGTATAGTGTTCTCCAGACTTATGTAGAAAGAGGATGGAAGTAATAAACTGTACAGGAAAGATGCCACAGGAAGAATCCAACAACAGTTGCATGAGGATGATGAAGCCGTATGTCAAATCATTTCAGAAAACGAACAGGCTCTTGCATGACTAAGAATAACTAGTGAGCTTCCTTATGCTTTAAGGCACAAACTGATGGCATGGCTGGTAACTGTAATCAGGGGGAAATGCTCCTTGTAATTGGCTTTTAAAATAAAAATATCTGGCCTGGTCCACATGCATTTAGCCAGCACATTCCTGTTAATTAGCATCAGGAAGAGATCTCTCTTTCCTGTCCATATGGAGTTTGCATTTTGTGAACTGGAGGAGGTGGAGATGGCAGAGAGGAGGAAGATGGGAAGGATGTGTTTTCTTCCGAGGCTACAGACGTCAACCACTGGTCAAAAGAAAATGTAAAATGCAGTTTCTCTTTAATGCACTAGAAACCATCAGAAATTGCCTATTGCTTAAAATGCTTTTGTTTTTGAAACCAGTGATGTCAGAATGTTAAGTGATAGGGTTGCTGTAACGGTATCCAAACATTGTAAGAAAAAATCCTGGTAAAAACTATAAATTCTTATTCTTTTTTTATTAGAAAACCTTTGTTCCCTGCTCATATATTTCATCTAAAATTCTGTCCATCTCTTTCGTGAGAATTAACTGCTAAATTGCTTTTCTATTTCTTTTGTGCCTTGTTCAGGATGTCAAAAGCTGGAAGACTTGTTCTTGTGAGCCACATGTGTTCCTCAGGCAGCTGTTTGGCCTGATAAATAATCTGCCATAAAACAATTCAGATTTGAATTTCTAGAGCTTAATTGGTCCATGGTAAAGTGCCCAGACTGCTCTTACCCTGCAGCAAAGTAGTTTTACCCCTCTTTCATTTAATCAAATGTTATTCATTTGAACTGAATGAAGGAAGAGTATACATTTGCTGCAGGATATATATGTACACAGACAATTACAGCTTAGCTGTCCAGTCTGTGCAAGTTCATACTTTAGCTTACCTCCTGACAGCGTGTTTACAGGAGTATGTGCTAGAGATGGCTTGTAGAATTTAGCATGAATGGATAAGTCACAGCATCCATTAAACTTATGCAGGACTAGAACAATCTTCTCCCTTTTTTACTGGGTGCCAAAAGCCTTTCTTGTCTGTTACGTCTTTGATACAGTACTTCCATTAGTCATTTACCCTTCTCTAGGCTTTAACAAGAGACACAAAACCACTTTTACTGGTTTTCTCTGAGAAAAAACAAAACAAACAAACAAAAACACTCAAACTGTCCTTGGATAACTCCCTTGACTGAGAAAATGGCTCAGGTTTCATTTGTTTCCTGTCCTAACGTGCTCTTTTCTGACACATCTACAAGTTTAGTGATCCCTAGAGGAAACAAACAGGTCAGAGGTGGGATTTCTCAAAATTCGTTGTATTTAGCAATAAAAAGGCCTGTAAAGTCTGGCCTCAATAAAATCCACAACATTTGCTAAATGTACAAAACCTACAACCTTGAGGATAGGGCTCTACAAAGATATGCCATCTTCATTGCTATCAACCACTAGCAGAATCTTGTCTGAGTCCAGCATGAACGAGCTTAGAGAAAACAGCTCCCTGCAACCTTATGAACCCCTAGATCAACCTTTCCAATCACACTTACTCATGCTTGCTTTCCTAATATGCAAATATTAAGGTAATTAATTACTGGGAAAATTAAATCTGAAGATTCCTATGGCACCTCAACATTCATGATTCAGACTGACATCATTATTTGTACCTGCTGAATGTTGCTTTGCTTCCTAACGCTTTGTTCTCACTTCAATCTCCTTTTAAACTACATTACAAAGCTAGAACATCTTGGCAGCTTCTGATGAATGTCTTAATGAACATAAAATTTAAATGAAGAGAAAGTAATTGGGAAGTGAGAACTGTCATGGTACAATGAGTTATGAATGCTCACTGTAATTATAAATTTTGTATAATTCTAGGATATATGGCCCAGAAGGCTATATTTTAAGAATCTGAAATTTAAGAGCTTTATCAAAGATTTTCAAATATTTAAATGGACTTAGGTCTCAGGTAGTGCAGAGATCACTCCTTAAGACAGACAAAAATGCTTAACTTGTTTACGGAGAGGTATACGTATTTCACGTTTCTTCTCTCTTGTTGATTTGCTACATACATTTAGTTCTTGCTGACAGCATGTTTGTTTACCATTCTAAGCAGCTGAAGCAAAGAGAGAAAAATTACGCTTTCCCACACATAAGTAATTTTCAAGACAATTTAGCACAATGGTAAGCTTTCTCTTAACAATAGTTTCACAAACTGAGATACAACGTGTGTCATTAGCTTTTAGAAGCACTAACAGAAGCTTAAAAA
The DNA here is from genome assembly GCF_013377495.2 of Cygnus atratus. NCBI lineage: Eukaryota > Metazoa > Chordata > Aves > Anseriformes > Anatidae > Cygnus > Cygnus atratus. The sequence goes on from NC_066363.1 coordinate 127,470,766, forward strand.
GGAATTGTAAAAATAAAAAGCTCAAGCAGAAAACTGAGAAATTGCTATTAGGAGGCAACAATGCTTACCTTGTTTTCATTCAAACATACGAAAATGCTACTCGAAGAGCAGATACTTGCTGCCGTTTGTGTGAGGGAATGTAAATATTTTTAAAATGTATTTATCTATTTTATTATCTTAAATGACAAAAGTTATTGCTAATATTGCCCTATCACTCATAGTATGGCATGTGAGAAATATATAAATAAGCAAGCACTTGTACATGTGAGTCTCAGGGTTAACTGGTACTGCTCTGGAAGAATGTATCTGAAGAAGACATCATGAACACTGAGGATGAAAAGGCTCTCTGACACAGTAATACCTGAAAGCATTACAATGATGTACAAAACTGGTGTTTTGCTGCAGCTTATTTGGAATAAGTGAAATTTAGTCAAAATCTCAGCATCTTGAGGTTATCCAAGCAAAGGGAATAACAATCTTTTCAAATGTATACAAATATCCAGCCACCCTGAAAATAATAAGGAAATGTAAAATTTAGATTCCAAAAGAGATATTTATCTTTTGACAACTAGCTAACTAATTGATAGACATTTCCATACAAAGAATAGAGTTAGAAGATGTTGAGAAATGTTTTGTAACTCACTATAGACACACAGAGCTGGAATGGGGGAAAGAATACAAACCCTTGCCTTCGGTAACTGAAATAAAAGTTTAAGTGAGAGGAAAATAAGAATCCTACACCTTCTCTCCCCAGATCTCAGCCAATTTGTCAGCAATCTTACTTCCTATCCAGTGGCAGGAAGTAAAAAAAGACACCTAACAAATTCTTTATCTGGTGGATTTTTTGGTGTCGCATTTCACACCATCACACGTTTACATTTTCTCTTGAGTATTCTAGCCATTTCCTTATCTCAAGGATTCAGCAGCTTTGAAATACTTCCACTCCAAGTGCTTTAACTCCTTCGTTTCTATTCTCAGTCAAGCTTTCCTTTGACAGGGTCCTTGCTATTAGTTCTCTGCATGACTGAACCTATGACTTCTTAACTTACGACCAGTAAGACGAACTGCTGCTATAAACTGGGAGTTCATCAGTTTGTGAAATAATGAAAAAAAAAAAAAAGACTTTGGTATCACAGGAGTAAATGTGGGCCACTGATATGATGAGTCCACAGAAGAGGAAGTACTGAGGTAATTTCCAACAGTGAAAGGTACATAGTGATACCATGTTAAAGCCAGTAAAGTCTTATTGCTGCAATTACTCCTGTTGAGCACTGCCTACAGTTCTGGTCACCCATGTTAAAGAAAGACACATTTAAACCAGGATGGATACAAAGAAAGGTTGATAAGGGGAATGGAGATTCTAATTTGCGTGAGGTGACCAGCCTTTGACTTATGTACTAAACAAATAAAAAAATAAAGCCCCAACCCTCCCAACCCTAATACACACAGATTGCTCTCTACAACAGAATACTTAGAAATAAAGAAAAAAAAAAAAGTGCTGTTTAGCCTAACTGACAATAATGACTTATGAACCAGTTATTTGTAGTGATATACATTGAAAATGAAGGAAATGTGGATTGTTAGAAAAAATTGAAAAGATAGTTCTTCAATTGTGGGGTCATAGTACTAGCCTGTACGATATAGTAGTACCTATAAGGACAAAGGGGTTTGTATCTGCAGAAAATTACAGTAAGTGTACACAATAATCTATTTTAGAAGAAAAATGCAGACAAGTCCTTGAAAAGTAATAAATGATATGAAAACTCATTTGACAGGTGAAAGAAAGGACAAAATTCTGAAAATACATTAACTTGAATAAATGAAGATCCATTTCACCTATTTAACCTTAAGCTAAAGAGCAGCACACAAAAATATTAACCTAATGAAAAGACACCGGAAAAACAAGGGAAAAAACACATTGCTTCTTTTACAGCAACTTTTCAAACCATGTGACTGGTGAAAATGTGTTGCAGTGTAACACAGAATTAGGTGACAGAATTGATGCCGTGATATCCTGAGTCTGGGACTAATCTTCCACAGAGCACCACAGGCATAAGAGGAAAGAGTCCCTCACGAGTTACAGATGTGCAATGGCAAAGCATTCTCCAGAGCTCAGGCCTTAGCTAGCCAAGACTGTCAAAATTTCCCTCAGATAGTAAAAAGGATCTTTCCCATAATGAACACTCCACAAAAACAACCTGAATTTCTGTTGATTTATGTTCTCTGAAGTCTTACATTGACATCATTCTGAAGAAGTGATTAACTTCAGACAAAGCTGTATGCTTGATACTGACTTTTGGGCAGTGTTTTATACAAAGCAACAGTCAACAAATAATTAAAAAAAGAAAACAAAACCACCCTGAGGAACATGCAGTCTTCATTACTGTCACATAACTACTGCTTCTGTATAAACAACATTCAAAATGGAATAAACTTTTTAATTTAACACAGAACCTTTCTACTGCAAGAAAAAAGACTAGCCACAAAACAAAACCGATCTATAATTACCTGGTTGGTAGAAATTTGGTGAAAGTTCTCTGGCAACTGCTCTTGCAATATCACATTCCTGGCGAGCAGACTGAGCGGCCTGATCCGCGGCATCAGCTTTAGCTCTGGCATGTGCCGTTCTGTACAGAGTAGAAAACAGTTTATATGCAGAGGAGTCTATTATGAGTTGCATCAATAATGCAAGAGTAAAGTCCAGCTGCCCTTAGCTATTGTGCACTGTACTGCATAGCTCAGTTAGTCCCACGTGCTGTGAATCACTGCAAATCAAAGTATTCCACAATCAACGTGTTAGTCAGTTTTTCAGTCCTGCTCACCCTTGTATCACATTTACTTGTAGGTACACAATTCACAACTCAGCTTAATATTTAACTTTCTCAATAGAAAAAAAAAAGGTATCTAATTGAAACTGAGATTATGATTATTTGGTCAAATGCTAATACACAGAAGTGTACAGAAGGTCAGACTGGGACACTACACTGACTCCCAGACAGGGGTCTGTGAGACCAGGACACATGGTGTTCAAAGGGACTGTGGAATGCCTTTTAAAACACCTTTACAACATTTCAAAGTTAACGTTCAATACTGGGGGAAGGGCAAAATTGAGGTATATTGTCCCCAAAATTTGAGAAATGTGTTCCACAGTCAGACCATGTTGGAAAAGAATCGGATAGAAAATATGTGCTTGATGCTTCAATAGTCATTTATATAAATGGGGACTTAACACTTCTAAATTCTTGTAATTCACTGAATTTCAAATCCAAAACAATCTGAAAAGGCAACTTTTCTGAAGTCAAGACAAGAGTTTGGAATGCTTTCAGAAAGTAATCTTCACTCTGCTTCCCCTTTTTTCTTCTGTTATTTTAAAAAAGACTCAAGAAGAGCTTGTGCAAGTGCCTGTCACTCCTGACTGTGCAAATTGATAGCTGTGTTACTGCACAACTGCATCGCTGTTTGTCCCATCTTCCCTTACCACTTCATTTTTTAAATGGTCATCTGTATAAAAATTCCTGATGGCAGTGATCTCTGTGTCTCTGCAATGCTAGCACATAGCCTAAAGCTATAAAATGCTTCATTAGAACCGAGGGGAAGCTAAACATGGCAAAACAGCAGAGTTTTTCAGAGCCTCTAGAGAGAGTCATAACATTTCTAAAACAGTTATATTCAATTTTATGATCTCAGGAATTTTTTCATAGCATTCTAGCAGAAAGCTTACATTTAAGTAAGAATAAATTAGCAGGACAATAAAAGCTGCAATTTTTATCCCAAAAGCTGGGTGATAACATCAACAGCAGCCATATAAATGAAACCCCCAAACTTTCAGTGATTTCTATGTAAAAAAATAGTTTCATCTGCAAGGAATGAAGAAGAGTTCTATGTGTTTTAGACACAGGAAGAATTAAATGTTAGTATTGAACTGAATGAGCACCAAGAGATTAACAGTATTGCAGACTTTGCATTTCTAAAAAGATGCTTAATCTCATAGGGTAGTAGTACAAACACAGACATAAAAAAACACATAGTTTCATCTGTGGTGCCTAGAGAAGATTTATTTAAGTTACATCCTCCCCAAAATGTGTGTGTGGATAAATGTTGAATGTTATTTCAAAGCTTAACTTGTCATAACTTAACGGATAAATATCAGCTTATGTTGCTTTCTCATCGGTCCCTCTAGGTCTCCAAAAAGAAGATTATAATGAGGAAATAAGCGATAACACCTTTGACTTGTAGTCAGGATCAGGAAAGAAACTGTTAATCAAAACAAACACACGTTATAATCCCATATGTGTTCTGTGCAGTTCATGAAGGGTTGTACAGTATGTGCTTGTTCAGTAACAGCAATCAAAACCGTTCTTTCTCTATAATCATTATTTTCAATTAGATGAGCTATTCTTAGCTCCTGCATAATTATGTCTATGTAGCGTAAACCTAATGAAGCAATCATAGCACTGGGACATTGTTTTATGAGACAATAATGTAGTCTGCACATGGATAAACTAGACTCTGATCACCCTTTTGTGATGATAGAACAACTAGACTATTCCCACATAAAAATAGTCTAACACTATTGTCACAGCGGCAGTAGACACTTTAAAAGCTAGTATACTAAATGACCAGCACCAGGAAAACATACTGCCAGTTGTTTATTGATGCTTGTGAATTTTTGTAGTATTACACCCAAGAAACATCCTGTCTAACACGTACTGAAGCAGTGAAGGAATGGCATGGTTACTCAAGGAACGAGCTAGTGAAGCTTAGCCACGTGAAGCTGGGCAGAAGCAAGTCACAGCAGGAAGAAGCCAGTGGAACAGAAGGCAAATGAGTGCTGTTTTGCTTGGCTGCCTTATCTTTCACCTTTTATTCCTTCTTTTGCCTTTCACTTCCTGCCGTTCTGCTGCCTTTGTAGCCGCAGCCAGCCAGAAATGTGAGCACGTGGCTGTACCAAGACATCTCCCTGCTGGCCTCTTCAGCGAGCATCATCCACGAGCGACACTTGGCAAATGCCGAAAGAAGAGGAGAAGTGGGCAGCATCTAGCTCTGTATAACACAGGGCTGCACACTCCATCTGTGAACACGGGCTCGTCATTATTTGTGTTATTTGCTATTTAGCACCTTGGCATTTGGATGCTTTACTGGCCAACTAGCAATGTGTACTTTTTGGTCTCAATTTGCAATCGTATATTCAGACATTTTTTCACTTCATGCATGCTTACTTGTTGCAGACTCAAATATTTTTCTGTTGCTATTTAATATTCTTTTCTTTTTCATTCTTTCTTTGATTTGCCTGTGTGTTTTCCAAATTGCCTGCTTAGAATAACTCCTGCTTGGCACTATGTTTTGTTGTACTTGCTCTATTCTGCCCTGCACTCCCCGACTAGTGGGGACTATTAGCAGAGACTGTGGAGAGAGATGTTGGTTTTGAATGACAACTTTTATAAGGGAGAGATACCAAAGCCAGACAGCCCTACTGAAATGCAACTCATTTGTTCCACTCACGCTCTACACAGTGTAGGAAAGCCTATTTCTTGAACTTGCGCCCTGGAATAATTTTGTCACTGTAAAGTCTTGAACTTTTGTTTATTATTAGTAATTAATCATGGCCATTTAAGCCTGTGACTTGATATATCAAGTTGAAATCAGCCACTATCTACTTGAGAATTGTTGTATTTTTTTTTCTTCCCCAGAGAACTCCACATCTCTTGCTGCAATAAGAAATCTTTATGAGAACTTTTGAAAGAGAAAACTCAAAAATTTCTCCTCTCCCCACAGCCAAGAAAAAGACTTCTGCAGGTTTTGCATGCTGTTCTACACATTCTCCAGGAAGGGTTAATCTGTAGTTTCAGCAGCAAAATAGAAACTGTGCAGGAAAGTACGCAGCAACCCACAAACTGCAGAACAGTATGGGAAAATAGCAACCTGCTTTGCAATGCTGCATTCGGGTTCTAACAAACAGCAAAGGAACTTTAATGATTTCTTTTAATTCAACAGAGAGTACTTTGTGAAAATGAATTCTTATCAGCTGTATCACATAATACACATTACTAACTTTGGAATTGCCATGTGTATTTATATGTGTATCTACCTGAAAGCATTATCCTACCATTAATATTCTCTATGATGTCTCAAAAGGGCTTGAAAACTTTCAAACCAATATAAAATTAATGTGTTAAAAATAAGTTACATTTAGAGGAACAGTCTGCCACTTAACTGATGAGCCCACAGTGGTCTTCAATGCAATCACGACAGGGATAAAATCAAGTCATACCTGTGGTAGGAATCAAGCTGTACTTACATTAGAAAATGAACCCACAGCTACAGCCACAAGCTCAGACACAGTGCTGGTAGTAGGCGACTGAATGTGGAGCCCCTAAATCTACCAGTCTGTCATGAGTGAATGAGTGCTGCAGGACCAATGGTTAACTGAATAACTGCTATGAGAAATTTCATTTGGACTCATATCAGGGTCTGATTTTCAAAGAAGCCGAAGCTTTCTAGACTGCAGGACCACTGATATTGCTACTGATACCTCTTTTCTTCTCTGTTTGGCTAGGTAGTTTGGCTAGGTAGGTAAACCTGTACATGGATCCCAGCTACACTCAAGAGATTATAAGCGCAGAGTCAGGGGATCTTACAGTGTCCCCTTCCGGCAATGCTGCAATCAGATTTTCATCTACTTATGCCTGAAAAGTGACTTGGAGGAATATTGAGAGCTCAAGAGCTTAACCAACATTATCTAGCACTCTGCAGCAACAATGCTTACATATAATGCCATTTGTCTTGCATGCATTATGTAATGTTTATCTAAATTTAAACCCCATTTAGAACTGTCCATTACCCTCCAGATTATTTTGTATTTCCATGATATCCTTCAACATACTTGAAATGCATGTTGATTCAGTGTCAACCAAAAATGTAAGCAATGTGCGTTTGTTTCATTTTCCAGCTTGTATTAAACACAGGGATTCCAACATAAAGCTGTCCAGTAGCTTGCTTACTATTTCTTAAAATGATAGAAATATTTTTCTCAGTTTTGTTTGTCAAATATATGAAACACAATTATGTTCCTAATTATCAAATTATCCTACACTAATAATCTTAACAATGGTAGTTACTAACAGATTTCTATATTGTCAAAAATTTCAGTAAAGACTAAACATACGTAAAGTTGTCAGAGAAATTTAATTTATGGCAACTATCAGGTTTGTCTGAGTAACATCACGTATTGTAGGTTACTACCCATATCATCCTTTCTGAAAGTGAAATTCAATAAAAAAATCCCATCTTCCTGAATTCTAAAATTCAGTGATTTTTCTAGAAAGCAAAGAATATTGTTTGCTTCTTTTTCTTTCCAGGTATGAAACTTTCCAACATTTATAAATTTTCCTCTATCTATTGGAACTCAACTGTGAAAATTCCTATAGATATCAATAGTATTTCCAGGAAAAGAGGAAGAGAAAATCTTCATAGAATGATTCTTTGGTAGATTAATTTTCTCTTTGTCACTATTTCCAAATTTTTATATTATATATTGACATTGGATGCCAGAAAAGTATCTAGCATCTATGCATTTTTTAATAAAGCAAGTGGGAATTTATCAAGTGCACTAGTCATCCTGCTCATCTTCTTTCAGTGATAATACTGTGTGAAAAACTATTTTCTTATGATAGCATTAAAAATACGTATGTGCACAACTATGTAGAGCTACCTAGGAACTGTAGGCTTTATATTCATTACTCTCAGCAACTCATTTCTGTAATACACCTCAGAATTGAGGCTATGTCACTGAATACCAACAAGAAATGGAAGTTTCAGAGAGAAACAGAGAGGAAAAAGAACTATTTACAGATACTGCAACATGAGAGCTTTATGTCAGTGAGAAACTTATAGTGCTTCTGAAGTGCAGATTGAATTGACCAAATGAAGTACATGCCTTCAATCAAGAGACACAGAACTTAAAACTCTTCAAAGTGCTTTATTCGATCAATCTCCTTTGTGCTTTGCTAGATTTTAGTTTTAACCAGCTGGCTCCTTCTCCATGAACTGACTTCACTCAGGAATTGGACTACCTAGGCACTACTACCAAACTCCTAAGTAGTAAAGCGTAAACAGAGTTACTCCGTGCACAGTGCCCATACTGTAGTCCGTATATGCTACCTACTGGACTTTGTTTCTAAAATTCCTCCTTTCCAGACTAAATTCATTTCATATTTTTTCAGTCCTAATACATGTTAGAAAAACTGAAAAAACACTACCCTTTACTTAAAAGCTCATGAAAAACGGAGGAAATTCCATAGAATTGGCAGACAGCCAACCTGGTTTCAGTACTTGAGAAAATAATCTTGGGGGTAGTGACTGGTTAGCCAGAAGTCAGTCCTGGACATAAATAACAGCATAAATAAACTGGGTTTACATCCGTAAAGATTTATAGGCTAATAGCAAATAATGCCAGACGCCATACCTTCACAAAGAGTAGACTTTACTAAACACTTCTACACATGTAATGACTACAGGTCCAATACTTTATCAAGATTGCCTTAACATACTTGGATTTTTTGCAAGGTTTCTGATTTTGTACCCTCTGGCAACATAATTAAACAACAGCATAAATTACATCCTACTAAAATAAGGCATATCAAAATGGATTAAAATCTAACTTACTGACACATTTCAAAACTTAATCCAGAAGACATCAAAGGAAAGGCACATTTTGCCTTAGGAATTGGGTTTTGCTCCAGAGGTGTTTAATATTTTACTTTTATAATGGCTCAATACAATCTAAAACGTACTGTGTTAGAACTGGCAGATCATAGGACTTCTGGATTCAAAAAATACCCAAGAGGACACTGTATTGGGTTGTAACCTAAAATTCAATATAACAACTCCAAAAAACATTGCATTTGACCATATTGAAACAGAACACTGGGGAACAAAAAACCTAGCCGGTATGGGAGACTGACATGGAAAGAGGCACAGGAGTATGAGATCACCCTGGATGGCCCCACACTGCAGGAAAAGAAGGGTTAATGTGGTCTTTCAACGCACAGGAGACAAAAATCCGGTGTAAACAGGAATTTGTTCTTTCTGTGCAACATAATCCAGAATCCATAAAGCCACTAATGGATGCCCAACTCATCTACGTCTCAAGAAGGAAAAAGAAATGTCAGGACCGCAGAATAATCAAGGTTCTGAGAAGAGCTTTTTGATTTAAGCTCCCTCAGTCTCCTATCCACTCATTATTGAAGAAATACTAAGAAGCCCCTTATCATGGTGTATACATCCAACAGTGGAAAATGCAGAAGACAAAATGGAGAAGACTAGTGTTTCAGATGAAGACATAACTGGTTCAACTATTAGAAGCTGAATTTAGGCATAGTCAACCCTTGAAATGTTTTGGGTGTACTTTACACAGAAAAAGATTTCCAAGTCTTGCAAATGATACTAGGCAGTGTACTAAAAGTCCTCTTTTTTTTCTGAGAAAAATGACATGGCCTTTTGTTTACAGGAAGTGAGATTAGATGATTTAGAGGCTGTTTACATTAGGTATTTCAGACATCTGACGTAAATGCCTCATTGGAGGCACTCCTCTCACTCCATGAAAAGTAAGACACTTGAGACATTTGCAGTTTGGTCCTCTGAACTTCAGGGATGCTAAATTCCTGCAGTGGACAGCAGCTCTGCTATGCCTACGAATATACATATATATTATATATATGTTATGGTGAACACCAGTCTCTGTTTTTATTGTGGAATCAACCTTCTTATGTTTATTCTGAACCTGTTTGCATTCTCCTTTAGACTTCTATAGTCTGCATTAATAAAACCAGAAGTGGTCAACAATTCAGGGGTGCTGAAGTACATGTTTGTATAATTTGTATTGGTCATATGTGGGGTCGGCAATTCAGAGAGATTTCAGGAGAATGAAGGATAGCATCCCGAAAAATAAGCTATTTCTGAAAATCCACTTTTCATATTAAGCCGTTAGTTTAATTTCCCTTATCATTCTTCCAGTCCTGCAGTTTTGTTCACCTTTTTGGAAAAAGACTCTCATGCAGATGTTGGGATTTAAAAGGTTTTAGATTAGTGTTAAAGCATCAATAGACAAGCTGCAATTACATGGTACTCTCACTAACCTTAGGTGTCCCACTAGCCTGGCATTATTTATGTGCATGCCAGATAATCTGCTCATGGATAATGGAATTGTCTCTTCGTGTGAAGTGTTTACTTTCATTCATTATTCTGTCAGGAACTTCATTGAGAAAAGTTTTTATTTCATACTGATTGTACTTCATCTTAGCACTGTCACGGAAATCTTAACAATGGCCCAGCCTTCAATTTCAGCAAGATGAGCAACACCATTTCTGACAGAAACCAAGTCTTCCTGTGGGGCAACTTACAACTCAACAGGCAAAAACCACTTTTGTATACTATGCTCTTAGGGTATTTTCCCAACGTGATTCACTGACAGAATCTTTTCATGTCACTAACTTCCAAGAACATCTGAAATCTACATCTCAATGTGCCTTTGTCTATTGTATTTCATAGAATAAACAATATCTTATCTGATTTTATTACTGACTCTCCTTAGTGAGCAATACTTTCTTCTAGTTTCCTAATTCCATAATGGTAATTGCTGCAGACAGGAATGGGAGTGCTTTTGATGTTGTTATTGTTGTTTGGTTTGTTTGTTTGTTTTAAAGATAAGGGAATATCTGCAAACAATTTGTTGTTTCTGATCATCATGGCCAACACATGGACTGCTGTGATAACTTCCTACAAGAATTTCTAGGGTACATTTAGGGCACTGCATTTTTCACCAGTCACTTTTTTTTTTTTTTTTAACTGTACTGCTCTCTACTAGGGACAAATTTAATAAAATATTAGGTATGACAAGAACGCTATCATCAGTACTAATATCTGGCAGCTCTTTGAGATCCTGCTTAAAAGAAAGCAACAAATCAGGATCCCAGGAATACAGCTGACTGAAAAATAAGAACAGCTTGCAGAAGAGGAAAAGACTAGGAAATATCTTTCTATCAAAATAAACTGTTTTCAACTGATTTTTTCCACTTTCAAATGCTTGTAAAAACAAGAAAACGAAAATCAGAAAATATGAAATCAAATGCCAGTTTTTAGAAAATAATACACTTGAAATCATTTACAATTAGAATAATTCTAGTTAGAAAACTTTCTATTCACCAGTAAACACATGAAAACCATATCAAACATTGTCATTGACAATGTCTTTATTCCTTAATTCTTCCTCTATAAAGAGCTTATGTGCTTTTCTTTTTGGATATATAATTTTTAAATTTTAGGGGAAAAAGTCCACCGTGTTACAGATATTTTAGCAAAGAATACATAAGTATTATGTATCAAAATACATAATACAAAAACACTGTTTGACCTCTCTTCACTTCAATGTAATATAGATAACTTGCAATACACTTGTTCCACGAAAATTAGATTACAGTAAATTGCAGGAAAAATAAACTATTAATTGTGAAAATGTATTTACAATTTTGTGTTTGCTGGCTTCAAATAGTATCACAAAAACTCAACAATCATAAATACTTCCAGGAGTATTCATGCTTTTTCCTAATAGATGTGGGTGTTTGTTTCTTGTGGTTGTATTACCTAAATCCAAAGACTTCATTACTGTGCTTGATAAAGGAAAATATACTAAGAAAAAAGTCAAAATTAGAGATTTAGTGGCTTGGTGCTTATTTGCCTTTCTTTTTTCCAAAAACTGTAGCACACACTTATTTCTGCCATTATCTCGTAACAGTACTAGGAGGGAACTGAAATCTTCATAACAAATGAGAACAGAAATGATACATTGACTGTGGAATATAGCTTTAAATATAAGAGTTTTGGGGATGCTTGAAAAAAAATCTAGAACATAATGGCAAACAAAGTAATTCTTTCTGAGATATAATAGTGTGATTTATTTTTGTGTATATTTAAAAAGAAAAAGAATGTGGTAATTAAGATGTTTAAATAACAAACATTGACATGAATTCAAATAATGTGTGGCAATGCTTGTGTTTTTGAATGGTCCTTTTTGCATCTCTGGGCATTTAAATCTAGTGGGAAAACAAAATTTTCATCTTTCTAAAGGCATTAAATGTATGTGTTTAAAGTTAATCTTTGTGTCTTTAGAAGTCTGACAGCCAAAACTGAATTGGGCTTATTTTTCTTTACATTGTTCACTTCTGTCCCCCAGCCAGGTACAAGATGTCTAGAAAAATAGTATTGATAGAAAAATGTCCAAGAAACCATTCAGGGGTTAGTTCTTCTATCTTCAGTTGTTACAAATTCACTGATACATTTTAAGATAACTCTATAAAAAACTACAGAAATACCTGAATAACAGAAAATGCTAATGTTATATGTGAACAGGTTAATTAGCAAAAGGCCTAAGTTCTCCAAGAAAGACAAGTGCTGAAGCATAGGGATGGCCACATGCGATTTGCCCTTACCCCAGGCAAGCAGATATGAATCAAGCTGCTCACACCACACATTAAGTATCAAGAGACTGAACAGTGTGAACAAGCAAAAGAAAGACTTTGCTGACCCTTTTGTCTGTAAACATGGAATTGCACTTAACTGAAGAGCACAGTAGATTGGCATTTGAAAACAATGTCAGATCATTTCAGACACAGAGGAGGTGACGGCTGTTTCACAGTTTTTGTTGTCTGTAGCATGAAGGAAATAGAAAGTCTGGGCTTACAACAGTTAACAGCTTTAAAATAATTTTCTCTCATGTACATAACACACATAAGTAAAAATGTACGTATATATTTGCCCTGTGTAGCTACCTACAGTGCTATCCAATAATACACAATTTGAATGAACGACCACCATGTCCTGTCAGCTACCAGAAAATTAGAAGAAAAAAAGGAACATTGCTCTCTGTTGGTTGCACAAGGGCTGACGATCTCGTCCAGATGCCTGAAAGCACTCTGTGGAGTACACAGGCTGCTGAAAGTTCACAGCAGGCTATTTATTCCTGCTTCCGAGTGGTCCCTGAGTGCTTTGTTCAGCTGAAGTCATGCAGATCTGCACCATGAGGCTAAAGATTCATTTTTGTACTCTAATGTAATAACCGCATGTAAAGTAACAACTTATTTCAGACTCAAAACTCTATTGTTTTGAGTCCCTCTGAACAGTCATGGTCTATTTGCTCCTTTTAATTTCCTTACTATAGTCCTTGTAGCCCTGACATTCTCTCCCCACCTCTTTAGGAAGCAAGTATTCTCTTTTCTAAGCCACTAATAGCAGAATTTTAGTAAAAATACAACTATGTGCAATGAAGCAGGAAGTAAATCCCAATATTACCAATCCCAATTTCTTCTTGTTCTGTTTTTCACATAGAGATTTATTTATCAGACTTGACATCTACCTAAAGGTTAATAGGTTTTACTGATTCTCATGACTCTGACATGGGAACAGCTGCTAAGACAAGAATCTACTATCGGGCAATACCCTGCCTGCCACATCCAGCAAAAAGCCATTTGTACCAAGGTCTGTTCTTGAGAGCTGGTGCCCTGGTAAGGCAATTCCTGAGCCTCAAAAATTACACTCCAGGCATCCTAAATATGTTACCTTCCTGAACTGCAGATCTCTGAGACATGATTAGTATCGGAGAAGTGCCACATCCTGGATCCTCTCCCTTTTGCATAGCAGGACTGCTATAGCTTTGTGAGCTTGCTAGTAGCGCTGGATTTGCTGTGCTGCACAGAATGATGGTGCTACATACATAGGAGTCTTTTCCACAAGTGTTGGCCATTACTACATACATACCAACTAAATTCTGTACTCTCCATGTCTTCAGTAAGTTATACCACAGGAGTAACTAGTGCTACTACAGCAGTTCATGTAGCTGGCAGCCAGTGGCAACAGCATTGGTTTGAACTCCGAGTGAGAGGAGAATACTTTTGCCTACTATTTCTCTTGAGGACATTAAAGGAGCCTCTTCATGTCAAGGGCATGCATTCATGACAGGGAAAGGGCTTTTAAATCCTGGGAAAGGCAGTGTCCTGGAACAAGCTTGTAGGCTGGATGAATTATCTTGTCGGGCTGTGTACCAAGATAAAGACGAACCTTCTAAAGAGTCAGTACAGATCCACCATCACCTGAACATGTGCCTTATTTTATGAATCCCATGGGGAAACATGAAGGTTAGTAAAAGGGAAGGCCTCAGTGTTGCCTCAGTTCTTCTACTGAAGCCTATGTTGCTGAGGGCTTAAAGGAGGAACGGAGGACATTCCTGAGGAGCCACTGGAAGAGCAGGGAAAGTAAACACATGCTTCCTTGCACAATTTGATAATTCAAGATCATCAGTATGAGGTAATTCAAAGATTATCCTATTTTACATAATTAGCAAACTAACAGCAATAATACAAATCTCTCACTCAAACAATGGTCAGAATTTCTGTTATATCTATCCATGAAGTGTATATTTATTAAATGTGGAATTTGACCTTATTTATGCCTAGCTGACAATATTTAAAAAATGTGAGGGTCTGCTCTATATAGCCGTCTTGCTTGCTCTGTTATGAACATGCTTTGGTAGCAAGTGGATGTATACGGAATATGATTTTGTATTAGAAAGGAGAAGTCAGTTGATAGCAAATAGAGACTTACTCTTGAATCCTATTAAATAAATAACATTTTCACTCTCTGTGAGACAGATGTGTAGTGAAAGGCCTGCTGAGATAAAGAAAACTTTTGCTATGAAGCATAGCCCTGAAATGAACGCTGCTATTGTACTGTAATGGGTTAGTTTGCAAGGAATTGTGTGGACAGTACTTCCCATAACTTGAAATATTGCACTTGTGCTTTGGGCAGTTTCTTGTTCGTACTTTTGTGCATGGGAGTCCAACTGTAAAGTCTTGCAATTTATACTTTTTCTTTAAAGGCTAGTCTATCTGGTAGAAAAGAACTGTTTTGCACAGTCAAATAGTTGCTGAAAATACAAGATACAAAATAACCTCTTTTATGACAGGTCAACTAGAAACTAGGAAACTAGAAAAATCTAGGAAATTAGATTTCTATCAGGCAATCAAGGTGGAATTTCACAGAACAGGCAGAAAAAAACATGGTTTTAAGGAGTTCTTCAGTCCAGCATTTTCATGTACTTTCACCATGATACATATAGGCAGAAATACAACCTTTCATGTGGTCTGTCAAAAGATTGATCACTGTGGAGAAGAATGATACCTTTTCTTGTGTTTTCTAGGCCTGAATAAGAATTCAAACTGCAAGGTTGTTCAGTTCCACACCACCTGGATAGAAATCAAACAGGTCACAACGTGAATCACTGCTCTATAGATCTCTCTCATCACCTAGCTGTCTAGGTGAAAACTGGAGTTCCTTATCTTAAACATACCATACATTTTATAAAGAGTGCCAACATTTTTAGAGAAGTTCAAGATGCAGCATTCTTGATTGGTAATTCCAGGTATATCATATGTTATCTCCTTAGACCTGCTAGAATAACCGTGAATCAGTCTTACACTTTAAACATGAAATGATAAAATCAAATATTACCAGCCTATAAGTGAGATAACTTATGGACAACTGTGAACACAGCAGTGTGCTCAAGTGGCCAAGGCCAACAGCATCCTGGCTTGTATCAGAAACAGCATGGCCAGCAGGACTAGGGAAGTGACTGTTCCCCTGTACTCAGCTCCGGTGAGGCTGCACCTCAAATACTGTGCTCGGTTTTGGGCCCCTCACTACAACAAGGACATCAAGGTGCTGGAGCGTGTCCAAAGAAGAGCAGCCAAGCTGGTGAAGGGTCTGGAACAAAAGTCCTATGAAGAGAAATTGAGGGAACTGTGGTTGTTTACAGAAAAGGAGGCTCATGGAAGACCTTATCGCTCTCTACAGCTACCTGAAAGGAGGTTGTAGTAGGGTGGGGGTCACTGACTTCTCCCAAGAAGCAAGCAACAGGACAAGAAGAAATGGCCTCAAGTTGTGCCAGGGGAGGTTTAGGTTGGATATTAGGAAATATTTCTTCACCAAAAGAGTTGTGAAGCATTGGAACAGGCTGCCCAGGGAAGTAATAGAGTCTCCATCCCTGGAGCTGTTCAAAAGATGCGTAGATGCGGTGTTTAGGGACATGGTTTAGTGGTAGACTTGGCAGCGCTAGGTTAACGGTTGGACTTGATGATCTTACAGGTCTTTTCTAACCTAAATGATTCTATGAATTTCTTTAGGACAGGAAAGAAACAGCCTTTTTTTATCTACCTTGAGTACATGCATTTGGAGTTTACAGCGGCAAGAAAGGAGAAGCTCCGTCTGTAGCTCTTACAAGAAACAAAAAGCAATTTTGTTTGAAAAGGGATCTACAGAGAAAAAAAATCTTTGCAGAAGGAAAGGAAATAAAAGTTGTCTCTAACATATAAGATTGAAACTGAATGTACTATAAAATGATTTTTACGGACAGATAGCTTAGGTCCTAACAATTAATTTTGAAGGAAAAGGGTGAGATAGAGTCTGAAGAGCTGTGTTTTCTAGAATGGGTTTAACAAAGAATTCTCTGCTTTCTTGTTAAATCTGTTGGTTTGTCTCAAGGCAAGAATACTGTCAAAGAAAAGAAAGGGTGACTCTCACAGCAGTATCTTAGAAGCAGTTGGCTTCTGAGAGAAGACTGCATTTGGGATGCTGGGCCACTGGACACTCTTTTGGGAGTTGTACAGCCTATGTTAGAGAGCAGATGTGTCCATCTCCCACTGTGCAGTGTAAGAGGTCCCAGTTCTTTTGGTGAGCATACATCACTGCATCTACATGCTGAAGCTCTAAAAAGGTCCCACTTCCTCTAGAAACCCTGAAGCCTACAGCTACACACTCCAGACCACAGGTGGTTAGGATATCCAATGTGTTCACTTCTTCCTGAGAAGCTACTTGCCTAAGAGTGGACCTTTCTGTCTCATTAAAATTAAGTTCTTTTGTGTTGTCATGAGAGCAAGGTTTCACCCTGCCCTATATGAAAATATGATTCCTGTTGGCAAGACCTGGCAGTTAGTCAAGAAGCTGTAGCAGAGCTGAGGTATACAGTTTCCTCACAGAAAGGTCAAGTCACTTGGGGCCTCTGACACTAGGTGTGCTTTAGCTTGACAGAATCCCTCTGTACAACTAATGCACCTTAGAAGGCTAGATCAGAGTCCCTGTAAAAATATCCAAGCTCTTTGTCTTGCCTCTTTCTGAATAGTCATGTCTTACTTTGGCTGGTGCCCACCACAGTGTTTTCATTGAATTTAGCAGTCACTCATTAATGTGGATAATCCTGCCTGAATTGGAAGCAGACATGACACAACTTCCCAGCTGTGAACCATCCATATGTGCCTGTCTTTTGAGTCTCCAGACACACTAATAACGTGCCATGGGCCCTAACTCTTCCACATACTCATGCCTCACTGGCAAGCATCAGCCCATGACAACAAGAAGACTCTCATCTCTCATTGGCGCAGACCAAAATCTAAAAGTGCCTGGAAAAAGTGTGATGGTAGTTCATACAAAGACAGCTGACTTGCCAGCTGTCAGTCAGTTTAGAGTATCACCCACAAGACACTCTCATAAGATGTCAAATAGGCTGGTGATGGGTAGAGCACCAAGTACAGGTGGAATTCAGTGAGGAGAGCAGAGACTGGAGAACCAAACCTCTTCAGCAATGTTGCGTAAGTTTAAAGTGCACTTAGTACGACAGTTTGTATTTGGGCTATCTCCAACCCAGCGATGGACGAGTTTAGGTGTCTCTATCTCATTATCTATAACTGAGATCAATATTGAGACCAATACTGGAGTAACTATGGTTACTGATGTCCATGTTGGTAGTATCAATGGCTCTGTCATCTTTGAAATTTTTATCTCAGCAGGGTGCAGAAGCATCAGTATGTTGCCAACTATGTATTACTCTGTGACAGTTTGCTACAGCAGCTGGGCATTTGTCTACCCAGTGGTGTACTTAACAGACTCTGATTTCTCAAAACAAAAATGCTGGAGCTTACTTCAAGGTTTGATGAGGCCATGAGCCACTTCAGAATATAAGAGTTTCAGTCATGAATCTCACATCTTGTGCATTCCAGCAGATAAAGGCAGGCATATGAAATAGCTGAACATGTGTTTTGCCCAGCAGAAGAATCCTTGACTTTTTTTTTTTGTTCCTGTGCAGGGAAGATTACGTTAGTTGCAACATGGACTAAATTTAAAGTACTCAGATTCTTATCAGCACAGTTTAAAAATCTGTGCAGGAGCGTCTGAACCAGAGAACAGGAGATGAGGCCAGACACAGATTTTTGGATATTTTGGAAGATTTTGGAAATCTTTGAGCCAACAGCAAGTACTCACCACATTCCATCTTACTGACAATAAGAGAAATAAGAGAATAAGGAAACCCCTTCTTTGCTATCCTTATGATACTACTTGGAAGTGTGAAATGCCCAAGCTACGTATAGAGTAGGTCCATGAAAGATGCTTCTGTTAAAACTGAACAAAATAACCCCATAGTCTAACTTGTCTGAAGCATATACGTACCCGGAGTGACATACACCTGAAGAAGAAATGCCATCTGGTGAGACTGGAGCTTGATCTACTGCAGAGCCGCAGCTGAATGTTGCTTCTGTGTGAATGAGATTTTTGCCAGCGTATGTCAGAGCTGAATTTAGCCCTGTTGGAGATGTGATAATTAAGCAAAGAGGAGTCCACCTCCAGCAAATTACTTTTCCTCCTACAATATCTCTGCATTAAAGTACATGTATTATATCTAATGCTAACTTTAAAAGCCCTGAGAATGTGAAATTAGGAATTCAAAAACTTAAATATCCTTTTTTTTTTTATATGTTTTAAAGAGATGTTTGGTATCTGTCCTTGAAGTATAACTATTAAAAAAAAAAAAAAAAGAAAACAACTATTTGGGTCAACTAATAGAGCATAATGTCTAATAATCAACGCAAACTTCAATACCTCTTTTCTCTTAGTATTGGCAATGTCACAAGTAAAATTACTCAACTGATTTCTTTGTAGGCTATGCCTACTTGCTCTTAATGTCCTTTCAAGTAAATCAGTAAATCAACAGTTTATCTCTGAACCTTTCTACAGCTCTTTGTGATAACAACAGCACTAAAGCTATCCATCTATTCTCTTCAGCCTTTTTTTTTTTTCTCCCTGTATGAAAGAAAATGATTCCCAAAGTAGGTTTGCTTTATACATATCAGTTAGTTTGGAGTAAATCCATGAATCCTACTTCCTTCTGTACCAAGTAATTTCCCCTACTTAGCAAGATCCAATCCACTCTGAACCACACTAGGAAAAGGCACCATTAACCTGAAATTGCATGACAGAGTTTAGAATAGTTAATCCAAAATATTGTACGTATAGAAAATCCTCGCTAAAATGTAATTCAGCTAAGTAAAACAATCTCTACATCAGTGCTGTCGATCTATTTACTACAAATCAGATTTTTTTTAAATCAAACAACTTCCTTTTTCTTTCCTTTATTATAATGCTTTTTGGATGGAGTAAATTTTCTCTTATAATTTGATTTCTGTATTTGCTGGGATGAAAGGCTGTGGGACAAGCAAGCAATGTCACTGATCTTGGATGAAAAAATTTATGAAAGGTCTGACAGTTTTTCTCTCTGTTATCCTTCAGATGACATTTCTTTAGAGTGCTTAAGAGGAACAAAGCACATGTTGTTTAAGCAAGTTCCTTGAACAATGGTATTGCCTCTTAACAGTGGCAGGCTTATGTCAGAGAACAGAAATGCTAAAAGGCAAGAAGCCAAGCAGGTTAGTAAGGAAATAAAATATGTTCAGCAGCAATTATGCTGTGAAAGGGGCTAGCTACACAATGGAAAGAGAGAAGAATTGAAAGTATTTGAGAGTATCTTTAGTGACACTGAACCAAAATGAAGAAAAAACTTACAAATAGGAAAAAATCATCTTCAGACTAGTCTTACCAATAAATCTCAAAATAAATGATACAGCTTAGAAAATTCCTCAGGATCCATATGAACTTTGACATTGGTCATTTTTGTCTTTTTTATTGTGAACTGTGAAGACGAGAAAAGCAGCAAAGGTGGTCCCTGAATTCAGGGGCAGAGCTACATTCACTTGGAAAAAACACTGCATCCTTGACACCTAGGGTAGAAGATAGAACTGCAATTCCTCACTATGTCCAGAGGAATCCTGAGGAATTCTGAGGAAGATATTATTATTATTATTATTATTATTATTTTGAAGCACTATTTCTAGCTTAAATTATTTTTGATGCTATGCGTTTCAATCTATAGTAACAGCTATTCTCTGGCAGGCACCAATAGCTTCTCTGTCCTTCCCTATTTGAGGGGCAATGAGAGAACACCAAGTCTTCTTGCCAGCACATTCATACTTGAGATGATTGAAACTGTAAATCTTTTTAAAATAAAAACTTAAAATTTGGAACTTGTTTTTCATTGTAGCTGTTTTCTGTTTCAGCATCAATAAGGAATAGGCTAGAATTACTATTTTTACATATTGCAGCCATAAAGCCTATTTACTATTACAAGCAGGAGAATTTAGAAATAGCTATTGGAATTAATGGATGGTAAAATAAGTTAGCTACAGAAAACAAGTAGAACTTAGCACACTTAAATAGAGACACCTATGCAAGCTTTCACACATTCAAGTGGAGAGAGGAACAGTTATCTTATGGCCTTTTATGTGGCAAATGTGGTTTTGTTTTGATTTTATGTTTGTCTTTTATTGAAACATTTTTGTACTGTACAAACGCAGACATGTTTTCAGAAACAATATAAATAAATGTATAAATGCGGACATGTTTTCAGAAACAATATAAATAAATGTATAAATGCGGACATGTTTTCAGAAACAATGCAACAGAAGCATTAAAGAAAAACCCACAATTACTTGAAAGGGAAATAAGACAGACAGAAACACTGGATCCCACGTGCACAGTCTGACTATTCAGAGGACTCTCTTCTCTGGCTGGCATTTTGCCCAAATACGTTTTTTCCAGGTCATCAAATTCCCGATTACACTCATACAACAAAGGAACAACTAGGTCCCTTTAAGGGACCATGTAGAACAAAAAAATCCAGACAGAGGAAGGCTATAGTTTCATGTACATTTAAACCCGAGGAAGAACACAGCTGAAAGGAACCATCTTCTCTTCCCCCACTCTTAGCCACTCGATTTCACACTCAGCTCAGTCCCTGTTCCATGTCTGCAGCTGATCCCTGGTACTGCAGGCTTAAAACATACTTGAAACTGTATTAACTTGCCTAATATCAATCTCCTTGAAATAAATAATGCTGAGCAGGAGCATCTGAAGAGCTTCGTAAAAGACTACTCAACCATCTTTTTGGCACTGGGGCTACTGAGCCTCAGGTCACTCTCTCCCCTGTCCTGTGAGGAATTATTTCTGGTTACTACGTAGGAAATGCTGGAATCAGGAAAATGTGACAACAAAACATGAAACAGCTGCTCCTCTTTCACAAACTGTTTTTGCTGTAAATGCTGGAATTGTTTGTACTTCCCCCAACAAAAAAGGATCAGTCCATGACACAACAAAGTCTTTCTGTGATCTACTCACATGATTGTGAAATACAAGCAAGGACTTCACGCTGCACATGGTTTGGTATATTCTTTTGCAGGGACTCAGGTTGCACTATCATACAGATTTGGTGATGGCAAATTAAGTAACAAGATGGCTTATTTAACTAAGATGAGCAGACTTAAAACTAAAGACACAAACTAAAATGCCACACCTGATAAAGGTAGACAAAATAAGCAGATACTGCAAGAACACTGTAATGGCTGTTTGGGCTTGGGCATATTTACAATATGCTTTCGCAATTATTTCTCATCCTCTGCAGCTGGAAGAAAATATGGCATCCCTCATTTTCATGGATTACTTTCTGTCAGGCTATTTAGTGAGCTGTGTATTGGCCAAAGCGTAATCCTTTGGTAGTTGCCCAAGAAGTAGTTCCAAAAGATCTAAGCAATTCATTGATTCAAAATACCTTACTCTAGACCTAAATTGTGCAATGATTTTCTTCTTATTTGAAATATCAATCCAATTCCTAGCTTGCTAACATGCTTATACTTGTACAACTCTCAACATGTCCTTAAGAGACTGCTCTACTGAGCGATGATCTTTGACATTATTTAGAAAAACATCCCTCATTGCAAATATAGGTCAGGAACATCAAATGGGAAGTGTGCCTATGGCAGCACAGTATTTTGAGACATGAAAAATACCGTTCCACACATAGAACCCAAAAGACTACGAACAAAGAAGCCAAGATTATTGTTCACATTTTTGTACATGATAACTGGGATGCTTTTACAAGAATTGATATACTGGAGTACAGCCTTTGAGAACACTCCTTACTCCTCTCTTGCTCAGGTCCTCTTCTGGATGACAAAGCAGGTCATAAATAGGAAACAATTAATTTGAGACAGATATGCTCTTACTGCTTTATTGATCGTAACACACAATCTAAAACAGGCATGTGTAATGCAGATTAAATTTAGGGGAAAAAGTCCTGTCCCTCCCCTCCCCCCAATAAAAAGCACTGGAATATGAGTAAAATCAGAAACAAAGAATTGCTCATATGCTATCTAGCACTGTAAGACACAGTACGTTTGCATTTTGAAATGTTTCAAATCTAATGTGAAAAGGAAAGAGACTGTAATGAACAATACCACAAGTGTGTACAGACAAATACCATCTTTTAAAACCACTGATTTATACTCAAATAACTTATTTAAAAAATCGTAGCGTCCCTCCCACCTATGGCTCTGGGGCTTGTCATAACATCCGGCCCATTCCCTGGAAAACCTTGTGGTGGGGCTGAGAGGGGGTCTCTCTGGCTTTGGGGGATTATTTTGATGGCCCACACGCTCATTCTGCACTTGAAATTTCTGACACAAACGTGTTATGTATATGTACAGGAACAGGTACTCCTGTATTTTGCCCTGTGCTGACTCCACAACAGGTCACCTGGCTTACTCTCACTACAGCTGAGGCATCTCTCTGCATTCTCACTATGCATACAGAGTGACACTATAAGAAAATAAAGCTATTCTGTGAAAATTTTGCTACAACTATCCTGTTTTCATCGCCTTCACTAAAAAACAACAAATCACTTAACTGAAAACTTAACCAGGGACTCGACAAGTTTTTCACGTATTTACTATAAGAGCTTACAGTCTTTTGAATAATGAGAAAAAAAATCAATGGTACACACCTAAAATAAGCTCGCTTTAAGAAATCCACTTAAAGTCCTTGGCAGTTACACGATGATTATTTTAATGAGTGCACAGATTTATGTACTACAAAATTAGATCTCTCTTGCTTACATTTACTGAATCTTGGTGCTTGCGTTAAGTCCCAAGACAATAACTATGTAGCAAAACAATATTAAGTGATATAAAAAAATTAATAAAGATCATGCTTTGCTTGCAGCTATTCAATTGATGTGGAAAACCAGGTTATAGCTGATGAGATGGAAAGAGGGATCACCATAGCAACAATTTACCACTTGACAATGAAGGGGGAAGGGCGTATCTTTTGCTACTTGCACATGTAAACAGTGTTAGTTCAAAATTCTTAAGTTCACCTATATTTTGTGTTCTTTCAGTAAGACATGCAGTAAAAAATTGCACTGATTAGTACTACGGCATTACATTCGTCCTCGTATGTTAGTCCTATTAGTAATGAAAAGAAATCCAGCCAAAAAGAAAATGATGATGATTTTAATTAAAAATCCTCCTTGGTAGCAGAAGCTGTTATGGAAAAGTCTGTTTCACTGAGGAATAAAATATCCCAGTGAAGCGGTAATAAATCAGAAGTATAAACTGCTTGTTTGCTACAACCGAAATCATATGTTAAAAGACAAATGGTATCATCAACTTTTGCTAAAATAAATCTTGTGGTTAAAATAAATAAGGATGACATACGTATGTATCATCACCACATTATCTATTATTGCTTTGGCTAAATAAAAAAAAAAATGATTTAAGTGTGCTGTCTTAATTTTCTTTGGAGTTATCTGTCTTGTGTCATAGAAAGGACGTGTATAATTAAAATACACTTTAACTGTTTTATTTTTCTGTGTCTGTCCCCACCTGTGCATGCAAGAATACCTCAACTTCTTTAACTCATCACCTGGAGGTTTACTTCAGTAATCTTCAATTCTGTCCATGCTGTTCAGATACATTCAGATGAAAAAGCAAACCGAGGAACTGTTCAGCAGCCACTGAATAAAATGACTGACAACAAGTCTTCATTAGCTGCTTTGGGTGTTTGGCCTTTCAGGCAGGCCTCATCCCCTCATTCGGTATTTTAGCTGGGTACTTCTACCACATCCCCACAGCATGCACGCTTTGTCCTCAGAGCACCTTGGTAAAAGAGGGAAGTTTAAGCCGCTGCCATTTTATACTGAACAGCGATCAGGAGCAAGGCATCATGAAGCTCAGCAAAGCCGTGTTTAGATGTGAGGAACAGACTTCCTAATGCTTAGATCCTCTCACATTGAATTGGAGAAGACTTGATGTATAAATAAGGTGCTGGCCAGCATCTTAAACACCAGGAATCTCAAATTTGCCTGCAGGAATGCTAAGAAACACGTTCAGAATACTTTCTCTCACCTGGACTTAAGTGAGTCTGTAATAATGAGCTTCAGGACCTACATTTTTTTTTTTCTTGAAATTAACCTCTACATTCATGCATTTAAATATGGATGAGTGGTTTAGGGTCAGTATTCAGAAAACATTGCCAAAGGCAGAATCTGCAGTATCACACATCTTTTGTGTCTCTGTTGGTTATTGAGGACACTGCTGTGTGAAACTGGAGTTGTGGGTGCCTGCTCCCAGTCTGAACCTGCATTACATGCACACCAGGAGCACGACTGCCAAACTGAACAGGTCTTTAGAGGAAATCAGACAGCAGCTTTCTGGCTGAATCCTAGCCACTCTGCTGCCAGCATCACAAACTAGCTGGTCCAAAAAGAGAGGAAGAAAGAGAGGGTTGTGACTCAATTTTATATTAGTGTCCATAATCTGGGGGGAAAACAAACAAACAAAAGAAAAACAACAAAAAAAGACCCCCAATGCTGCTACAGAAATAGGCAGGATTTACTCAAAGCAGTATTGCAGGGGCACTACTAACTATATAGGGTCATTTAAGCTTTATTCAGCAAATATTCGCTGCACCACATACTACATAGAGGACCTGTCACTAAACTAAAAGCAAAAGATACATTCCCAACACCATGCTTGAAATATGGTGCTGCAACAGAGGGAATAGCTTTAGGTAAATTGCCAGCATAAGAGAGATTTCAGAGGAATTGCGTAGAATACTTATGACAAAGTTATCAATGATAGCGATACCTAAAAATGATCAGAAAAAAAGAAAATCTCTTAACGTTACCTATGATATACAAGGAGTAACAATTGAAAACTCAGTCACAATAGATTGCAAATCTGTGCAGAACTGGTTAATTATTCTGGAGGCAGCTCAGAATAGTCAGCAATGATGCACCCAAGAACGGTGAAAATGGGAAGACTTCTTGATGTAATCATCCTAAAAGGAGGTGCCAGACTAGTCCCAGTGATCAAAGTACCTCAAGAAAAAGAAGTAAAAAAGAAAAAAAGAGAGCTAGTAGCACTATCACAGAAACATAAAGAGGATTTTCACATACAAAGGATGTAATCACCTTCAAACGCCAAGCAAAACACTACAAAAAACCACTACAAAAGAATGATAAGATAAAGCACTTATTGGTGTCAGTAGTGTGGCTGCACGAAAGCACCCCAGGGGTAAAGGGATCAACAGTGCTCATGCTGTCATATGAAAACTGCATGCAAATAAGTAATTATCTGCTGTGGTGCTCAGATATCCAGAACGCTCCAGATGTAGATATGGCTGCAGCATAACAGTTGAGATCTTCTAGAATAAACACAGCCACATCTGTTATGCTCGAAGCCTGTTTTTTTTTTTTCCAGCCCAATCAGCACAGCCACACTGAGGCATTGCGCCTGACTTAAGAAACACTGCTGGGCCTCATCTAAATATGCAGACATGGCTCTTTCCTGCCTGGCAACAAGATGCTGCTGATGCTCGATGCTCGGGAAGATGGAAAGGCAGATAAAATTGCTCTTCCAGCTTTCCTACTGCTGTTAACTGTCTCTGCCATGGAGTAGTGGCATCGAAATGAAGCGGTGCGGCAAGGCAGGGAACCTACTACAGCGGTGCTTCAGAGCGGTGCCCCTGACTCCAGCACTCCACTGGAGACACAGCCACGGACCGTGAGCCACGCCCAGTCACGCTGATGCTTCCCTTCTGTGTTATTTCCATCCAGTAAATCCCTACCCACTCTCAGCTGTGTTCGAGAACCCTTGGGAGTCGGGAGTGGGCTGCTGTCATCAAGACAATTCATCCAGCCTGTTCCCAAGCTCTCTTGTTCAAGGACACTCAGGAGCCAGCTGCAGACTGGCTGAATTGTCACCCCCACTCCAGAGTATATTCTTAACAACATCTAGCTTTTGCATCGCCAAGACTTCGGCACATGATCTTACAGTGACAAAGGTAAAACTTGAAAGTGAAATACAACTCCGAAAGAGAAATTCCTGCGACAGATCTTCTTTCCCTCACCCCTTCTCACCCTGCATTTTCATGATAGGACAAGATGCAAAAGAGGAGAAAGATTTAGAGGAACAGGTGCACACCGCAGCACAAATCTTACCAGGGTCTACAAATAAGCTAACAGAAACAGTGGTAGAAATGTAGAATGACAATTTAGGACAGTGTAAGCAAGCATCTCCCTGCTTCCCTTGATTGTCTCAAATCCCTTCAGTTGAGAGAACATGCAAAGTAGCCGGCCACCACCCAGCAAGGCTGGAATGAACCATGACAGGTGAGGAAATAAGGATCCATAAAGGAAGTGTGACCCTCAGAAACATTATTTTGTAGAAAATGCACTGGATTAAGCATAGCGAAGAAATGGGTTGGACTGGTGTAAAGTGCCAGGACAGAGAAAGAAATAAAAAAACTGCAACAATTTGTTGTACACTTAGCAAAGCCTGGCAGCCATGAGCATAATTACCAGACCATGCTGCAGCTGTTTGCTTTAACTGCTAAAAGAAAAATTGCTCAAAGATGCTGGGGAAGAACGAGCCACGGAATAGCCTGCAATTCTAATGCTGCTACCCAGCAGAAACATCCCTGCCTTTACTTTTGGCTTAATGCTAGGGATGGAAGCAAGGAGGGAACACGTTATGTTCATACACAAGGAGACAACCAAGGTACTGCCTGTGAGAGGGACAGAAGGACTAAGCTCCCTAGCCACCCAGTCTGTGTTGAGCGCAGCTGCTGGCATCGCACTGCATCTGAAAGGGCTGTTAATAAATATTTGCTTAGTATATCGTAACTTGAGCATAGGATAGAAAAAGTATCCCCCTGCACTAGCGAACTATAGATGACCTTCACAAACCTCACATACTTTTCATAGCAAAGGAGAGAAAACTATTGCTCTCTTAGGAGGAATGGGTTCTTCACGTCCCTTCCAGATACGCTTAAAACAGCTACCCAAGTTTCGGTACTCCCATAGCCCATATGGAAAATACCAGGAGGTTTCCCTCAACATAAACTACTGCAAGGAGTCCAATTATTTGTACAAGTTTATGCTTTTTATCACAAAAGCAACCGAATCTCTTCTGGTAAATTCAGCATCACCAGAACGAGAGGAAGTATTTTAAAGTATGGAAGTTTATATGAGGACAGGTCACTACAAAGGTGGAACAATTTCATCTTTAGAAGAGATTTACCCAAGGAAAACAGACCTCGGCTTCTTTATTGCGCAACCTATGTATTTATTTTTTTTAATATCCTCAATGTAAAATCTCAGGACCTGTCCCTCTCATTTACTGTAAGACACAGTATGCAATATATGCAATGTGATGTTCCACTTACATGTTTCAGGCCTGGTTACACAACATAGCAATTTGCTGCCTAAAAGCTGAATTTATGTTTACAACCTGAAAACTGCATCTGCCAAAAGCTTAGAAGTTTAAAATTGTGTTCCTGTATTGTATGACACAGGCTCCTGTTTCATCAGAGACAATAGTGTACCTGAGCAGGCGGTATTGAAAGAGATTTATTTTCTGTCAGATTTCTTTTATTTGTTCTTTGCAAAGAGATAAAAGAATATGAACTATGGCTTTAGAAATAAATAAAAATATTTTAAAATATATTTCAGTATGAAAGCTTTCAAATTGGGTTATTTTAAGGAAATCACCTCTGTATGTCACATACTGTCTGCTTCCGGAGTTGCCGGAGTTGCAGGATTAATGGGACAGTCCATTTACAACGGGCCCAGATGAAGAAAAATTTGAAGAAATTAACTACTAGACATGTGGGACTTCTCTTCATTAACATGATACGAAAGATAAATCCTACTTAAAGGACATTAATGTTAAAATCACATTCAAAATTAAAAACTTTTGAATTTAGAACTAATTGGCTGCATAAAAGTACAGAAAAAAACGTTAATGAGATGCTGAAAACATAGCTCATCATAGCATAGTTAAGTGCTTCATCTCAGCATAGAAATGTCCTCCCAAGATCAATGGCTGTCATTTTTTCTTATTATTACTAGCATCACACTGTCAATAATTTTCAAATTCTGATCTTCTTCCTAGCAGAGGAACTGAAGCGTTTTTTTGTTGGTGGTGGGGTTTTTTGTTGCTGTTGGTGGGTTTTAAAACATTAAATCATTCTTAGATGTTTTCAGATGTACTTCTTTGACTTTTTAGTCAAGACATTTATATTTAATTCCAAAGTAGTTATTAAAAAGAAAAGCTGGTAGTCTCATTGGGGGCAAGGAGTAGGCCAGGCAGATCATCTCAGATGACCAAATTTCCTTCACAGAATCATTTATTTTTCAGTTACTGTTCAATACAGAACTAGTGACTGCATCTCTATAACACACCAGAGTGTGAAGTTAAGATTTTCCTCTGTCAGTCTTAATGTGTGCCAGACACACCTGCCATGAAATGCACTGGAAGTCGACACAGCATACAAGTTTGTTACCAAGCACAGCCCCTAACCTGTGATTCTTCTTTTAAACTTCAGTGTAGAAATGATTACTAAACTTTTACAAAATCCAATCATGTTGTGTCGTTTAGTAATTAAAAAGACAGCTATTGAACAGGTTCTTTAAATTTCAAGTACAATTGAGTAAGGTTTGAATTCCACAATATTACAAAGCTTTCCAAACTATTGCCATTATATATGAAAAGATACTCAGGTGCTTCAAAGCATGTTTTGCAGAATCCTGGAGGGTTATTTTTGTTGTTTCACTTTGTGAAACAACCTTTATTACAAAGCCGTGTAAAAACAACATGATGAAATATTGATAAAGACTACAGTAAAAATAGATTTGAAAATAAAGCAAAAGTAAAAAAAGTGTTAACTTGTAAGTCTGCATAATTAACACAGTAGCAGCAACTAAAATATTTGCAAAATTTATTTTTAGAAATTGAAAAGATAAAACCTATTAATACTATTCCTAGAAAGAAAGCATTCCTGAATTACTAAAGAATTGTACGGGCTTTACCATGCTTGTCTGCCCAGTCACTGCACTTAAAAGCAACCCTACCCAGCTTCTGTATCTCCATGGACACATCACACTTTCCATGCAGATCATGCAGGTGTATGAGACTGCATCCAGCTCAGTAGTGGGGGTTTGCAGACATTCTAGAAAAGTAACTGAATATCTTGGGAGAGAAATGGTACAGAAATGTCAAACCAGCAGCATGAAAGTGTTATTTCCTTTGGGGAAGTGGTCTTATTTTGGAGGGGACCTACATATGAAGCCATGTGCAAGAGCTTTCACACACATGGAAAACAGCACCACGCTGTGGGTCTGCTGTGAGCCCTTCACATGTGCTCTGCTGGCAAGCATCCCAATCCACTGCTGATTCTTTTGGTACCTTTATCATAGACGGATCCAGAAGACAGAAAGGTATATCTCTTGCTTATATTGCGTACAGCAATGCTACTGAATTGTGAATTCCCATCAGGACAGTTAAGCCAGGCTACTGAACTGAAGAAGATGGATTTGAATTAAAACTGCAGGGTTTGTTTTTTTAAGCACTGCATTGGGTAGGATGAAAAAGCATTCTGAAAACAACCAACTTTGGAAAAAGCAAATAGTGCCTGCTGGGCAAATAGGATTATCACCCCTGACCAGGCATTGGTGTATTTTATTCTTCTGCAACCCGCTGTGGCACACAAGAAATTATCACCTCCAGCAAACACCCATCTGGAATGTAAACAGGTAAGCATTCCAACAAAGATTTTAGTCTTTTCTTTGTCCTGACAGACATGAAAGTCATTTTGGAAGGAAAGAAACCTGAGCCCTCCTTCCAAGTATTGGGAAGAAATAACAGGGAGGAAAAAAATCAACAAAAAAACACAGCCAAAAAACACTTATTTTTAATCTGTTCTGCTTTCCTGGGACTATGATTGACCTTAAGTTATCAGAGGTCTCTTCCCTAAACTAATTTAGAAGCTTTAGTCTTTTTTCTCTGTGTCATTTTGCACACAGTGCAACAAACAACTTTTGCAAAATGTGGGGTTCCCATAGAGCAACCTTTGAACTTTTCGAACACTCTCAGAAGGATGACAAGCAATCCAGCTAGCATCCTTCATGGAGGGAGACAAGAGGCAGGAGAACACCGACAATGCTGTTTTGAAAACAGGAAGACACTAATAATTAGATACATAGGTATAAATAAGCAAGATACTGACCTGACAAAGTAGAGTATTGGGTAGCAGAAAGAGCACACAGTGTATTTGCCCAGCAGGCACTATTTGCTTTTTCCAAAGTTGGTTGTTTTCAGAATGTTTTTTCATCATACTCAATGCAGCGCTTAAAAAGGCAGAAGTACACTGGATCTGATTTTATACTGAGAAGTTTATGCCTACTTTTTATTTACAGTAAAATCAAAATTAACTCAATTAACTCTAAATTTACCAAGACTACTTTTGGTAGCGTAAAAAACAATGTGGAGCACACATCCGAGGTCAAGACGTAAAAGGTGTTATTTGAAAAGATAAACTCAGTTCAATTAATTAAAAAAAGGGGGGGGGCGGGGAAGGTACATCATCCATCTATCCATCCATCCATCCCCTCCTCCCTCCCTGACTTGAGAAGATGGTAGGAGAAGACAGTCAGAAGCAACAAGAAATGAACAGTACATTATGGGGAAGAGAAAGGCATTTTTCACTATTGTCTTAAACACCTACACAGCATAAAGTGCCTTGATCACTTTGGGTAACAGAAATTTCTGTCAACAGTTCAGCATGTATAGCCTCACAGTTTAATGATTTGCAAAAAAATAACAAGGATTCCCAAATCATTGATTTGAATGCATAATAAGGAATGATAAGAAAGTAGTGTCTGATATTTTTCTGAAATCCCTAATGAAAAGAAAAAAAAAGGCCACACATGCACAGACATTTACTTTCATTCCCTCCATCAAAAAAATACATGCAGGTCCTAAGTTTGACTGCTTTGGGACATTCCACAGTAGGCCACGTACCATCAGATCTTAAAGACTAATTATTGTCCTAGTGACTTTATTCATAAAATCTTCAAATGCCAAACTCTTCACAACACAGGAGCAAAATCTGACAACCACACTCCATTTAACAGGAAAACTGATACTGGAACTATGTTAAGGGAGTTTTACCATGGATTTTTTTTTCTTTTTTAAGCACCCTGTGAACATGCAAGGTGTAATATTATTCCCAGAACGGTTACTGGGAGCTTAGCCGCTCATTTGATTGAGATCAGTCCCTCAGAGTGAGGAAGACAAAAATCAGTCAGGACTTTTGTAATGTCATGGATAATTTTTTTTTATTTTTTTTTTTTACAATCGTCTTTTAGTACACAGTAGAACCATAAGGGCACCCAAATGCATGAAGTTTCCTATTTTTCATTTACATTAGCAAACAATGTTCACCCACTCTAGACTATTTGGTGGGAGAAGAAACAGAAGGATAAGTACACCTCTCCTCTACTCATTGAAAGCTGACTCCACATACAAATAAATATACACATTTAAATACAAATATAATATTAGCACTTTTGGCTTTATGGGTTTCAGCTCACTTTCACGGCTGCTGGGATAAAATGACAATAAAAAGAAAAAGCAGAGGGCTACTTTTTGAGCACAATCAGCAGCAGAGCAGCCGATAAACATACATCTGCGTGCAGCATAGAGAGCCGGTGATAGCACAGAAAAGATGGGCTTCTCTATCAGCTGTTAGTGGACTATATTCCTGTCAAATGCTGATAAGCTCTACTCATGCATTGCCTTATTTAGGCAGACTTCTCTGCTGACACACCAATGTGCAGTAACAAGCACGTGTGACGTTTCCAGGCCAGAGAGGCTTCTGCTCCTTCTTCTAGTAAGATCATAACAAACGTTACACGGCTCGGTGTCATTTTCTGAGGTGTGCTGAAAAAAAGTCTTATTTGAAAACACATTGTCGGTAGTGCAACTCCATTCTTAATAGTATTTAAAATGGGAACACAATTTAGAACAAGAAAATGTGATCATAAAAAAAATGTTTACATAGGAGATTTGTACTCTGTATTTTGAAGACTAAGGAACTTACTGGAATGCATGAGAGGGCTTTCAAATGAGCCTATAGCTTGGGAATTACTACTTTCAGATTGAGCATAAATCGGCAGTTTAGCTCTCTAAAGTAATTCAACCTGAAGTTAAAACTTCATATGTTTTTTTTTTTTTTTTAACCTACATATATACCTGCACACTAGTTCTGTGCTAGTTAGGATAACTCGCTTTTCCCAAGTAATTTTGGTTATATTTATTCTATGGTATGCCATATATAAAAAGAGAACATTTTTACTAATCCTAAAAACCAGTAGCTGTTACCTCTAGAATTACTTCACCAGCTCACACTCTCACAGCTGGAAGATTTGTCCTGTTTCTTTGAAGATATTTAATAACAGGCTGCTGTATTAAAGTGTCACTTAATGACATCATTTTTGCTTTTATTGATGATACTGCTCTTCTTTAACTTGTATATTATGAATATATTTACAAGTATCTTGCTATTAGCAAGATAAATTAGCAGAGAACATGCTATGAAAGCATGCATCTGTGAAGTTGTCATCATGTTTCACTTACTCGCTAACTTGTAAAATAAAGTAATCCGTGACGGGTCTCTTAAGTCATTAGCATGAATTAACAAGATTCTGCTGTATATTATTTCACAGCTACTGCCAAAAGGTCAGCTCCTGAATACAGGGGATCCATTGAATGTCAAAAATTTCGCTTCCTTTGGAGCTATAATATATTCTATTAAAACTCACTCTGTACTGCACAATGCTATTAATCATGCTAGCTAAAGCACTCAGTTCCCAGCCTACCTTTTTAATAGAGCCTAAATGGCCTTCGCTGCTGTAGTTCACCAGTACACATCAGGTTTTATCCTTAAAGTGGGCTAGATTAGGCAGTACTTGCCTTTGTACATGTGAAAAGTACATACACAAGCTACATACACATACTAAAGACTCTAACGTACAATGAGACACTGAGCTAGCATGCTGCAGAAGAGGAGGCTGGGCAGCCCTATCAGCACAGTCCTGGCCCTGAGCTGGCTGCCCTGGCTGGCCGCAGCCAAGAGAAGCAAGGCTGGTTTTCCACCGTGCTGTGAAAGCGCGACAGATTCACCGCCCCTGAGAGAGCCGAGCTCGCTGGCTCGCTGCATGCCCCTGCTCTGCAGCGCACAGGCATGCCGGAGTCCTTGTGGTCAGGTCACATATCTCCAACATGGTGCCTCCCCGTAACTAATGCGCTGAAAGGTCACGCTCAAGTTTGTGGCGTGCTTGGAGAGTAAACTCACGTAACCACGATCTGCTGTGAACCAGATCCACGGGACTGATGTCCTGCTTGAGTGCATACGGTGCTTGCCAGGCCAACAATCCTAAGCCACGAGCAGCTTCTGGCCAGACAAACACCAGAGGAAGAGCAGCGCGCAGGCAGGCTGCTGCGGGCTGAACTGTTTGGGAAGTAACAGCAGCCCACTCCTGATTACAATCTTCCCCATTGCTGCTGCCTCCTCTATCACATGGCTGTCTGCCTGCCGCTACCAGGATTTCACAGCACATTCCAGGCCCGCCGCTGAAGACCCTTTGGGAAAAAAAACCCAGCTGGGAGCCAGCTGTCTGAGTGGCTCCAGCACCCTCCCCTTCCTCAGGAGCCTCCGTCCTATTGCACATACGATAAGCCACCTGGCACGGTACACGCACCTAGCCAGGGAAACTGGGCACCATGACCTCGGTGACCTTCTAGAAACATCTGCTGGATGAGCAAAGCTGAGGAAAACAAACCAGGCTTAAGATTTTTTTTTTTTCCTGATTAACTAGTATGCTGAAGACTTTTGCAACAGAAAAATGGCTGCATTCCAAAAAGCAGCAGCAGCAACCTGTATAATTAGCTATTTCCAATGCAAACCGATGTAATCTATTAATCATTTTTCTCAAATATGCAAATCCAGAAATCAGACTCTCTAGAAAAGCAGTAAAAAACTAAACTATATCCTCAGTTAATTTTTTCAAAGCAAAGCCCCCTAATTTCCAGAAATACGGCTATCTTCAGCAACTGAGCTGACTTTCCACAATAAATTCTGTCCCCCTTACTTGTATTGAACTGCACCATACTGAAATCACAGAATTATTTGGGACAGCGTGCAGAGCAGCACAGCATTCAGCAGGACTAACAGGAGGCAGAACGTGACATACTGATTTGTTACAGAAGCTTCATTGTTTGGGAAGAGAGAGGACTAAACCTCAGAAAGCTCTATTAGTTCCTTTGCAATTCACAAAATAAGCCCCGAATTTTAGTCTTGCTGGGAATTGTGAAGAGTGGGCACCTAAGAGCAAGCTGAGAACCTGAAGTTTTTTTGTGTTAACTGGACTGTCTCTGTACATGCAACTCACAAAGAGCACTGTTTTGTCAGGGATAACCTGGTGTCAGTGGAATCACTGTGAGTTTTGCTGTTGATGTCAGCAGGGACAACATTTAATAGTTGCACCAATGGATTATGTGAAGAGCAAACTAAAAGCCTGACAGGCTCAGCTCATGCTTACATCCTCTAAACCTACCGTGTAAATGGACTCTAAGCCATTTATCTGTTCTTTCATTAACACTTTAGAAAGCCGTGTCTGCTCCTAAGGAGAGTCACAGACATCACAAGCACCATTTTAAAAATAAGGTGAATTTTTTGAAACCTCTTGACCAACTCTTTCCCCTGCACCCACTGAACAGCAAGCTGTAGGCTCCCCTCCTCAGAACTGGCTGAGTAACAGCAACGAGCTGCTGATCATGTATGTGAAGTCAGCACACTCCTACAGACTGAAAGGTAAAATAAAAAGCAGCAAAAGAAACAGCCTATGTTACTACCAGTCTCACCATTTTTTGCATAACAGACTGCAAGTACATTTTAAAGTGTCCTGAGGGGTTATGAAAACGTAGTTATTTTGCATTATTATATGGAAACATTTGAGTCTTTTCATTTTAAAATTCCACAAAGTTATTTTCAATTCTGATTGTATTTTTTACATCAATTTAATAAGAAAAAAAAATTCTTGCATTAAGAATATTAATACGCTCCTCTGCATGACAAGGATCCCCCCTATTGAATCTCTCCTGCTTTCACTTAGAAATACTATTATTTGATTCATTCCCATCTTCTCGTTTTTTTTTTTTTTTTTTTTTTTTTTTTTTTTCTGTTGAAGAAACATGTCTTCCACTTTAAAATGCTGGTGCTTGAACTCACTACTTCACTATCTGAATTCACTAGGTTCACCTCTCAATTAAGGTTTCCATTGACTTATAAAAATCCGTGAATATTTTTTCAGTATAAATATTAAGCCATGTTGCATCAGTAGAGAGGCAGAAGAAACACCCATAATGCCTCAATAACATTCTCTCTAGTGGCTAGCAACAACTGCACACACTCCCAACACCCATGGACAGACAAGTTATTTCCTTTTGAGAGGAAATTAGAGACTGGAAGGCTAGAAGCCTGTGATTTTTTCCCTGGTATATCACACTGCAGAGGTAAATCACTTACCAGAACACTGCATTTGAATACCATATTTTTGGATTTAAACAAAACCACTGGGTTCTAAAAACATGCAGAAAATCATCTTCTCATTGCTCTTGTTATTATCAGCATGTATATTATCCTTATTATAAATATGGCATTTGCAAGGTGACAAGTAGACTCCAAGGCTCCATCATTTCAGCTCTTTCAAATGGATACAGTGGACAGGCCCCTGAGACCATACAGCTGAAAAGATTAGCATTAACAAGTGGGACAAATACTCCAAAGAGAATGGAGTGAGAGCAGTAAAGCGATAGAAAGTTGTTCAATCAGAAACAAATAGTAGTAACTTCAGCTCTCTACTCTTACTCTACTGGACACATGGCTGCAGAGATGGTCTCTACGAAGGGTCTCCTAAGAAGGTCTTGAGAAATCCAGGCTTCTCCCACTCACTTGTGAAGAATATCATGGATGAAAGCACAAAAAAGCTTGCTGAGGAAAGTTTGAATGCTTTGTGTACATACCACTCCAGAAGCAACACATAAACAATATTAGCTTTAAGGTGATGTTGTACAGTATGGTAACTCAATTTTTTGGCACCAAATAAAGGAAAAATAGGTCTGGTGCTCAGCCTCCATCCGTAGGCATTGTTTCAGAGCAACGCTGAGAAAGTTAATGGGATCTATTAGAATATTTCAACAAAAGGTGCCAAATACCTTTCAGGATGTTCTCATGCCCTTCATGAAGCAGGCTGTGTGTAGTCTTTTCCCTAACATGCAAAGGGATCGCTCTAATGACATCATTTCCTTTTCTCATGCATTTGGTTTTTTTTCTTCTTCATTAGAGCCACACAATAGAAAAACAAACAGCAGGAACGGATGTAGCTGCAGACGAAGGTGACACTTTGTTGACCTTAGGATACAAGCTGACTTGTCTTGTCACATTCACAAAGAACAAAATCTTGCTGCTCTACCTTAGGCAATGTGATCATAGGCAGCACTTCCACTGTAAGACAACACAAGCTTTTTGCAGCAAAGGAAAAAAAATAAAGAGGAAATAGCAGTCTATAAAGTTATCTCATTACAAACATTTTTGATGAACATCAGTCAATTATCTACCCTTTTAAATT
The DNA here is from genome assembly GCF_013377495.2 of Cygnus atratus. Lineage (NCBI taxonomy): Eukaryota > Metazoa > Chordata > Aves > Anseriformes > Anatidae > Cygnus > Cygnus atratus. Next base: position 127,508,057 of record NC_066363.1, read on the forward strand.
GAGCCTTCTTTCTCTTTATTCACCAATGCAAAGAAATTTGAGTTATAAGCAAGTACCTATCTACTACTTTATGCTGTCAAGTATTGGAATAGATTATTACTAAGAGATAAGTCACTTCAGATCTTTACGGGAAATTTAGAGGAAAATCATGAAATTAAAAAAAATATTTACTCTTATGGAAAATTAATGATTGTCTTCATGTTCTCTCCTTATATAGGCCTCTGGAACAGATTAACTCCATAAAATCCTTTCACTCGTATGATATAGAAAGTGCAGAAGAAAGAAGACACGACCACTACAGCTGGTCATGTTGACCAAATCTTCTCTTGTATTTGTAAAGATCTTTCTAGAAAGTGACTCAGCTTATTTCCATGGCCCTCGACAGTAGGTCTGATCTAAATTCTTGTTCCATTAAAAAATATCCCCAAGCAAAAATAAACCACAAATCCAAAAGAAAGTACCAAACACTGTGCACTAACGTGACCAAAATAAGAAGGAACATAGCATATGAAAGCAGCAGGATTTTCAAATTTTGAACTGATAGTAGGTATCAGAAGCCTTCAGTAAATTCTACTTTTAACTATTTGAATGAAAAATAACATTAAAAAAAAGAAATAAGACATTTAAAACTCTAAAAGAAGAACTGATGAAAATCAGTAACTTTCTTTCACCTGGTGTGATGTAAAATACAGATTTCTAAAATGCACCACAGCATGAGACCAGCAGCCAACAGAAATCGGATGGTTATATAATTTGGTGGTTAAGCAAAGATATTTTTAGTATTTGCTAATCCATCTAATGCATTTCTTTCCAAGAGAAGAAAATGCATTACACTGATAGCAATAACAGGGTCAAAACACAGGGATATTAACAAGGAATTTAGTTGGTATAGAAAATAATAATAAAAAAAGTTTGATATTCTTATTAACAGCATCCATTCCTAAGTAAGGCCTAGTGATCCATTCTTAGTGATTGGGAAATGGGTGACTTTTATACATAAAAAGTGAATAGAAGAGCTAAAACAAAGAAGAAAAGCTCTCATAAAACTTCCCCACACCAGCAATCTCATAACGTAAATCAAAACAATAACACCTCAAGATAATCAATCAAATAGGAAATTATAGACAATTTCAGAGCAGCATCTGGAATTCACCGTACATGGGAATCCTCAACCAGTTTCTATTTCTGGAAAACAAACAAAAAAAAGAGTACTTCTTGGAGAACTGTCAGTAAAGCAGCTACAGAAAGATCCAAAGATATTTTAAAAATACACCTAAAATCCAAGAGTTCCATCTTTTTCCCCTCAGTTCCTTTTTACTACACTGTCGTCACACTGTGAAATTATTATTATATTACATAATAAGCGCTTTATATCACGCTTTAAATCTGCCACAGAACAATATCACTATGAAAACCAAGAAAAGGTAGACTTACAATGCTTAATAGTGGGGATATTAACAGAATCTTACTCTTCCTTTCCAGAATTAATTCTCCCTTAAGTTTCAGTTTATTGTCATCTTGGTAGGAACCAAATATACTTGATCTCAAAGCATGATAACAGGAGGGGCAAAGCACACCAAAACTATTTTTTTCTAAACAGTAAATATTCTTGAAAGTACCGGCCTGAGTCACCACACTCCTCAAGTGTTATCTGAAAGAAAATACAGTGGACTTAACTGCTAAAGGTTATATTTAATCTGTTCCAAAGTTTAATTTATTAATAGATAGGAACATCAAAGTTGCCTAGAAAAGGCTTGCTTCCTCAGCCGCCTTACACCTAAGGAAATTCAATTTCCATCTCCCTTGAAACTTCCACTTGCAAAATGAGATAATTTAGTGCCAAAGAACAGAGGGAAAGAAGATCAGAACACCTCGAACATGCTAGTTTTATTGAGGAAGAGACAATAAACCACTTCAGGGTCAGACAGATGATATCAAGTGGTTTAAAGTTTAACAGTGAGCGTTGAAAAGCAGATAATCCAAGAGGATACCGCCACCTTATTTCTGGCAAAGCGTATTTCTGTGCAAAACCAGAACTATCTATTGAATTAAGCAGTATGAAGTCATACATTGACTTGGGTATGCATTTTCATGTACCAGGATGGATATTTTCAAGACAAATTCATTTTCTTTTCCAGAGAAAAGTATCTTTTTCATGTTGAGATTTATTGAAAGCAGAACAGAATTCCCTGAATTGTTAAAGGCCTTGAAGAAGCAAGCAAGGCTCCCGAGGACAGTTGTAGCTGACTTTTCTGAGACTGGCCTCTGAGAACATCAGTAAGGATATTCTTTGAACTGCTGACCAAAAATGCCTGTATTATTACAAACAGCTGATTAAATCTGTTGTGCAATACCAAATAAACAGAAGGGCTGCCTCTGTGAGGAAGCCAGCTTTCAGGTTTTGCCAGACCAACACTTGCACAATGCCTACTCAAACACCAAAGCACATTTTTTTTCTTTTTTTATTTGTGCAAAATTTAACAGTGCTCCATACAGAAAGGATTCCAGTCTAATCTTATCTTTGCTAGAAACCGAAAATCGAGGTGTAAAAAAGTGTCAGAGATTTCAGAAAGCTTACCTATCTATATATTCTGAATTTCTTGAAAGAGACATCTTTGTACTGTCCACTCACCACAGGTCCAGAGCCAAAGTTCATCTTGTTATGCAAATACTGTATCTGTCAGCAGTTATTAACTCACAACTCAACAATTACACAGTCCTCAAGACCACTTTTATAGCTTTTCAATCATCATAAATTCAAAGAGCAAACAAACTGAAATTGAGTATCTTATGTCTGAAAGCTGGAACTTACAGTGAACTGCTAAAAACCATTTATTCTGATCAACTAAAATACGAAGAAAACATCACATCAAATTTAGGACCAGCTCCTTCATGAATTTACTAGAGCCATCATTTTGTCTGATCGCAACCTGCAATTATTATCCAGAGACCCAGCAGGGCTAAAAGCTAAATGCTATCTACTTTTTTAAACCTGCTAACAAAGGCTAGCAGAAGCTCCACTAAGCAGTTTGTCCATCAGAAACACATCATGTCTATGCATATCACAGATACAGACTTTGAGAAGAAAATGCTCAGTATCTTCATAACAAGAGCATAGCACATTATAGTTTTTATAGAGGTGAGCTGTGACCAAGTAATACGACTATATTTTCTGCAGGTGGAGTGATCTGAATTCTGTGTATAGACTAATTTTCTTTTGTCCCATTTCAGTCTTTAAATAAAGCCTTTTTCTGAAAAAGGTATAATTTCTGCATTAGGAAAAAAAAAAAAAAGATTCTTCACTGATACGGCACAATATAAATATTGCCTAAAATAGTGAGACACCCAGTATAAATTTTTCTGGTAATTCAGTATCAATTGTGAATACAAAACGATCAAACCTTAATTGTAAACCACACCATTAAGACACTCTACATGCCTGTAAACATCAGACACGCCCAACAGGAATCACTTTTGCACAAGGCCTATAGCCACCATGAGAAGAAAGGAAAAGCCTCTTCAACAGAAACCATCACCAATTGCTTCAACATATCTATAAAAATCAAACATTTTTGAATATCAGAATAGGTCAGTAGCTTATCTGTTCTGTTGATATTTGTAGAACTGATAAGTGCCAATATATTCCTAAAATGTTTATACAATTGACATCACCAATACCTGTAAGTGAGAGAGCGTAAAAAGTGAACTTGCATTGAATATACACAGAGCCAGTTCCTACGAAGCTATTTGAGTTTGTCATAACTACGATGTATTAGTTTTATTTCTCTCCTTGTGACAGTCAAGTTTCTAACTGTGACAGTCATAAAACCTTAGCTCCCAATAAGCAAATAATTTCCAATAAGCAGCCATCATGCATGTCCACATGAGCCAGGAGACCACCTCAGCAGTGAACATCTTTGAGTCTTGTCTCTTTCCACATCTGCATTTTAAGTCCTGTTGCATAGCTTTAATATACTTTGTATATTTATATTTTTCCAACATACATTTTTTTTTTTCTGAAATGGTCTAAAAACTCAGAGAGAGAAGATGTCTGGAATGATCTACCCCCAAATCAGAAAGTAAAGCAGAAGCAGCAGCAAAATGTCCTTTCATCTTACACATGCCAATAAACTGATATGAGTGTAAAGTGTGGGTGCCATACTGTAGTAGGAAGGTAACTAAAGCCTAAATAGCAGCCTACAAGATTCAGAGTGATAAGAGAAAACAGAAATACATGCTTTTCTTTTTAAACTCCTAGAAGACGAGAACAGGAAATTCACATTTAACTGATTTCATATTAGCCAGATGCTAATAAGAAAATTCCTGGCTTTCAAATACAATGTGGTAATACCATCACTTCCCATCAACCTCTGCTTTTAATGTAGCAGGACCAAAATATAACACTTTCCTCACCAGAAACTCTCTGGAGCCTAAATGGAGGAATACAGGAGAAAACAAGGGGAAATACTTGAGTAAATAAAAAATTAGTTCAACAGAACTACAATAAATATTGTATTCGATAGAATACAATAAATATCAGATTAAACAACTGTTTTCTCAATGGGAAGGTTGATCACTGGATATCCATAGGGCCCTGAGCTGAGAACCCATTACATTCATAGAAAGTCTGGGAAAAGGTGTGAAAAGCTAAATGACAGAATCTGAACAACACTGTTACAGAAGTACAGGGGAGAACTGCAAAGGGCTACACAAAGCTTGTTAATCACTCTTAAACGGTAAATGAAGTTCAATTTCAATGTAAGAGTGATGTGCAAGGCAGAACAAGTCTAACCTCATACATAACTGCACGATCCCTGGAGGTGTTCAAGGCCAGATTGGATGGGGCTTTGAGAAACCTGGTCTAGTGGGAGGTGTCCCTGTCCAGGGCAGGGGAGCTGGAAGTAGGTGATCCTTAAGGTCCCTTCCAACCCAAACCACTCAGTGAGTCTGTGATTCTGTAAAGCATTGGGTACTGTGGTGAGCTCAGGAACGAGCTCTTGGCATACTACATCTATATAGAACTGAAGAAACATCTAAGGAGGGCAACAAGAATAATCAATGTTTTGTTGCAGATGTTAGAAGTTTAAATGGTTTTGAGGGGAGACAAGCTCATACAGGACAAATTTGCTCCTGGATACTAGCTACAAAGATTTTCTCTGCCACCTTGGACTTTGACAATGAGAGCAGAGAACTGCAGAATAATGAAGAACGTGTAACAATGTACCAACGGGGAAGGAAAAAGAAGGCAAGTTAGTATATGAAAATATATACCAATGTCTATTAGATGTAGAATACAGAAAAGGTATTAACTGCCAGCGAAAAAAGAACAGAAATCATAGTATGTATCACTGATAAGTTACTATTCAAACAAACAGCATCACTCAATGAATTACACCAGTTTTCATGAAATTAATCAATTATTATTTGGAAGATATACTATAAGATCAACATAGGAAGCAATAACTAAATCATTTAAATGACTCTTTCTACTGTAGTTCTTCACTGAAAAGACCGATCAACAACGTTACAGTTAAAAGCACATTTTCTTATTTCTTTGAAGAAGCTGGGAAGTTTCTATATTAATTGGTTTAGTCTTTGATTAAAACATCAAATACACTTCTGAAGCTCACACTAGTACTACTAGCCATATGTATGCAGTGGTACTAGCAAAAATATGAAATATCTTTGTTTATGAGAATATTTTTATAGCAATTAATAACGAGTCTAATGGCTTTACACTCTGGTTCACATGTGACTGACCACTACAAACCCTACAGATTTTGTTTTTTAAATGGAGATTTATTTCCATCACAGAAACTCCCCTGCAAGTCAGCAGAGACAGATGCTGTTTGCAGCTTAGCTTTTGAACAACTGTCGTAATACAGATCAAAACTGAAATGCTATGTAACAACTAAGGCAAGAGTCAGCATAATAGCTCATCTAATTCTTTGTTTACAGGAAAAATATTGATCTTTTACTAGTATGTCTCAGTATCATCAAAAAAAGCAGTGTTTTCACATATATCTGCTGGATTGCCGCTGTAAAGATTCTTTCAGCTCCTAAATAAGGTATTCTGGACACCAGGGAAAAAAATCCTTAACCCTCTACACAAAGAAGCGTTTCAAAAAGGTTTGTATATTAAAAAAAAAAAAAGAAAAAGAAAAAGAAAAAAAAGCCTTCCTTTCATGCTTATTTTAAAAGCAGTGGTGCACAGAGTGTTGGTTTGTTTATGTTTTGAAAGCAGAGAATACTTTCAATCTTAAACTATCAACCTCCAGATTTTAAGCAAGTTAGAAAAGCAACTCTGGGGTAACAAAGTCTATGTCTAATACAAACACAAAGTAAGATTGGCCATACTCCAGAAGTGATTGCACTTCAATTGCTGTTTTAAAAGTATTCCTGAAGGTATTAAGGAATGCTTGTTTGCTTTCACACTGGAATCAAAGCAGGCCTTTTACTTTTTCTTTTAATATCCTTATTCAGACTTACAGCTATAAGTAGGTGTATTCTAATATAAGTACTTTGATCAAAAATTTAAATACCTGAGGCTCTCTTAAATTTCAAGCTGAGTGATAGTACAGGAGTAATTTTGTATATTTTCAGCCATGTAATCTTAATGCATTAAATATTAAGAAAGCAAATCTGTGTAGTGATATTTATACAATTTGTTATTTCAAACAGATGTATTATTCATACTCCAACAAATAACAGAGGAATGGTCCGAGACCATATTCTTTTACCGGTGAGTTGTTTTTGAAATCTGAGTGAAAATATGCCCCACTGAAGTTATGGGTATAACTCCCACAGGAACATATGGTTTCCTCTAAAGGATGCAGAATTAACATTAAAATTACTATCCATAGTAGCTGAAGACTTATTTTAAGTTTTACCACAGTATTTTATCTTCAAATAGATTATGTAGTAAAATGATTAAAATCGAATTTGTTTTGAACCTGAGTCAACTTTGCACTAAAGCAAGAAGTCATATAAATACATTTGGTATTTCTTGGATCCTATGCCTAAACACGATGTTCGTATTTCAGATATAATAAGGAAAGCATCTCAACGATGTGCAAGGGACTAGTCTTGCAAGTGTCCCGTTCAGTTTCTTGGGTAAACAAAGCTTTATGGTAGAGTCAGCTAAACCCAGAACAGAAAGCTGTGCACGGTGCACATCGTTCAGTGCCAGCTGGAAGGACTGGCAGCTGCCATCTAGCATAGACACAAACTATAGGACCCATGCACTTAATTCCAGCTCTCCCTGGAAATCATGATCTGTTCAGGTCAAGCAGAGAGTACGGGTCATGCAAGGCAGCAAACACAATGAAGGAACCATATACTGAACTACTCCTGACGACTCCACATGCAGCACAGCATACTGAAACTTACTCAGAATTAAGGATCTGAGAAATATAACTGTGGATTTCTTATACAAGTGCTGTGCTGTAGGGCAGACCAGTGAGAGGCGCAGTTTGGAGCTGGTACGGCCCAGCATCTTCAAGCCAACACTAAGAGCCCAGGCCTGGCTGGTGCAGTGCCAGGCCAGGCTCTCTCAGCTATCTTCAAGACTGAAAATTACACAAGCCAGCTACTGGCTCCAGGAAGCCGCTATGACCCCACACATAATGGAACCCCAAATCGTTGTGCCAGGTCTCTGCTCGCGAGCCAGCCCTCCTGCACTGTCCTCCTGCGGCCTTTCTACCATCTTGAGGCTGCTTAGCAGCAGCCCCACAAAGCGGAGGTGGCTGCCGCTGCCCACGGCACCGGATTGGATCTAGAATTTCATTGGTTTATTCAGGAAAATAAAGGCTGTAACTAAGCCATGGCATCTGTAGACTTGGACACAAACATGTTAAAAATAAAATTGAGCTGACTAAAAGAGCTGCTCTGAAAAAGAAATCGCTGCAGAAGACACCGCTTAATCCCCCTTCAGCACTCCCCTTAAAAGCTAACCTTTACAGGATGCTTGCAAGACATGGCTATCTAAGCACAGACAGCTAACTGACAAGGAGATTTTGCCCTATATTATCAGCTGTAAGATATTAATTTTACTGTTATCTTGATCTCAGGACCTTTCACAATCCTGCCAGTTTCTTTCCATTTGTTGGGCACTGCCATTTTCCCAGACTGCAAGGTCTCTGCACAGGGTAATTTATTTGTACAGTGCCTAACACAAAGGCACCATTCTCCCTGACTGAAACCTCAGGTGCTTATGCAATGAAAAACCATGACAATGTAACTTTTCACGTGGGCAAAAGTTCTCACAGCATCTTGTGACAGTACAAATTAGTAAAGTATTCCAAAATTTTGAAAGAGTTTTAGAAGTGTTTAGTTTCTGTGGAAAACAGAATTATAAAAAAGATACAATTAATTGGCCTGCTTGTTTTATGAGCTGAAAGATCAATGGAGTATAAGGAAAAGATCAAGAAGGAAACATTTTATTTCTTTTGACTTCTTTCTCTCTTTCCCTCCACACACTATCATCACACTATTTCTTTTATTGTCATTTCATCTTGTCCCTCTGTGTCCTTGCAAAGTCTCTTTTTCCTCAGAGAACCAACACTAAAATGAGAATTTATAGGTGAGCATTATCTAGTAAAAATCAGAAAGGAGAAAAAAATTGGTTCAACTCTCAGTTCTAAACCCATAATACTAACTTTCCTAGAAAGAATCTGGTATACGAAGGGTTGTAAGTAAACAAACATGATTCCTTCTGCTTCCAGCACTACATACTCACGACTTGCACATTTAAAACCACCCAGCGATACTGAGTATTAGAAGGTAAGTTTATAATCAAATTCCCAAACTGAATTCCAAAAATGTCATCATTTATACCATCGTAAGTAATGATGAAGGCAAAGTTAATATAATATACTAAATTTACTCTTTTAATGAGAACTTAAGGGATGCTAATACCAGGAAAGAAATGCTCTAATATCATTCCAGTAAGCAAAAATAAAGCTTAAAGAAAATCCAATCTTTCATATTGAACTGCAGAGGCCTATCTCCTTTAAATAAGGCACATCGCAGCCATAAAAAGAAGTTCAAAATTCCTACTCAGAGACGTATTTGGTATCCTTGAAACAAATTTCTGTTTGACTCTCGTTTCAGTGGACTTTTGGGGATTTTTAACATCTTCCAGAAGGCAACGTATATCTTCTAGCTTTTGAAGCATTTCACTTGTGCTTGAAATAAACACAGAAAAGAATTCATTAAAAGTTTCTGGAAGGTAGCTTTTCCTTTTAGAGAACAAGCCCCCAAAAGACAGCTAGAGTAAACCTGACTGCTTTTAGCACAAATGGATTAAAGATGAATTTGACCTAATCACTGCCTATAATTACACACATACACACACACACAGAGAGAGAAAAGCCTTTTAATATCTTGAAAGTGACAAATATCTAACAGGCTTCTATAATTCTTCAAACTCTGGGATTTTTGTATTTATGCCTTAATCATAGGCTTAATCATAGCTAGTAAAACTATAACAAAATCAAGACTCCTAAAATGCGCTACCAACTTAGAAGCATTTTTATTCATTGCTAATGTATAACCTGTTTTGGATATAGATCTGCGTAAAAGAGGCTGGTAACTAATTCCCTGATAACTAAAGTTTTCTGTACCACTGTAAATTCAGGCTCAGAGAAGCTACGTTTAACCAACTCTTAGATTTTCCTTTGTAAACCAAACTATCATGACAGATAAAGGTTGACTGCACAGATTATTGAGGACTTTTAGACATAAAAGGACATCAAGAATATAAAGAAAAACAGTGGTTGGTCTTGTTGATGACTGTGTGGACATCTGTCACAGGTCAAACTATCAGCCAAACCCGTCATGACCAGCAGGGAGCTATGAAGAGGAGTATGGAGTCTGGTTTCATTTGGCTCAGCAAACATTTAGGGAATGAACAGTACAGGAGGAACAGCACACAACTTGAAATTGCATTGAAAAGGAAAGTATCTGACTACTGAGAGTCTGGGTTTCTGGCTGTTTGGAATAGAAATCTGGACTGCGTGTGTGTCGTTACAGTAACGGAATGGAAGTCTACAGCAACATGCATTGCTGGTGAGGTCAGAAACGAAAGGTTTTACAGGTCATATGGGCAAAACCACCTTTATACCTTTATTATACGACAGAGAAATGGAAAAAAAAAAAGACACTTCTGGATTTTTTTTGCCTATAATACTGGTCATTAGGAAACAGATAAGACCACCATACTCACATTCATCCAAGACACTGCAGGAAAGTTACTGTCTGAGGGATTAATATATTGCTTCTTTAGCTCTAAGGACAGCTAAGAGAATGGGTATAGCTGAAGTTTATGAGACTTTTCCTAATCAGTAGTCACATTAATATGTGTAAGTATGACTGCTCTATTCCCATCACCAGGCTTTCAGCATAGTGAGATTTTGCAGAAGTTATGTTCGCAGTAAGTTCCCAGGGGCAATATCCTGCACCTGTAATCAGGTAATTTCACCATAAAACAAAAGTACTTCATTTTTATTGGTCTGTTAAACTAACACAGTCACAAACCAATACTGGGCCTCAAGTTTCCATATAACAGCAGCAAGCTCTCTCATCCTGAAACAGTACCAATATGATCAGTCTAGAATTTGGCAACCGTTTGAAGTTTCTTCCTCAATGCTCTTTCAGCATCTCTTTTAGATTATCCGACTCTTGGACAGTCAGTGCTATTGACTCTGCCAGTATGCCAGTCCCCTAATTCACATAATGCCATGGACTTGCTCCCACTGGTTGATCCTAAAGGGAATTCTGAAAACTTGTGAGATGGGAAGTGTCACATCATCCCTACTAGATGAGTCCCACATGCACTCACAAGTGAAGTTAATGTTATCTTTATGCCTGATGTTGCCTGATGAGGTGTCAGGTCACTTTGCTTTTGACTCGATGCCAATACAGTTAGTGCAAAGGCTGCTACGAGAAAGGAAACCTTTGTCTGCAATCTTGATACCTGGTAGTCACAGGACTGTGCCTGAGAAATTCTCAAGAGAAAAACCAAAGAGCAGCCCATAGTCAGGTGCACTACCGCAGATGCCTTCTGTTGTTCCAATTTCAGGAACATCTTTTCAAGAAATAAACACTATTTTCATAAACTGTTCCAAAAGAAGCAGTCTGAACTCTACCCTTCACTCAAAATTTAAGAGAATAAGGAACAGCAAACAAAATACATCAGAGACATAGCCCTTCTTAAAACGGAAGTGTATATACTGTACCTTGTTACTTAAAGCTATTTAAAAAAAAAAAGTCTGAGACCTCAAATTGGTAACTAACCCTATTCACATGTTCCATCACCCATTTTTCAGAACTAGGGCTTACATACTGACAAAACATGAATGGGATCCAGGAACTTCTTAAAGTTAGCCGCTATTGCTCTGCTTCACTAATGTGGTACGCTGTCATGTAATGCCTTACATATATTTATAGAAGCAATAGAGTATATGCTACCCTCTAGTTACTTAGGTGGCCAGTGCTTGTAAAACTTCTTTAATAGTACACTAAACTCTTCATGTTTATGTCTCAACTACTTTTTGCTATGAGCCATCCACATATTCCAGCTTTCCCACGTACGTAGTTCTCAGTCTTTCTGTACTCTTCATGACTGCCAGAAAAAGGATAGTCACTGAACATACACTACTGACCACACTAAATCAGGAATCAGTTGTTCAGCTGTAAGTGTAATGTGACAGCCTCCTTCTAAAATAGCAGGAAGATTTTCTTTCATGCACATTTCTGGTTTCTTTTTTTGGTTCACAGCATATTTCAAGAAAAGCCTGCCCGAGGAAACAGACTAAAACCAACAACAGAGAAACTGCCACAGAAACTTGTTTGAAGACATCAAAAATTAAATAGCCTTTTAAAGAGCTCTCAGACTTTATAGTAAAACCTATTAAAATTGTCTACACTGATTTAATTTGTAACAATTCCATTTCAGACAACTCTGCTTGATTGTTGGTTAGGAGTTCAAAGAGGAAATGACTTTTTTTTTTCCCCTACTACTAATACCCTTACATTCCTCCCTTCCATCTCAAACACTTGACAGGGGGAGAAGACCACTGCTATGTGAAGTAGTGGTCACAAGACCCAGATGAATTCAGGCTGCAGGAAAACTACATTGCAAAATTAAAGAATCCTTACACAAACCTTTCTTAGCAGATATTGTTCTGGCAACTGAATCAACAGTCTCTAAGCACAAGAGCCTCAACCATTATTCTTACACTGTTCATATCACAGCCTCTCACACGCATTTTAAAATGCCCAGTCAAATGAAAAATTTCTGAATCTCAGATGATACCCCAAAAATTGTCAACACAATAAGAGTAACTGGAGCATGCTTATGGGAAAATACTCTATCACCACCTCACATCCCCCAAATAATTCTTTGCATTTCCTCACCATTTTTATTTTTCATGCAGGTTTAAAGACATACTGTAGCAGCTCTTAAGACAGGAATGTATGAGCTGTGGAAATTTACTTTCATGGTATATTATGGAACATATATGAAAATCTTTACTCAAATGAGTTGAAGTTCTGAGTTTTATATATACAGTTTAACTGAAGTCAATAGTTACCCATATGAAATTGAAAGACAACATTTAAATCCCTTGCACTTTTGAGCATTTTGTCAACAGTAAGAGCTCGCGTATTATAACATTTTTTTTCCTGAAAATTCAGTGATGAGCAAATATATTTTGTAATAACATACCTTGAAGTTGCAATTTCCACTTTGGTTCTTGCCATGGCAGCTGCTCGCTGTGCACCCTCTATTGCTCTATCCACCTTTTCTCTAGTTTTTGTGTTTCGTATTGGTATAAGTTGCTTTCTTATTCCACGAACCAAAACATTATTTTTGTATTTTCCCTCTTCTTTGGTGCCATCTGGAAACATGGTACATCCATATCCGTGCCTCCTGTTATTTAGCCATTCTCCTTCATATTTCATACCATTTGAACGCTCACTAACACCAAAACCACTGCGCTTGTCATTCTTCCATTCACCCATATACGTTTCTGTCGTGGTGGCATCAACATGGTCTTCCATAGGGCAATAATCACAGTCACCATCTCCAAAACTAATTGTAGAGTTGGCATCACTAGAACTAATTCTGCTCATAGCAGCATCACTCCTGACGGAGCTCCGTTTGCTAGATATTGATGATCTAGATTCAGATTTTCTAAGTTTTATACTACCAAGAAGGGATCCTCTTCTGAATAAGCCTCCTTTTTTCTTAATGCCCATGGCTTCTACATCGCTGTGAAAATTGAGCACAAAACCGCCTCTTGTTCCAGCCGGGCTGTCTGCAGTGATGTCATGCAGAACGGTGCCATTGCTCTGCTCACTTCGAAGTGAAGCTAGAGATGTTCGGAGAGGTGAACGGATCACAGTTGCCATGCCATAGGGTACGCTCTGACGTACACCATACCCATGTCGCATCCCTCCTGTCCATTGTCCCTGGTATGTACCTTTTAAAGTAAGAAGCAGAAATTAATTTTAGGAAGTTGTAGAAGACCTACCAGTCTACATTCAATATGCTACAACAGTACGTTGTCAATTCTGTTCTTGGAAACTTGGAATGGAAGGAAAAAAATATGACAGTACATGACACAGTATATAAAATACTTTTTGTTACTTGTTTTTCTTATAAACCATTTTTCCCCTTACCAAAGCTTTCACTTTCCAAGCTGCAGTAGTTTCTTTTGACAGCTAAAACACAATACCTATCATCATAAGCTTTTTTAAAATGGTTCTGTCCACAGAAGAAATGTCAAAAGAAATCTCAAAAGCAGGACTCCCTCAACATTGTTTTATGGTGATCAACAAGGTAGGGAAAGAAGGGTGGTGGCAAGGAGGGAGCAGGATGCCCAGGGCTCTTGCCTCCAGCTGCTCACAGGAGCAAGTGGGACTGGTAAACATCCTGTTACCCTGCGCTTCACTCAACTGCAGAGCTCTCCTTGTCAGGACATACTTGACAATCTACTAAATTGTCCTGATACAAAGACCCACCCGAAGATCACCATTACAAAGCTTTGTTGTACAACTGAATGTTGTCTATAAAGTTTTTCAATGCATTTGAATGGAGGAAAATTACAAAACACTAACAACAAACACCTGGTATATAACACTTTTTATGAACTCTTCTTGGTATACCCGGTATCATAAACATAGTGCTCTAGCTACCAAAAATATTGGCAGTACAAAACCAGCTACAGTTTATTCTAGCTGTCATTTCTGAAGTAAGAGTCACAGGAAAATAGAACGCTATCTTCACTGCCACCTTATCCATTGAAAAGCTCCCTGGGGAGTAGGCCCTTTGCTTGAGAAACAGCTGAACACAAATTTAAAGAAAGAGAATACAATATTCAAGCTATTTGACAGCCATCAAAATTTGGAAGGCTGATGTGACATAGGAAAATACAGTAAGTAATACTATTTTTCTATTTACATTCTGCAGTATTATGATACAAATCAGAAACGCGAAGCCTTTCCCACTTTTTTTTGCCTTTCATTTGTGCTGCAGTATGTAAGAAAGTTGAGGTAGTAATAAACAGAATATTACACACCACCTTATCCAACTACATTCTTATAGCAGTCATAATTATTTTTGTATTTAAAAAAATATATATCTATAAAGAGCACCAACATGGTATTTGATATGAGAAGTCACGTATATTTGTGTATATGTAAAGCTTCATCTGAGCCAATAATCAAATTACTATTGCAAACCATTTTTTTTCTTGTATTCTCAAAAGACATTTTCAATTTGACAAGATACGTACTCCAGTGCCTGGTATCTGAAAAGCAAAGAAAGGTGTGTGGCACCCCACGCCTAGAAAATACAAGACAGCTTGCTTTCTAAAATCATTTCATTCTAATCCCTATTAAATTTCTTTAAAAGGGACAAAAAAATGAAATCTCTCACCCACCCAGTACTTGCCTTTTTTTTTTTTTAAGCTATTTTGACTCTGAATATTCGTACAGAAGTATGAATAATCTGCATGTAAAATATCTGATTTTACCCTGCTTTAACAGGAGCATGGATTAAATTCTTCAGAGATTCTCCAGAGAACTAAATATCAAGTATCAAATTCCATGATGTATTTTTGAGAACATATCTGTGAAATACCTAAAGTTTTAGGTGTAGTTCAAAGCTTAATTTGCTTTGATATTCAATCTCCTTTGTGTATGCATAGTATTTTGGTTATGTTTATGTCAATTATCTATCGATTACTGTTTCACCGTATCACCTCCTCAGCTGAGTTGTGTTTCAATGTTAACATGCAATTGCACTTGCCAAGTGTGATTTCTTTATTATATAATACTAAATAGGTTTGACAACATCACTATTTTGTGTTGGTAGAAAATTCTACCAAGTGGAAGGGTTTTGTTTTAACAGATGGCTGCTGACACAAACCAACAACTTTCTTAGTTTCTTTCTCATTCTCTGTATCCTGGATACCTACTGCTGCACTGCTTGTAAGGGTGCTGAATCTAGAAACATGATAATTTTAAAAAACTCAGCATATGGAGAAGAACAAATAGAAACATGAGCACAAAAACACTGATATGACATATTCTGTAAATACTGCAAAAATACAGCCATACTGTAACCTTTTTCTTTATTAAACAGACATTGCACAGATATATATTAATATTTTATGAACATAAATGACTACATTTTATCCCTAATTATATCTGGGATAGCCCTAGTGTTGTAATGACACGCTGGAGCTTGGAAGCTGGCAAGGTACACTTCACTGCTACTTCTAACAATCTGACTCATGTTCTGCATCTTTTTTTTTTTTTAATTTCATTTAAAAATAATAAATCTAATTCTAATTTTGATTATACCCCAGAATTACATTTCAGCAGCATAATTGTGGCTCTCCACATTGCTATTTGAGTGTTAGACTCAGAAGTAGAATCAACCTTTTTTGGTACAGAATTTTATACACGTACAAGTGGCCTGCCTATGCTGCACTTTTTCTTACTAATATTTTGTCTTAATAAACATGGAAAGCTCAAAAATAATTAATTAATTTATAACCGAGATTTTTCACTACTGTGCAGACAGAAGTGGAAGCGATTACTGTTGCCCAGAAGGGCATTAAAATGAGGACAATTGACATGCTGCTGTTTACTTGTCAGATTTTTCTTTCTACTAGTGCAATAAAATCAATGCCAGTTTCTTCTAAAAAGAAAACAGCTAATGAGGAAACGAAGATTCATACTGAATTGATCCTGAGAAAGTATCAAAGATATTTAGTTGGAATTTTGTACAGTCTTGCAGGTAACAACAATTTCTTTATCATTACAAATCCATTAAGGCAAAAGCTTCTGGTACTAGCGCTAGAAAGCTGACATTTACCCTGATTTTTTAACTTGAATGTTAAGGGAAAGATATTTTAATGGGATATGGATGGCAGTTTACAGAAGGCAGATGCAACAGACTTGTACAATGCTGACTTGAGTAATTTGATTTACCATATCAGATAGTAGCTGCATCATCTCCATCAACAGCAGAAATTTTAGAAAGCTTTAAATGATCGAGATAAGGTTTATTAATACTCTCATATAATGAAATGCTACAGCATTGTCATAAGACAATAAAAAAACCTCTTCCCATATATGAAGATACAAACATGTGATATCTATCTCTACACAGACATACAAATATGAATGATAATACCAACGAACACGTCTCTTCTTGTTTCATCTGATACTACAATTCACTGCCTTAAGCAGTACCATAGAGGGTCAATTTTAAAAATTTCAACTATTGATGTAACTACCACGCTAATTTTAAACTGTATTTGACCATAAAACAATAACATTGTTCAGCTTTATTTTCTAAAAAAAAAAAAAAAAAAAAAAGAGGCTTGGAACCAAAAAAAAAAACAACCCACAACATTCAGCCACAGCTTCTACTGACCATGGTGTCCCTGGAAATGTGTTAGTATTTTGAGCCTGAGAACTAACAGCAAGTGTATTTTTCAGTATTGTTGGCAAGTTGCTGTAAGGTAGAATTTCATAACCTGTCTCCTTAGAGTTACATTGTACCATCCCTCCCCAATGCCCCAGCTGTATCTTACAGCTGTAAATGTCATTGCCTATTTGTGGCTAAAATCTGAAACTACGCCGCATGAAAAAGCTGGAAGGCCAAGGAACCAGGAACGACTTGACCTACTCTTACCCTTTACTTGCATCTGCAGTGGTTTAACGATTTAAGTGTCACATCAAGGTTTTCACTTGCTCTACAGACTCAAATGTTAGATAAGTAAGCATCTAGGAAGACGACTGCTTAAAAATCAATGAACATAGGCACTACTTTTCTTCAGATGTTTGTCACTGATCTCTACAGAATGATGATGCACGTTGTATCACAAGACTCCTGTTACCACTACTGTTGTCAGGATCGTAAACTGCTAGCTAATTTACACATACTGAAGCTGCAAATTAGGCTGTAATTCCTCTGTAAACAATTCTCAGGTGGACCTGTTGCTTCACACAGATCCAACAAAATCTAGGCAGTCCGAAGGAGGCACCGAAGTCCCGATCACTGTAGGGAGCAATCTGATGAGTCACTTGAAGGCCCCGTGTAAGCATATGCAACGGACAGAGGATCATGACTTATAATTCATAGTGTTTTCCTCAGAGATTCAACTGAGTGACAATTTTAAAGCAGGTAAACAAGGGATGATCTGTACTACTGACATTGCACAAAGCAGCGTGTGCAGAAACACTGAGGATTGCCATCAATGCTTATGGTCCCTTCTCCCTCAACTACATCTAATACCACCAGTGCATTTAAAAACATCATATTATTAAAAAAAAAAAAAAACACAAGCAAAAAGGCCTGTATTTTAGTGAGTTTGAAAGCAAAGTGGCAATTTTCATAGTCTAAACACTGTTATTTTGTAACAATTTCGTATTCTCAGGTCAATTTTTCGTATTCTCAGGTCATAGTAAAGGATTTCTCCTGTAAATAGCTCACACTACATAAAGACATATGTAAATCTGTTTTCCTTGTAAAAGTATTTCAGACATTCTTCTGGTGTGCAAATATAGCTATTGTATCCAGAGCATGAAAACAAAAACGCTTCTGCAAACATCTCCGATGTATAGCCTAACTTCATTCATGAATACTTCCATTAAAATCAATGGGATTGCACATCTTCTGTTAATGTGAACTGAAATATCTCAAAAGACTAAGAGCTTGCTAACATATTTCAGTTAATAAAAATGTTACAGTGTAAACTGCACACCACATATACTGTTTCAGACAAAGCATTTCCTGTTGGGTTTAAGTCTAAAAGCTTACAGAATTTACCACAGAATTATCAGTATTGTGTTGAGTTTAAAAGACAAAACAAAACACAAGAAGCCTAAAGAGAAGGATACAAGAAACTTTAGTTTAAGAAACTCACTCCTATAAAATTTACTGGAATGGCAGCCTACTTTTCTGGAAATAATAATAATAAAAAAGCCACTACAAGTTCAGCTATTCTTCAGCTTCCAACTTACAAGACAAAATAAATTTAATAACAATCTAAAAGTATATCATGTAGTGAAAGTGAAACTAAAATTCTGATCCAGGTGGATTTTGTTTTGCTTTTTAAACCCCCCAAACCATATCTAAGCTGAGTGTGAGTATCAGAACTTTCTGCATCAGAAAACAATTTTCAAATAGTTATGTACAAGAAAGGGGATTGGAAGAGTTCAAGGTACAAAACACATGACATATTTCATTTTATCAAGGAAAGAAATCTTACCTAATTAGTTACATTTTGTATTTCAAAAAGGGTGAAAAGACAGAAGAATCCATATGTAAACGTCTCTTTCTCTGCTTAACAGAAAACTATCTATTCTCTGATACTATTCTTAAAGTTTTGCCACAAATCTCTTATCAAAAATCCTCAAATAAGCCATCAACAGCATCACTCATGAGATCTGATACATGGGCTGGTCCTTTAGTCCAACTGTATAAAAATTACAAGTTACCCCCAATTTTGGTAAGTTCTATTTGCACGTTACCTACGTGGTTTGCTCAACACTGAAGCAAGCGGCTTTCCCGTAAAATAAAACAAAACAAAGCAAGACCCAGCCCAACCCTCTAAACCTAAACCTGATCCCAGCTCTTCGTGTTACAATGGAACAAATCCAGTCAAAGAGCAACTCCACGTGCTTCCACTGATGCCAGGGGCATTACAGCAGAAGGCAAGTTTAGAAATACTGGGCTTACGTTTCACACAGCATGTGAAATGACACAGGTAGGGTGAGATTAACCAGACCTAACCGCTCAGGTGAGCTGGAGTGCCAAGTGACCCTAATGAGCAGGGTCTTCACGAGCACCCCCAAATGAAATGCACCTGCAGGGAGCTCAGCTCTGCAGGTGTGCACCTGTGGGTGATATTGGTGGGAGGGGACGGCTGGACCAGATGATCTGGGAGGTCTTTTCCAACCTTAACCTATGATCCCACAGCCTGTTTGCCAGTGGTGAGGGGTGTGAGGGACAGGCCCGCCGAATCTCACGGCGCCGCCTGACCGATGTGTTTTGAACTGTGTCTCGTTTTATTAAAATGAGCGTTATTACACGGAGGTGGAGCTAACTTCTGGTGATATTATGCAAGTTGAGCATCCACATCGCTATTTCAGCTCCCTGTTCGGGGCACCACGCGAGGCGGCCCGAGGGCTCTCCCACCAACTTCCCGGCGGGGAAGGAGCCCGGTTATCGCTCCCGGGGCCCGGAGGCGAGGTGCCTGCGGGCTGCCTCCCTCCAAGCCCCGTCGCGGGCGCTGCCGCCGGCTGGCTGGGGGACGGCGATAAGCCGGGGCCGCCCGCGGGGGGGCAGCAGGCACCTGTGGCGCCCCCCGGCCGCTAAGGGGGGACGGGAGGAGACGAGGGAAGGGAAGGGAAGGGAAGGGAAGGGCCCCGCCGTGAGCGCGCCCCCGCCTCGCCCCCCACCGCTCCCCGGGCGCCCCCCGCCGGCGCCCACCTCCGTCCCCGTAGGTCTCGACGCCGTAGCCGTCCTGCAGCCCGTTGCTCCAGGTGCCCTCGTAGCGGGCCGGCGTGCTGAGGCTCTGCCGCACTCCGTAGCGCCCCTTGAAGCCGTGCGACCACTCTCCGCGGTACATCCACCTGCCCTTGGTCTCCACGCCCAGCCCGTGCCGCTTGCCCTGCGCCCAGTAGCCCAGGTAGGTGTTGCCGCTGGGCCAGGTGTAGCCGCCCGCCACCTCGAAGCCGTGCGACCAGGAGCCGGCGTACTCGCCCTGCCCCTTGGGCCCGGTGCAGATGCCGTGCCCGTGGGCTTTGCCGTCCTCCCAGCCGCCGCAGTAGGTGCCGCCATCGTCGAAGTCGAACCGGCCGCCCGTCATCCAGGGCAGCGGGGCGAGCGCGGCGCCGCCGCCTCCCCTCCGCCTCCCCTCCGCCTGTCCCTATCTCTGTCCCTGTCCCCGGCCCTGGCCCTTCCCTGCCCGCCCGCTCCCCGCGACTGCCGGCGCTCCGCCGCCCAGCCCGGCCCGGCCCGGCCCAGCCCCGCCGCAGCCCCGCGGCGGCGGCGAGCGGCGCCCGCCCCCCGCTCCTCCCTGCCCGACCGCCCCTCCCCGCCCCCGGTGTCCCCCCCCGGACATCCTCCGGGTGTCACCCCCGCCGCAGGTGGCTTACAGGTGGCGCCCGAGGCTTGGGCTCTGCCGGGCTGTGAGCTGGGAGGGTAGCGTGGGGGTGGCGGTGGGGGCCTAGGGGACGGCCGCTGTGCTGTGCCCCCATGCAAACCCCACCTGCCCTAAGGGGGACGCAAGTTGTGGAAATCTGGGGTGCGAAACACGGGGACCGCGACTTTCATCGAGGCTTTTCAAGAACAGCACTGCTGGGAACTCGGCGAGGAACCTCACCTTACGCCTCCCGCTCCGTGGCTTTAAACACTGCCGAGATCTCCTTTGCCAGGTGTTTGATAACCAGATAAAAACATGAGGGCAAATAACAGGAGAAACAAGGAAGCACGGAGCTAGCAGAGGAAAGAGGGGGGAAGGAATCGAAAGGCGTTGTCCCAGGGCATCGCTTCTGAAGTCTCAGCATTTACAGCAGGACTGGGAGAAAATCTGAAAGCAAATGTTCCTCTTCGGTGGGGATTTTGTGGAAAGCATGAATCATACTTACAGATCGAAGGGAGTGGTGCTACCTGGACACAGATGATTTAGAAACATGGGGAAAAAAACAGCTGTGTTAGTAGCAGTTGACAGGAGCTACTGGTAAGGGCGGAAACTGAACTGCAAATGAAAGATTTGAACGTGAGCCATCAAGAGCTGGAAGATAAACTTCAGAAATTAATCCCTGATAATAAGTGGTTTTGACTTAAACATAAATGAAATGAAAATATCACACTTTTTAAACATACCGTTTAACCTGAGTACGTTTTCAAGCTTTGTGCTCCACACCACACTGTTCTGTGTACGTTTTTATGCTGTGCTCATGCAGTCGTGTTGAAGTATCTGCTCTTCCCAGCAGTGAGCAGAGCGCTACAGCCGATCCGTGTCCCATGTTGTCTCCTCTCTCATCAGAGGAAGTGTGTGCTACAAAGTCTTGTTTCTGTTCCAAAAGGGGGCTCCGGGATTTCTTGTTCTGCTCACAAATGCGTGGGGAGAAGACTCCGTGCATGCATTTGAACGTATACACACACAGAGAGAAAGACCAGACCAAAAAAATGTGCCTTGTCTATGAGAACAGGGAAGATTTGATGCCCCTTTGTGCCTTGGGTTTTTTGTTCCATAGTTTCAGTATGTGGAAAATCAGACAAGACCGTCATACCTGTAGCACAGACACTGGGCAGTCCTTTCTGTGGCATTGGGCAAGGCTATGTAGCTAGCTGGGGTTGAGGGCTTAGACCTTTACTGCAAAGGGAGTTGCTGCAAGGTAGAAAGCTGTTACTGAGGCTGGAGGAAAAGTCCGGGAAGGCTACAGGAGGTGGTAGTGCTGAAGAAGATGCAATTCAATGTCCCCTAGCTGTTGAGCTCCAGGTTTTATGCCCTATCATGCATTTCTTAGTGAAGAAAAAAAAAAAAAGGGAAACAGTAGTGGTCATGGCACCTGTGCTCCAAGGACTTTACTACTTTCTCTCTGCCTGTATCAATCTCTTTCCTATTTTCTTTCCTCTGGCACAAGATAAAGCCCTGTTGTGTTAGTGTAGAATCTCAGAAGCCCCAAATGGTTTATATTTGCCTTTTAGTATATTCCTGGGCCCTATGCACACCAAAGACAGAATTGGCGCAGAGAGGGATGTGATGACTTGTTCACAAGCCCAGGTAGTACTTCCCCAATTCAGCAATAAAAGAGGACAGACTGGAAAGGGATCGTGGCATTCCCCCAACCATTGGCAAGTCTGAGCCATTCCCCTGCAGAAGAAGTTGTGCCCTGCTTCCTGCTGGCCTGGCTGATAACATGCTTGTGCAAGGCTTTGCATGCCCAGGTATTAACATTTAGCTCAGAACTGGTGAATTACTGGATTTCTGTCCTTTCAACCTGAATAATTGTACTACTGAATAACTGGATTTGTCGTTGCAATGAGCTGGATAATTGCACTGCTAATCTACATTTGTTACTGTACTACTACTTAGAGATAAATTGTTTATCCCTAAAGCTGTTGGTTTGTTGTCTGCTTCTTTATCCCATACCTGTCATTCCTCGCGGCCACCTTGTTACATCCGTATACTAAGAAGATGCTGGACAATTGCACTAATGTAATAAGTCCATTAGTGCTTTGGTTTCCTTCCTTGATTTAAATTATATAGGTTTAGGATCAGATCATAGGAACCATCAAGATTGAATGGGCAGCGGTAACCAATGAAAATTTTAAGGATGATATGATTTTAAGAATGATATGTTTTTCTGTTACCACAAATGCATCAGTGGGTCTCTAAGTGATCTGCAGATGATGTTAAAATGAATGGTAATTTTGCTCTTGGTTTATGTTTCCAGGTGTTTTCATTTAAATGAAATCATCTTGGAGTTGTTTGATGACAAGATGCATTTGTTACTGTCAGCCTTCACTTATTATATTTTCAACAGGGGATACATTTTGATAGTTTTGAGGACAAAATTGCTTTGCATGGAACTTTTAGCATCACTCAACAAGGTCTTGATGACGTAAGAAGTCTGAGTGTCTCATTGTTCATAACATTGTAAGATTTGTTGGTTTATTTTCTGATGGACTTTGCATCAACTTTAGGGTTTTTTTTCTTCCCCCCCCCCCCCCAACTTTTCATCAACTTCAGTTCATGTCATTTTTGCTTTGCTTCTGGCTAGGGTGTAGGTAATGATACTATGCAATGTGTAGCATGTATGTATTACGTACCTTAGATCCACCTCTTTTGTTTCCTTGGATGCTTCCACCCAGTATCAAGTTGAAAACAGTTCTGAAACTCCATAGTCTGCAAGAAGTAAGCAGTTTTAGGTAGATGAATGAGTTTACTTCTTGTGTCCAAAAAAAAACAAAAAAAGTACTTCTATTTTTTATCTGCCTTGCAAGAGTTCTTTTCTGAAGCCTTTGATATATGTAATGTTCAGAAAATACAAGGTCATGGTACAGTTTATTTGTCATTTATGAAGATTTTTGTAGTGTATTGGCCAAACAGAAAAAGTTTACCTCGTGTAGTTCTGTTGCTAAGTCCTCACAGCGTTAACTCTGTTGACATGTATGTATGCAAAACAACATCAGTGCTTGATGACACCACGTGTGTGCAAAAACTCCTGCAGGGCTGTATTTAAAATTGTCCTTGATGCAGGAATAGTAGATGCAGCAGGTGAAGATATTAAACTCTAGTGATTTAATATTAACTAGATACAAAACTGCAGAGCTTAAACTATTAGTCTGATAGCTATCTGATGCATGAATAAAAATTAGGCATATTTATTCTTACCCTTAAAAGCCTGATTCAGCAGGGAATTACTTTAAGTACTTCAGTAATCCCATTTACTTCAGTGGGACTGCACATGAGCTTTAAATTAAACATCTGTAAGATATCTGTGCTCAAATAAAGCAAAGCTCTGAAGAATGTTATAAAGTGCTTTGCAGAAGAGAGGCAGGATGCTTAACTGATGAGCTGCATGAGCTACACACATTGCACTGGGTGCGTTCACACAGGACCGTCGTGTGGGAGGCAGGAATAAGTAAAGGTAGTACCAAAGTTGCAATGTAGGAATTTCAAAGGCAAGTAGGTCTTTCCTGGTTCCATATGAACAGCCACAACATTTATGTCTATTTTTTTTTAATGTCTGGAGTTGAAATTAACATTTATAAATAAAGTTCTGCATGACTTTAACAGAGATTATGTTGTTTTACTTGTAGGACTGGAACATACCACTTTTTCTTACTAAACTGTAAATTCAAATAAGTTACTGTGAATACTGCCATGGTAATTCTACAGTGTTGTTTTTTTCTTTTTTCCAAAAAAAAAAGTGAGGAATTACTGTACTGCTTGAGAAAGGGTGTGTTACAAAACCACTCTCCTAGCTGCATCACTGTCAGTTCTACCTTGTGAGGTGGGACCTAGCCAGTAAGATAGTATATTTAATTCCTTAGATACTGTGCTTACTCAGTGAATACAAAGTTATTATTTTATTTGCAAAAGTGCTGATAAAGCTTCTAAAAACAAAAATACCAATCCTTTTCTAACTTGAAAACAAGATGAGTATGTTCTGTACCCAGACTTCTATTTTCGGCATTGTTCTAAACAACTGAAGTAGATTTGAAATAAAAATGAGTTGTTTTATAAAAAATAATATGCAGCATTTATGTTGATCATCTTTGTTTCTGAAGTAACTTTAACAGTGATAGAACTCCATAAAATAAAAAAACAGTGTATTGCAAGGATTTTTTAAATGTATGAAGATATTAGGTCGTCTTATAAATATGGTATGCACGTGTTATGATTATCAGTACTTAGGAATGTATGGAAAAATTGTGAAATATTGCTTCTGTGTCTTGTCAACATTGTTTTTTTTTTCTTATGTCTACAGAATAAAAATAAGAGTGCATTGTTGTACCTTTATCCACACTTTAAAAAAAATACACAAACCTTCATATATACGTGTGTGTGTGTATATGCTTGATTTGATAAAAAGTGTAACATCATAATGATTACCCTAAATTACTACCCTGAAAATGAGGTAGGTGGAAAGGATCTGCAAAATCAGTTTTGTCACTAGCCAAGTTTTTTTCTAAATGGTAATCTGAATCCTGCAACTGCTGCAGTTCAAGTCTATTGCTTCCTCGGGGAAGATAGAGACAGTTTATTGCTTTGCTTTTTGCAGTAAATGCATGAGTGTTTGAAGACTGCTCATCATGTCTTGCTTTTGCCATTTTCTTTAGACTAGGCAGTCTATATATATATATATTTTTTTTTTCCTCGTATACCTCTGTCATTGTTGCTTTTCTTTGGACTTTCTCCAATTATAGTATATATTTTTAAAGTCTGATTTTGAAAACAAAATGCATTATTTTAGCTAACATTGTCTTGTACTAAGTAGCATAATTCTGTGTGACTCTCAAATGACCCTATTCCTTTACACTGATGCTAGGATTAATAATCAGTGTGGTGATTCCTTCCTCCCCCAGGAGATGATGGTGTGCAGACTTGTTTTCAGTTTGTGATTTTCTGTTGTCCTAATCCTTTCCCACAGAATATTGTTTAATCTGTTGCTTCCCATTTTGTGTTAGTGAAGTTGTTTCACTCAGTACATATTCACTTGCACACTTTTTTCCTTTGGATTACTTCTCCAGGTTAAGTTCATTTTGAATGCTGATCCCATGTTGCAGTCCTTCCCTGGTTTCTAGCAGTTGGCACGTTTGCACATGCAGTAAGTGAGCTCTTCCAAGATCAAAGTACTGAATGTTAAAGGATTTGGTACAGATTTAGCATTCGATACATCCCACAGGCCTAGGACTCAATAATTAGTAACTGCCACTTAGTGACTGCAAACAACTGATACTCTCCTGCCACAGTTTTGCCCAGATCACCTTGAATGATCATCGGGAGCTTTGCTGAAGTTAATGCATAACACCTCTTTTAGCGAAGGCTGAAATGAAAACACACTTAATGCTTTCGTTCATCTCAGTGTTGCACCTGAAAGCTTTCTGTCCTACAGATCAGTGTCAGCCTCCTCTTTCTCCTAGACTCTCCCTTACTTGCCATACCTCCTTCCGCGAGTTGGCCTTTCTGATTTTGTCCCTACATACTTGCACTATTCTCTAATATTCTTCCTTTAGTAATTTGACCTAGTTTCTACTTGCGTATACTTCCTTCTAGTGTTTCAGGATCATTGAAGAGCTCTCGATTTAGTCAAGTTTGTCTCATGATACTCATCTTATTTTCCCTTCGCATTGGGATAAACTATGTGTGTTTATGCCCTTCACATTATTCCTTTATGAAAACAGATTCCCTTTTTTGGAGTTCATAATAAAAATAAAATCCAGAACAGAGCAGATCTAAGTTTGTGATTTTAACACAACAGTCTTGGCTGACACTGGCTTGATATATTTTCATGCCCCCGAGCCCTTCAGCTTGTGTATGCCAGCATAAGTGTTTCTTCAGTGAGCTGTGATGTGGATCAGGGAACCAATCCAGCTTAAAAATAATCCAGCAAAAAGATTTGTTTTTATTTTGTTCTTAAAGCTGAATTGTTTTATTATACTGTTTGCAGAGCATCTATACGAACAGTTGCCCTAATGCAATTGAAAGCATACAGAAGAGCTAGCAGTTTTACAGTTTACCTCTTGTTTTTAATTCTATTCTCTTTTTCCTAGGAATTACAAATATTATTTGTTCTGTGATTGTTCACCCAATTTGCCCGCTAGTGCTGCCTTTTCAGTCGGTTTACCCCAATGTTTAAAAGGAAGATAGATGCCAGATTTAATGCATTCATTCATCTGGTGGGTAAAAAAGCTTTCCCCAAAACATTTTACTGTAATTGTGCTGCAGCACCTTTCCAGTGAGTCCTCAGTTGTTGAAGTCCCCTATGTTCACACTGTTCTGTGCTTTAAAGAATTAGCAGCAGCACCCAAAGCTTTTGAGTCCTACAGCATTGTGTCCTACAGATTTTCTGGGTGCCTGAGGAGGTCCAAGGCTTGACTGAAGCTTTTCCTTTTGTTTGGAGCATTTGTATTAGCTCTCATGTCAGATAAGAACTGGGGTTGTTTCGTTTTTTCTTAGGGATATGCAAAGCATCCCTCTACCTGGACATGCGTTTTGTTTTGTTTTAAATTGTAGGAATGTCTCAATTCCCCTGATAATTTCACATAAATTGAACATAAAATGAGTCAGATCATTTTCGTACATGTTGCTCTAGTACTGTGGGAAAAAAGAAGTTGGGCAGCCTTGCTCAGTACTCACACTGCTGTCATTCTCCTGAATACCTCTATTGAGAGCCTCTTCGGTTTTCACAAAGATCCAGGCCATTTGCCATGTTTTTAGGCCACCTATTCATTCCATCTTAAAAATCCCCCTTCATCAATCAGCACTTTCATAACTAGTGATTACAGACCTTCACTGAGGTTTTGGTTCAAAAAAAAAAAAAATCAAAACTTCATTAGGTAGACAGTCCCTGCTCTGTAGTTTCTGTCCCTGCAATGTGACTCCGTGGTTGAGGGAACCTACACTTTCCTGATCGTGTGTGCAGAGGTAAGTGCATCTCAAGAAAGCATCTGTCCCCAGTTGTGCAGGGATTGCAGTTCTCTGTCTGCTCCCTGGACTTTGTATGCCTTGGTTCTATCTGGTAACCCAGTTAGTGACCGGTCAGATGAGGCTGTGTGTCTGCATTCATTCCCAGTTCTGTCTTAACATGGGTTGTGTCCTTGAATTTCTTTTATTATTATTATTATTATTATTATTATTATTATTATTATTATTAAAATTAAAATGTGTTTTTCTATCTTTCTTTTGTTAAATGTAAGATTTTAATGTTAAAATAGCAATTAGATATGATCTAATATATTATCTAATCTCTCTAATTTTACAATGTAAAGTTAGCTTTAAAACACTGTTAAAATGAAGATTTATGGCCCTGGCCATGCAGCCTAGTTTATGCCAGGCTGGAGCAGAAGAAATCAGCTGTTACATTTGACCAATGAACATGTGTTTGTGCTTCTTATGCATTTGATAGCTGATTAATTCTATGTAAAATTGTGTTCCTTTTCTTTTGAGTGAATCCAACTGTGAAATGGATTGAAAATCATTGCCATTCTGAAAAAAAGTTACAGGTAAAACTTTTTTTTTTTGAGAAGATATTGGAGAACAAAATGTAAATGCTGCCAGCAAGGCAAAAGATCTTTGATTGATCTATATAATAAGGATATTTTATGCACTATGTAGTCCCTTTTATGTTTCTGTTAACAAAGTTCTCAATAAAAGAATCTTTCTTGAGCATTCCTAGGGTTCCGCATGGCTGAGCAGCCACACTGCAAGGACTTTTAATAGAAAGCCACTCCCTCACTCTGCTCAAATTTTGGTGAGGATAATATAGCTTAATCTAGCTGATTTTTGATAAAACAGTGAAAGAGAAACAGATGTGGGTTATGCCTGAGTTTATACATGTACTTTACTTATATGTTTCTTTTGCTTATCCAGGAACGTTCATCCTGGGGAAAAAAATGTTTTCATCACAGCTAACATGCAAGTTAGACGCTTAAACATGATTTGAAGTTTAATTTTACATGCAAAAAATATTGCAGTGGCTACTGTATCATAATCAGCCTAATCAGCCTCTTCTTTTGGTGAAGTCCCAGGAATTCATATTTGCAGCTCTGCTTACGAATAGGTTACGTATATCTGCTTCTTGCAAGCATTAATTGGACATTGGGCAAATTGCCGTTTGCATTACTCTTTCTCCAAAGATGCACTGCATGATTGGGAGGGTTTTGAACCTTAATTTTGTATTACATTAACTTTTTTTTTTTTGTCTAAAACATGTTTCCTAATGTTCTGTATCAAAGCATCAACCTTTAATAACTACAGTAGTCACAGGAAAGAAAATCCTTTTATGTTAAAGTTTATGATCTTGCTGCAGAAGATTTCCTGTATGAAACAGAAACCATTATTTGAAATTTCGTAACCCAACAATGACGTGTATTCAGCATGTAATGGAGAAATTTAATCTTAAGTTTCATACAGAATAGAAAAATGTCCTTTCTCTGATGATGTTTGCTCTGATCATGGAATACATATTTTTCTATTAATACGGTATGTTTCAGAGGCAATTATATGATGTTCTATTATGTTTTGAAGTAGTCTGAATGCATAATAAATATGTATTTGATTTACAGAATAATCAGCTGTATTAAGTTAGGCATGTATTTATAATTAAATCTTTCACTTGTAGGTGTGTGTATGACCAGCTTTATTATAGAGTCCATGGTAGAGATCGCCTTAATTGATGTTGTAGTTTATTCTCAAATTTGTCTGTGTCCATTAAGCTGGGTGAAATTTAGATAAAACAAATGATCAACTGAGAGGCCCGTCTATCAGTTATTTCAGTTGACTTGAGCACTAAAATTAATTTTGAAATTCACTTGCTTCCCATGACATCATTGCAAATTTATTTATTTATTTTTTAATTTACACATGTTTAACCATGTTGTTTTGCTTATATGAGGGTCTGCCATGAAAACCAAAAATGTAACAGAGCTGGAGGACCGGGGTTCTGAAGTAAGGCATTCCAAAGTTAGAAGCAGAGGGGCTGTGGTGTTTTTTTTTTTTTTTTTTTTTTTTCATTTATAGAGGAACATGGTTTTGTTTCTGTGTAAGATTGAGACTGCAGTTTTTTGACTAACTAATGAAACTTTTAATGAGAGCTGATTTTTTTTTAACAGCTGGTTGGTTAGCATATTTGGAGAATTGAGGCTAGTGAAATATTTTGAAAATTTTAGGTATTTTTGAAAATACTTGGCATCAGGTACTTCCTACAGAAAATTTCAGTCTCCAGAAAGTGAATGAATTAAGCACTATGTAAATTTGTGATTTTTACAGTTTCAGTGCTGAAAATGTGTTTGGATAGACCTAAGAGAAGAAAAATCTTGTTATCCTTTCTGGCATGTTTCTGGATTTTATTTTTATTTTTCTTTTTTGTTTAAATATATTAACATTGACATAATGATAACATTTCAAGTGTGAAAAGTGTGTGTATCATTTTGATTTGAAGTTCTGTATGTCCTTTTTTTTTTTTTTTTTTTTTTTTTTTTACCTATTACAAAATGTAGTGTAGATTTTATGCTAGGCTGGGTTTGATCAATCATGGGAAGTGTCTTGCTCTTTCTACTGGTTACAAACGGGCTTTGTGTATGTAAAACCTGCATGCCTCAGGTTGGAAGAGGTGATCCTACATGCATGACTGCTTCCAGGAATGCATTTTTTTTTGCTGTTTTCACGGTTTTGGGGAGATATTGTCCACATTTTGAGGCACTGTGCACAGCTTGAGCTATCGTGTTGTGCCTCTGCAGCAGACCTTGGTAAAATACTTGAGTGGGTCCTG
Organism: Cygnus atratus; assembly: GCF_013377495.2. Taxonomy (NCBI): domain Eukaryota; kingdom Metazoa; phylum Chordata; class Aves; order Anseriformes; family Anatidae; genus Cygnus; species Cygnus atratus. The sequence continues at coordinate 127,538,591 of NC_066363.1, forward strand.
GTGACAGTTGACTAGCTTTATGTCATATGACAATAATTTGTAGTTCCCACCAAGTTCTAATTTGTGGCAACACATAGCTTCTGCCTTTACGCTAATCTGAATTATTTTATATAATACCACTTTTCTTTATCTTATAACAACTAGGATTTGTGTTTCTTTTTTTTTAATTTTAACCTAAGTGTCTAACCTACTTAGAGCACAAAATATTTAACAATATTATTGAAATATGCATGTGTGTGTATAATGAAGCTATTAAAATATAAGTCTTCAATATGCAAGTAAGTTTGCTACCAGCAAATTTTGTTTTATTTCATCCTGTCATGCTTGGAGTGAGTGTTGAAAGATGAACGGGTGAGCATTGCTCAGCCAGAGGGGAGAAGAACGTCATAGGGCCCCCAGAATAGCATCAGCAATAAATATGGTCATGCTGTTCTTCCCCTGAGATAGACCCAGATCACATTTGTAGCACCCAACAGGTCTGCTGGTTACCAGACATTCAGGGCCTTTGATGAAACATTTACAAATGCAGCTGCAGTTAGGAGGGATCTTCTTCCGCACTGAAGAAGTTGACATCAAGAAAACAGGAGCAAACAGGATCTCAAGCCAGAGAGTTCAAACAAAACACAATTTAGGGGGAATGCAAATTTAATCACAGTATAAAACACTGCTCCAAGATATGAGCCTGTTCTTGTTGGACTCCCTTTTCACGTTAACTTGGTTATGTTTTTGAGTGACTTGGAACCACTGAAGCATGAAGCTTTTGTAAAGGAGGAAAGGTGGACTGAAAAAATAGCTCTTTGTTTAACTGTATTAGGTCGTACACAATGTCAAAATTGGAATTAATATGTACTCTAACTTGAAGTCAGAGGCTGAGATTAAAAAGACTTTTTTTTCCCCCCTCCTACTTGTTCAAATTATTTCTCATTTTGTGCAATATATTAATATAAATCGTGATAACTTTCAAGGTCTATGATAGTGGCCTAACATATTAGAGGGAAAATTTTAATTATTCAAGTCTAAGAGAAAAACCTGTTCATTTCTTCATCTTCAAAATATAGATTATCCCCTCTGGCCCAAAAGAATGTTCTTTCTTTTCCCTAAGCTCTGTTCATATTGACTATGGACTGACTATGAACATACCTATTAATATAGACTATGACTATGAACATATCTATTAATACAGCTTCTATTTTTTAAAATGTATATTTGTATTTTACTATGAGGACTTTAAAATTGAAATGATGGGAATTAAATTGAGGTATGGTGCCTTCTCCCCTCCCCAGACTTATGCATCTCTGTAAAATTTGAAAAGCTAGTTTCAGCTTCTCAGTTCGGGCTTTGCCTGGCCACCCTGTGTATTAGCTGGGGTGTTAGTGGAAAGGGTTTGTTATTTCAGACACATACCATCACCTGCTGTACTCACTTCTCTGCACTTGCACAGGGCATGGAGACAACTTCATGCTTTTATTTGTATCAGTTACACACACAGGATTTAAATTCATCCCTTTCTCTACATAGCTTTTATTTTATTTTATTTTTTTGGTCAGATAACTCCGTAAATGCAAGTGCATTTTCATACGCGTTCCATCAGCTGGCAATAATACGCTACATCTATTTTTTTATGAAAAGCTCATTGAGATAAATATGACGAAGGAAGTGTGTTTTCAGAGCAGTAGCTCTGGTGTTTGTTCTCTATTTGTGAGTGACGTTATGCAGTTAAGAAAAAATCATGCCAGCATGTTTCAGCTAGTGCCAAAAGAACATAGACAGCTATTCAGTGCCCAGATCTATTGCTGCCCAAAACTGTATCTTGTCCTATTTATACTTTCACAAATGAGGGTCTTGCTTACAAGAGGAGGTAGGTGAATATCGTGTGTGTGCTTTTTGGTAATGAATTTGTCTAGCCACATTCTGCTGCTCGTTTATTTCAAGCATTGAAAAATTGACATTTTAAGCGGCATAGATAGTTTGTAACAACCAAATAAAAGAATCCCAATTTCTTAAACGATTATTACTCACATTGGAGTTAACTTCACTGGGTGCCACAAAATACCTTTGTCCACAAAGCATTAGAGTTGACCATTTCTTGCTATTCAGTACACCTAAAACATACTTGATTACTAAACTCAGAGATGTTTTAGAAATAAGACTCATCTACAGATTAAAAATATATATAAAAAATAAATTAGAGTGGAATATAGTCCTTTTTGGATCAGCACTCATGGGTTTATTAAATAGTCTCACATAACAATTCAATTCTTCTGTGCATTTTCATCAACACTTGGCAAGGGGCTGAAAACCTCAAAGAACTATTATAAATCCAATACGGAGGAGCAGTTTTGTTAGTATAAAGAAAAATCAGGAGAAGAAATCTAAATCCGTCCAAAGGCCTAACAAAATAGGATTCTGCTGTCTGGCAGAAGAGAATGGAGGTTGTGTAACAGGAACTCTGAGTCTCCCTTTGTCAAGCGTAGAAATGAGAGCTGGTGCTACTGTAAGTCATGCATGCACAGGGCCCTCCACTGGGAAATATCAGGAATAAAAATTCCAGTTGGCTGATACGGATGTAGCGAGAAGTGGAACATGATGAAAATTTCTTCAGCTTTTCAAAATACAGTAAATATAGTAAGTTTATAATATCATAATTGACCATTGCAATTTCTTTTTTGTCTGTCATAATATAATTGTGAAAACATGCTAAAACACTGGTACATAATTTACGTGCTTTAGTTCAAAAAAATAAAAATGTTGCTCTGAAAGGGAAAACACTCTATCCGTGCTTATGGCCTCTACCCCTACATGAGAAATCCTGAGCAGGATCGCCCTGCGGGCCCTGATGCTGGGACATGGAATCCCTGGGTGACGCGGGGCAGATCTGGTGTTGCGTAGTACGGCCCCTGTTCTTGTTCCTGTTCTGGTGTTCCTCTCCAGAACAGAGGATGACCTAAGCTTTTAAAAGCACTTTTTAATATTTCCATCTAACATGGGTGTCTGACTATCTCCTGAAGTGAGATTTCAAAGATGCCAACAGAAATATTTTCCTCTTAGTATATTTTTGTCTTTTCAGTGCAGGCTTGTCTAAAGGTAATGAACAAACAGCAAGAATTAAGGCTGAAAAAAATAAGAATTTCCTTATTTAAAGAACTGTATTTTTTGTGTTGTCTTAACGATTAATATTGTTTTAAGTAATGGCACTTCCTCAGTGTCAGCTATCTTTTTACTTAACAATGGAAATGTACATGATAACTCTTTAAAGTATTTTAAAACTATTTTTGTGAACAGTTGGCTGAAAAAGATCAAATGTTTGGTTTAAGCTCTTTCTACAAGTTCAATTAAAAGCTTTGTGACCACATTTTTGATAAAAAGTGTAACTAATTTATTTTTTTTTTTAGAAATTTTTGAAAATGCTAAAGCTTTGGGCTTGTTTCAGACCCTTCAGATTTCCTTAAGGTTTTATTTGGTTGGTTGTCATCGCAGCCAGGGGATCTTTACATTTTGCAGCATGATTGTAGTAGAATTTGAACAGGCCTAAGACCTGATATATGATCCACTGAAGTCATTACAAATCACCCCACTAACTTTAGTGGACCTTGTTTCAGCAACTAAATAATCTATTTTACTAGCTCAGAGTTGAATGTTCTGTTCTTGGCCACAGGTATTAGCTGTAAGATACTATTTTGCATTCATTATTTGTGCTGTGTTAGTATGTGATTTTTTTTAATGGGCAGCCAAAACCCAGTGTGCTAGACAGTGCTGTGCCATCATGTAACATGACGGCAGTCTTTGCTCAACAAACTGTCATCACTGTTACATTTAAAAAGTGATTATAAATCAACACCCGGATGCTCCTCACAGAGGTTCGGAGCACAGGAGAACATTTTAATAGAATTTTTACTCAGGCGAGTAGTGACATTTAAGTTGATGCGAGGGAAGTTGGGCATATGGAATTATTTGCAGAACTGTTCTGTTCCTCAGTTCCTGAGGAACTATCAAGTTCTTTAGCCAGCATATTACATGTATGTACAAAGACAACAATAACAAAGTACGTATAAACACTTTAGATCTTTCAAATTTGGCTGATAAGTTAGATTTTATAATTTGAAGATATTGTTTGTATAAAAGATATATACTGATAGATTGGTTAAAGTTGTAATGACAATACCAACATTTTAAGTTTTATTGCTAATAAATTGCTATTTTGTATCCCAAGTAAATATATTAAATGTATTTTTGTGCCTGATTAAAAAGCTTGATGTTTCAGGAAAACCGATTCCAAGCATTAAAACTGTTGAAGTTCTTAAAGTGTTAGAACAATGACAATTTTTATTGTATCTCAAGAATTAGAAATGTCTGCAATCACTACTAATTATTTTGTAATAGGCTTTCTGTATAACTATTAACAATAATTTTATAAAGAAAAAAAACATTATTAAGCAGTATTTCTGAAGTGTCAATATTTGAAACTTCTTCATGGAACATTTATTTGGGGAAAAATTCAGCAGAATGTTGTGGTGAAACCCCAGAAGAAAACCTAGTATGATATGGTAAGTAACTTTGAAAGTGAGTAAATAAGTTCTATAGATAGCTGGATTTTGTTGGATGTGAAATGGTAAGTCAGTAATTATATTTCTTAAGAATATGCATGAACTATCTAGGGTTACTTAGGTTGGCACCCCTCCATGGTTTTATACACAGTTACATTAGGGCACAAATATCTGAACTGTGGCCGTCAGGATGTAACTTTGCTCTGTGCTCTCGCTACTTCTAAATAGCTGCATATCTAATTTATCAGTCATATTAAAAGTCATATAAAAGTCATTCATCAGTCATATAAAAATATTAAAGACATTTCTTGTGTCAATATTAAATCTCACTTGTGTATTTGAATTTAATGCTCTGCTCTTTTTAACTTATGTCATACCCAGTAATGCACAGTCTGCAACTGGGATTTAACCCAATAAATATTGATGACAGAAGGTTCAGAATAGAATCCATCTTATTTTCCCCACCAGTATTAACTCCTGCACCACTTTCAGTTAGGCCAGTTCTGCAGCTGGGACTGACCCAATGATTCTGCTAATGATGCATATGCAGATTCCAGCTAATTTTCACCTATAATGACTCTGGCTGCATAGAAAAAAAGAACAATATATACACATATATATGTATTTCTGTAAACAAATCAAACTTGGCTTTGAATGTGTATAAAGAACTGATCATTTTGTTTACTTGCATCAATCATTTCACATATGGCCTAGTTGTTTCCTGACAATATCATGGGGTGTTAAAGTAAGGAAGAAAACCAGAACACTGATCTCCAGATCCTTGACCTAATTTATACATCTGCAACTTCAGTTGATTTTTGGTACTGCTTATCTATTAGTAGTACCTGTGTATGTTACTTTTTTTTTTTTTTCCACGATGTAAAAATAGAGGCACGAAAAACCTTATAGAGGTGTGTGTATATGTAAACATTTTTATATACATTTTTTGTATGTATACAGATACAAAATAAAGAAATGCAAAATGCTAAAAAGAAGGTCCAAGAGAGGCCATGTAGAGAAACAGGGCAAGAATATCAGTATAGGAAGAAAAGTGATTTAACACACAATGCCAACAGCCTGCTTTCAATGGCAAAGTGCTAAGATGCCAACGAGATTTGCAGTTTTATGTTTTTGTGCTTTGTGCTGCTTTTGTAATCATTGCATTTACACATTAAAAAGGACACTAACAGAAACTAACTTTACTTTTCATTCTGTATAGTTTTGGAGAAGTCTATATAAATGTATTTGGATTAAAGTTTTTCAAGATGCTTTAAGCTTCTCCATAATCTGGCACTTCTGCTCACTTTTATTCATGCATTAGAAGGTATAGGGGTCTAGGAGAAAACATACGTGGATAGACAGGTGTTTATTCAGAATAAAAAGGCATCAACCGCATTTCTTTCTAGGCATCTCTGGAGGGAGAATTTGCTTTGCCTCCTATTTTTAGAAAAGGGAGGCCTCTTGTGGTCAGTTCCGAAAACAGCTTCTTGCAAGCTCTGGGGAGGAGGGAGCCCACCACAAGCACTCTGACCGCAAGGTATGTATGTATGCCTGCTCTTTCAGCGACCTCTGAAATTACCACCAGGTCTGACTCCACCTTTAATAGCATTTCTGTATCTATTGGCATATCCGAAGTGGTTCTTAACCTGAAGTGTTGTTTATGCAAACCAGGAATGTAAACATGGATGTACAGGTGGTATTTCATAACTATACTTATGACTGGATTTAAGGGAAAAGAAGTATCTGAATATGATTGCACATGCTGAAGTGAATGTATAATTAATTGGGTTTGGATTCTTTTCTTTCTCAAATATGCCAAATGATTTTTTTTTTCCCTACAAAAACTGGTATAGAAATCTTCAAATTCTAAGACACGGGCCTTGTTTAATCAAAGATACAATAGATATTCTGCGGGAAGATTACCAGCTTCCTGTGTTGGTGTTAGTTATGAAATATGTATGAAATATGAAAAATGTTTGGATGTGAAGACACAATGAGAAGCATTTTATTAAAGTCTAAATAAAATGAAATCTTTGCTGTTATTCGTCATTTCTTGGTTCCTTATGAATTCATTTTAATTTATTTTAAATGTTATTTATTTGCAAAGGTAAAGTATTTAAATATTTTTAATGTATATTTAATTGCAGAGGTTCATCACTTTCTGATCTAAGCTTTAATGTCCTCATGGGGGGTAATCTTGCTACATACATGGATATGTCAGTTATTACATTACTTCTGAACTCCTTTCCCAAGATAGTAGGCTTACATTTGCCCCCAATGTTAACTAATAAAACATATTTTTAGAATGTTGTAATAAATAATTCACACTTGATTGCAGACTGCTTGCATGTGGTTGGTGTCATAGCCTTAATAATATAGCCATAGGCCTCACTTTCTGCAAATTTAGGCCTCTAAATCTTTCTATTCTCATCCCTTTTGATGTATAAGATTTGTCTATTAAATTGTCTCTTTCAGTGATTTATATTCATTTCCTTGCTTTACGTTAGCCAAAATTTCCCATAAAATCAAATACACCCCTTGTTGGAACGTAGCTCTCAACATACTGCTCGGTTTGGGTCGCACCCGCAGGATTCATCAGGTACACAGAAACTGGTCGGTTCCTTGGGCTCACCTGATGCCGTCACCCTTCCTGCTGCCTCGATGGCGAGGGCGAAGCGAAGCAAAAAGTGTTCTTCTGCATGGCCTCGCCGGCTCTCCTCACTGCCTCGCCGCCCCGACGCAGCGGGTGGTGCAGGCCTCATCCCTGAGACGCGACCAGCAACTGCACCTCCTGAACTGCCTCCAGGGTGGGCTGAGATATAGAACAAGTGTTGTGTTTTTTTGTTTGTTTGTTTGTTTTGGAAGCTGTTTTTTGTTTTGTTTTGTTTTGTTTTTGGTTAAATCAAATGCTTTACAAGACCTTACATCATGTACCCTCTGTTCCCCCCCCGCCCCAGTTCAATTTTTCTTGACGTTCTGTAAAAGAAAAATAAAATTGAGAAGCCTTGTCTCTCTTGACATTGAAAGGACACAACTGGAGGCAAAAACAATGTGTATTATTCTGCATTTTTACTTCTTTGTGCTATGGCTACAAGTGAGGTGCATTTAGCAATGGACTATATATACCCCTAGGATCCGATTTGGGAGCTGTGTTCCGGTTACATTTTTTTGCTCCTGATAGCACGCCATTGTTCTTGACATTCACGGTGAAAATACCTGCTGAAGAAAACAAAAAACGATTTTTAAAAACGCCCTGTGACCTTTTAACCTGCTCCTCCATCTTTCGGCGCCTCCCTCGGGCGGGTTTGCGGCGGCTTCCCCGCAAGCAGGGGCCGGCTGGGGGCGAGCAGCACCCCCCGTTACCCCCTGCAGCCCCTCCGTTTAATTTCCCGGAGCAGGCCCCGGCCTCCTGCCCCGCCCGGCGCTGCGCAGCGTGCCGTGCCGTGCCGTGCCGTGCCGTGCCGCACCGCCCGCTCGGCTCCCGGAGCGGCGGCCGGGGATGGCGGGGCCCGGCGGGGCGGCGGCGCCGCTGGTGCTGTACCACTGGACGCAGTCCTTCTCCTCGCAGAAGGTGAGGCGAGGCGAGGCGAGGGGGCTCAAAGCCGCCTCCATTTGCCGAAGCCGGGCGGTGAGGGGAAGGCGGCTGCGGGCGGGCCGGGGCGCGGCGGGCTGAGGGAGGGGCCCTGCAGGGCCCCGCTCTGGGATGGGCTCCTAAGGGCAGCGGTCACAGCACCGAGCTGCTGGAGTTCAAGGAGCGTCCGGACAGCGCTCTCAGGCACATGGTCTGTTTTTTGGGTGGTCCAGGAGTTGGACTCCATGATCCCTGTGGGTCCCTTCCAGCTCGGGATATTGCCTGATTCTCTGACAATGCCTTTTCAGGTGCGTTTGGCAATCGCAGAAAAAGCCCTCAAGTGTGAAGAACACGACGTAAATCTGCCACTGAGTGAGCACAATGAGCCGTGGTTTATGCGTTTAAATTCGTCTGGAGAAGTGCCTGTCCTTATCCACGGGGAAAATATTATTTGTGAGGCCACCCAGATTATCGATTACCTTGAAGCAACATTTATAGATGGTAATCCTAAAGACATTTGAATGTGTCATCTTTCCCATGTATTTTGCAGCAGTGTCAGAGTCAGTTCTGTATCACTTCATGTTTATTTTGTTCACAAGCACAAAATATTTATAATCCCAGAGGTAAATGGGCTGTTCTGGTAGCTGGTGGTATGGGATAAAAACACCTTCCTTTAAAATGAACAGATCGTGACCTTCTGGTACCTTCACAAGAAGCTATGAAACTAACGAAGCTAAGAAACGCCTCTGTCGTTCTCACCCGTTCTGGTGGCACAGAGACACCCATAAGATGACAGCACAGTGCTGTGCTAATTCTGTACTGAGGCTGCCACTGAAAATAATGTTGTACAGTGCCAGCCATTGTCAGACAAACCCTGCTTTCCAGCAAGAAAAAAAAAAAAGAATAATTTACGCTACTGGTTAATTCCAGAAAAATCTTGGGGAAAAAAAAAGAAAAAGTCAATTATTTTTGGAGCCAAAATGGAATAAATATGTTAAAAAAAAGTAGGGAGAAAATACTTGCAATTGATTGCTTTTGAAATTCTTCATGTCTGTATTGCTGGAAAATAGACTGCCTCAATTTTTAAGAAAATGCAGACCCATATTATTTTAGGTGTGAAGAGGTGGCATTTTGTGTTTCAGGGGTTTTGGTTTCTGCTATGATTTCTAAGGAATGAAGAAAATTTCGCTGTTAGGCCAACATGATATGCATTTTATACTGGCATTTTGGTCAAGTGAGGAGGCAGGGCCTGGTTAGATTGAAGGTAGGGTAAAACTCAGTGGTGTGCAGGAATACTTATTATAAAGTTTCGAGTGGGATTCCTGTACCTCAGTTTTTACAGCATTACGGCTGTCGTAGTGTTTCAGGCGTAGTAGCTTATCAGAACCCATGTTGTGAGAGGGCTGAAGGGTTGTGTGCCATGATCCCCCAGTGCTAGAAGTACAACATACATGCTGAATTCTCTGGTTTGAAGGCCTCTTAAATACATTCTTACGTGGGTTGCTGCTTAGGTACAGAATTACTCAAATGGTTAAAATAAAGCATTGCATACATACGTTTTTCTGAGCCCTGATAACACTACTGAATGACAGTGAGGAAGAGAGAAGCTCTCAATGGCTGTGTTGTTTGTGCTAGTTAGACTAACTGAGGTCATGTTGGAAGTATGACTTTTGATCAGTTGCATGATTCTTTTCTGACTTCTATTTTGTAACTGTATTGCAGAGGAAGTGCCAAGGTTAATGCCAGAAGAAGGGAGCATGTATTATCCGAGGGTGCAACACTACAGAGAGCTTTTGGACTCCTTGCCTATGGACGCCTACACACATGGCTGCATCCTCCACCCTGAGTTAACTGTGGACTCCATGATTCCAGCCTATGCTACAAGCAGAATTCGTAGTATGTACTGATATAGATCTGAATGCGTGTCATTTAGTAAGATATTGGATTACATTCATCTTGTGTCTTCAGTGTGCCTTAAGCAGAATATATTGAGCACGTATCTGATTTTAATACTGCAGTCTTGGATAATTTTTGCATATACTTTTTATCGATTTTGTAGTTTTACGATTTGAAAATGGAAAAGAGGAAGTGTCATTTTTGAGGTGTGTATGGAATTAATTTTGCTAATGCTGGAGAATGTGTTTCTTGTGCATAGCAGAAAATGACAGCTGTGACAGCTGTAAATATTTTAATTTCCTATCTTGTTGTTAATACTTATAAAGAAATTTCCAGGGAACAGCAGTGGAAAGAAGTAGTCTAGGTTCATCTGGGAAATGGAAATTGTTGAAGTACAATTTAAACCAAAGTCCTGGGTACAAATAACATAGCAATATAGAACCAGGGTAAAGGATGAAGTGTAGGTCTGATAGAATCAGTGGTAAAATGTCCTTTGACTTCCCTGGGGTCAGTATTTTACCTGGAGGACTTTTTTACACATACCATTTTCCCATGGAAAAATACGTTATGAGCAGAAGCAATAGCTGCAGGTTTTGTAGCCCAGTTTCCTGTATAACAGAGAACCTCCTTAAATGAACTCCTGATTCAAATCCAGTAGTTTTCAGAAATATTTAGTTTTAAAAAAAGTTCAGTGATACTCAGGAGAAAAAACCTTGGCAAATAATCTTTCAGTTCTCATAGATTTTTTTTTTTCTGAGTTTGGACACCAGAACTGGACTTCAGATTGTTTTCCCTTTGGTATCAATTTGGAGATAATATTTAATTCTTTATTCTTGTTTTATTACTGTATTACAGAATTGTATGGGTATTCCCTGTTCAGCTGATGATAAATGATGACCTAGCTTTTCAGAACTGCTTGCAGACTTGCAGCTCTCTCTGCAAGAAACATAACCTGTACCTTTTGTGGACTGCATCTTTTGCTTCAGATTATATTTTGTATTGGATTGTATTGAAGCAGTTTTGGATTGTATTGGTTTCTTAGGCCCAGGTTATCACCCAGTCCAACTACTGGCTATCACCTCATGTTTTTTCTTAAATTATGTCCCTGCTCATCTTAATACTATGGCAAACTTTAATTAACACTTTTATGTTTCCTCCTAAATATTAAGAAAAGAAACAAATAGTTCTACACAGACGAGGAATTTAATCCTGAGAACTCCACTGGATGATGATTCCCTCTTTGCAGTTATGTTTTGAGATCTCTGATTTTTTTTTTTGTCAGTCAATGGTCGGTCATATATCATGTGGATTTCTTGTATTGTATTCTAGAATGCTCCACAGAACAAAGTCAAATACTGCAGAGACTTTTAGATATAATATAACCAAATTTATAACATCACAGAAGATGCTGTGTGAGCTTTAGAAACTCTATTTCCAACAAACTGTTCTCCTCCTCCATAAAATTTTCAGCAAGTCAGTTCTCCTATCAGCCACCCCATTATTTTGTCAGAAGTGAAGTCGCGCAATTATTTCTCCTTGTAGTTACATGAGTTATCCTTTGTAAAATATTATCACAGTATTGGTTTCATTTTTGTCTGCTGGAAACTTCTTGAGCATTTCAAAAGTCAGCGTTGCTTTTCCGATGATCAATGGCTATTTAAAAGTAAAATTTGTATAGAAAGTATCTGGTTTGGTCTTGAATAGGTAATTTCAGTAAGCATAGTTAGTGTTCTTTTTTTACTGAAGTAATGTGAATTACCATATCAGTGTACTTCTCCACCCCCCCAAATGTGGATGATAGCTGTTTACTGAGCAATTCTGATTTACTCATAGGCATTATTGATAGTTTTTCTGTTTTCACATGGTAATAGTGCCATTATTACAGTTCATTTTCCAACGTTGACTTTTGTTCTGTCAAGCGTATGTGCTTTCCTTTCTTGCTTCTAGTTGGTTTTAACTGTTGTCAGTTCACAGACACATATATGCACACATTTATGTTGGTAGAGATAAAATTACCACTTGTCTAAATTGGGAAGTTTTCATATCTTTTTATGTTTAAAGCATAGCCTGCTTTTTTGATTTCAGGCATTGTTTGAATAGCACATAGGTGTTCCTAAACAATTCCATTGTTCAGTCTCATTGCTTGTTCAAACTTTTCCCAGATGGTTTAGTTTTCAGCTTTGAAAAGCTGATCTTTTTCAAAGTGCTAGATATAATAACCCATCATCCAGTTGTGTATTGTTTATGCATACCAAATTCAACTGAGTAATTAATTGCATATAGAAGGTTTTAGTTGTGTGATGAAATCCTTCAACTTCTTCATATACTATGTTGAAAGATGGCTTTCACAGTCACATCAGGCTGAAACAAAGAATGTATAAAACAGTGAGTTCATTATTCTGTAGCAAGAAGTTTTTATCAATTCAATTTAAAAGACTTAATTGGAACTAATCTTAATTACCATGTACAAGTAAGAGGTGATTCATGCCTTATAATTATTCTGTTCTCAGTTTATTACTAGAAATATTTATTTTCAGGAGATAACTTCTTATGCAGTATCTTTCGATGCCTTAGGCTTGCAAGTATGTCATTTTCAAGCAAAGCGCTATATTCAGGAGAGAAAAGGATATACATGTGTGATAGAAATCAATAAAATTACCTAAATTTTTAACACCTTTATTTCTTTAAGCCACGTAACGAACATTTTTCTAGTGCATCCATATACTCCTTAATAAACGTTTCCAAAATCCATGGATTTTGCTGTCACATTTTAACCGACTGAAAACATTTTAGTTCCATATTCAATAGCATTTAGGCTTTTGTTGTGGAGTTGTGCAAATGACTTGCAGTGGCATTATTGAAAGTCTCACTGTGGGCCTGTCTGCATATTTACAGCATGAAAAGTATGTTGGGAACCCAGGAATTGAGGCACAAAAAAATCAGAGACATGGGGTATTTGTAGTAGAGTTTCAGGGATTTAACGTAGTTGTTGGCAGCAAAATGATTTTATCTGAATAAGACAAAAATAATAACAGGAGTTCCCTCGTTACCTGACAGATCACCACTTTATATAGCTTATTGCAAACTGATGAGCAGAAGGTTTGGTGGGGTCGACTTAGGCAGCAGTTAAGTTTTCCAAACAGTGATGTTTCTGAATCCCAGCTTGGCAAGGGTGCTTCATTGAAGTACCACTTCCCATTTCTTTGGTGTGATATTTTTCCACAAAGTATTGATTATTTTCTGGGGATTGAAGTATGGGTATTTGGATATCTAATGTCATTACTTTGTCTTTTGTATCAGGCCAAATAAGTAACACAGAATCAGAGTTGAAGAAACTTGCGGAAGAAAATCCAGACCTTCAAGATGCCTATATAGCAAAACAGAAGCGCCTTAAAGTAAGAAAACTCTTTGTGTTCCACCCCTTTAGTACCAGGTTGTTAGTGTGAGACTTTTGCTGTCACGATACAAACATTTGTTTCACCTGTCATTATCAGTATAGTCACGCAGTGATTTAACCCTGCAAGGCGTGAAGCACTCTATCCCCCAAATCAGCTACACGCTTCAAGTGTGTGCTGAAGTTTTGGACTGGTCCCACAGACTTCAGAGGTAAGCACACATCAGCGGTGGTGTTGGGTTGTTGAGTGCCTTGCAGGTTGAGGCAGACCTCAATATCTGACATCTCTAATGTTTTTTTTTTGGTGTTATCTGAATTGTTCTGAGTATCCAAATGGTATCCAGCTGACTATGTAGAGAAAATCATATTTTATATCTAAGTACTGTCATATCTAAGTAGAAGTTTCTCTTATAAAAGTATAAACTCTAGACGGTGATTAAAACACTAACCTTTATATATATTTAGTCTAAACTGCTGGATCATGATAATATAAAATACCTGAAGAAAATACTGGATGAACTGGAGAAAGTTTTGGATCAGGTTGAGACTGAATTGCAGCGGCGAAATGAGGAAACACCAGGTAAGGTACTATTCTTCCTAAATCCTCTTGATCCTTATGTTTGGCAAGACTGAGTAAACCAGCTGACAGCACCATTATAGGATCATTTAGTGCATCCAAATAGGTACTTTAGTGCATCCAAATAGGTACTTTTAGCATACACTGATCTAGGTTCACTGAACAGATCAATACTGATTTTAAATACTCGTTCAGTTTACTGCTGCAGTTAGTGAGTGGAAGTCTTAGTGTTTTGTTCCATTTTCAGCACATTGTGAGTATAATTGGCTGCACAATTTTTTTCAGTCGTTTGTAAACAAAACAAGAAAAATTGTAGCTACAAATGTTATTCTTGATGTTGTAGTTGTAGGATTGAGTTCACTATAATGTTCATGACCTTAATGTTAAACACAGGCAATCTAAAATTAAGACCTTGTTTAAATGCCATACAGATTTGGGGTGCTGGAATTTGTGGCATGTGCAGAATTAGCAATCTGTGTAAGCGCTCTGATTGTTGGCGCAACCCCGCAACACCCTCCTGAAAAGCAGTGGTGCTTACCTGCCACCCACCTAAACACAAGCTTAATTTTGTTTAAATAGGATTAGTTGTCTTCTTATTGAGAGTTTAGTACAGTTCCCAGTGGTGTCAGTAGGAGTCCTTCCTCCGGCTTCACTGGGAGCTGAATGAAGCAGCAGTCAATATCAACTGCATCTGCTCAGATCAATAACGGTGCATTTGGCTCTATAAATAGCTGTTGTAACAGTTATTGGTTACTATTAAAACAGTAGATTTGAAACAGCAATTGAAAATGGAGGGTAAATTTTCTACTGACTCAACAGTTAAAGAGGCATGGAAAGTGGTTTAGCTCACACAGGATAGTAGTATTTTGTTTGGCAAACAGTCTGTCACCATTCCCAGCAGCCCTTTGCTTTTTCTGTTAAATAAACTTTCCAATGAGTCAACTGGTATGATAGTGATGAGTTTGTGAAAGCTGACAAGCTCACAGGATTTAGTAAAACGTATGACTGTTAAATACCTATTTGAGTTTTGTCTGAGGTATTGATGTTTGGGGTGATGGTGAACAGTGCTGCTCTCAGCTGATGGCCAATCTCTGCATGTCTGCTGCTTTTAGTGCTCAGATCCCTCATTCAGTTACCGCTGCTGCCACTGCAGACCTCTTTCTTTCACACAGCTTACCTTCTGTGGTCTTCCTTTCTATCACCTTAGTGCACTGGGTTAATCCCCAGATATCCTTTCAGCAATATAGGACAGACTTTCTCTTTCTTCTGGACCTACATAGCCGGTTAAAATGGACGGGTACCAGAGGCGTGCTGTACAGTGGTGTGCTTTCCTCAGGTGACAAATTGGTTGACAGGGATATTGCAGAGTTCCTCTGATTCTGCAGAGGTGCAGATGAACATTCATGCCAGTGGTTCTGTATGCCTGCAGCATGGGAAAAACTGCAAAATGTTGCAAATGAGGAGGGAATGACATAGTTCTGTTTGAGATCTAAGCTAGAGCAGAGTACTCACACTAGCAGCTATGCTAGATACCTGATTTCATAGCCTAGGTTTCACAAGCTCCCTGTACAGTCAGTACAAATAAGCCCCTTCAGATGGGAGTTCATGTCACTGAAATTAGCGGTGTGATGCTGCCTAGCAGTGCCTGCTCTGAGTCATCTCAGGAGGATTAACCTCTTTCCTTTTACTAGAGGGGGAGCCTGGGGTCTCCAGCCGTGCTCCTGAGTAATGGTGGACAGTGTGAATACCCATCAGTTCTCAAACATCTTAGCGTAGACAACAAGGTTTTGGGTCAAGAAAGGCACAAAGGAAGGACAGGTAGCACAAACTGTTTTCTTGCTGAGCCGATGTGTTTGGTGCAGATTAGTCACCAGACTCATTCCTTTTTGACTTGAAAGTCTGTAGCAAATTAGAAGCTCTTGAGTGAATACCATAGAGCTGAGTTACATGGACAAGAGGATAAATTCAGAAGGCAAATGGTAGTTTTTAAGCAAAAGCTAACCCACCTTGCTACTTTTCCACTCCTGCTTCATTTAATCCAGATTTGAGAAATATACTTGGAAAAAAATAAGTGTTTGGTAAGGGGTTAACTTAAGAACCTGAAATGTGGCTCTTTTTTCCTTTACAAATTTAGGCCAGGCTGCTGAACCTTTATGTTACTGCATAAACAGTGGAGAGAGGGTGTGAACAATGGGAAGAAGATTGGTAAAATGTTATTAACGTCACAGCTTAGCTGAAGTGTTGGTATTGTTTATTAACATCTTGAAATAACACTAAACTAAGTCTTGGCCCGTGCAGGCTTCTATGTGTGTGTGTATGCTATCAGCTACTAATTCTTTATGTTTTCTCTCTGATTAGAAGATGGAAGTCAGCCTTGGCTCTGTGGTGAATTCTTCAGTTTAGCAGATGTGTCACTTGCTGTCACATTACATCGGCTGAAGTTTCTGGGTTTAGCAAGAAGAAACTGGGGAAATGGAAAACGGCCCAACTTGGAAGCCTATTATGAGCGTGTCGTGAAGAGAAAAGCATTTTACAAAGTTTTAGGACATGTCAACAATATATTAATCTCAGCAGTTCTGCCAACTGCGTTTCGAGTGGCCAAGAAAAGAGCGCCCAGAGTTCTTGGCACCACCCTGCTGGTCGGCACGCTGGCAGGAATGGCTTATTTTGTTTTCGTGTGTCTTCGGAAGAGATTTGCCAACATGATGTTGTCAATTAGAACCAGACAAAATTATTTTTAGACCTGTTTGTCCCCGGTGGTGAGTGGAGGTCATCTCTACCCCACTAGGAGACTATCCCCAGTAAAATACAAGCATATAAGAAAGGCTGTGTCTGTGAATTAGAACATTGTCACACAGTAATCATCTCCTGCTGTTGTATAATTGGATTGGCATTGCTGAGATATTTGCAGAAAATATATGTTGAGGGGTGACAACAAAGGAAAGAAGATACTTTCTTTTTAGATGAGGAGGTATAAGGGCTGTGATGGTGTTTTGTTGAAGTGGTTATTGTTTCGGTCTTCTTTACCCATTAGCTGACCTAATTATAATGTTTTATTTAATAGATATGCAGCAATGTGACAGCTTTTCACTGTGGGTGAAATGCATTACTGTGCAGAAACCAGCACTGAAATACTGAAAACAGCACTTAGCTTAAGTGCTCGGAGCAGGATTTGGGTGGAACACAGGCTCAGTGCCTTCAGAGCTAAGTGTCCCTGTACTGATGAATGTCTTGGTTCACAGTTGGACCTTTAGGAATGTGTTACAAAGCAGCCTTGTAAAGCCACTTTTTTCACAGTATGTTCATGCAGTAGTGTAGGAAGAGACCTGAAATGCATATAAACGGGAATGATTTGTGGGCCATTCAAGTGAAATTCTGTAGAGGTGTCAGCAGGTTCTGGACTTCCATTGATACACAGATGGGTGAGAAGAACCTGACACTTGTCTTTTAAATGTCTTTTGGGTAGCTTTTGGCCCAGCCAGATACTCAGCTCAGCTAGCAGCCCTGGCTCAGTCATACCACTGCACATTTCCTGCTTTCTTTCCTATCTGCTCCTTCTCTCTTTTACTCCTGTGGTGGCTTGATACAGTTTTCTCCATGTTAGTGTCCCGTACCTGTTTCTACTCTGAGCACTGGCTGGTTTTTGCACGCTACTAAGCTATGTTACTAATTGCATGTGCCTCTATGAAACGTTTGCTCACAACGTGCCACAGCCAACAGGGTAATGTATGCACAACAACACCTTTTGTAGAAGTAATTTAAAATAGTTTACTACGTTTCAGCCTGGTTGGGTAGCCTAGATTCAAAGTGAAACAGTAATTTAGCAATCTGTTTACTTAGGGAGAGGTGTCATATTGGTGATAAACGAAAATACGGGTCAGTTTGGAGGCAGATGATTTGTACTGTGGATTTTTTATGAAGCTACAGTCTTGTAGGTAAGGTATAGAAAAACACTTCGATACTTTTCACTGCTCAGTATGTAATGACACTTCTATTAAGTTTGAACTGAGCTCCTGTTTCAGTTAGGGATGCCCATTTACCGGAAGGTAGACTTCGAATCATTTTGCAGAGAGAAAGCAATCAGGAATGGCTGAAAATTCTGATGGCAGTCGAGTAATTTTACTGTATTCTGATGAATGTCTGAAAGCTTCAGAATATCTACAAGCTGTATATAACTACAACAAGCAAAACACAGCTTTTGGTGTTTGCCTGTCAGCAGCCAGTGCTAACAGACCTAAGAGCATTTTCTATCCAGTGCTGGTAGCTGTGGACATCCCCTATAATTACTTTTGAGCACTGAGAAGACCCTCACTCAAGTTTGCTGGGGAGAGCAGAGGCAGTTTCTGTTTTGACAGTCTCACTGTCTTGCCAATGTCAAAGTGGATAAAATTGTTGAAAACTCCTACTTATAATTTAATATTTTGTAAGTTCTCTAACAAAATAGGACCTAAATCTCATAGCTCCTTTCCATTAATGAGAAAATCTTACCTAGGAAGCATTTTTTTTTTTTTTAAATCAAAAAGTCAGTTTTATATAACTCTATTTCATTTGTTTTCAAGGACTTGATGATTTTAATCCGCTCTATTAGAAAAACTTCGTGTAAGTTTAATCCAACAACACTATTGATGTTTTGGCAGCTTTAACTGAATTTGTTTGTACATTTCAGTTCATCTACATTTAGGTGTAACCAACAAGTTACACTAAGTTAATAAACACAGAGTGAGCCCTGTAATGTAAAACTTCCTTGGCATGTCTTTCTGACAGGTCATCTGTAAAATACAATCCAATCAAGTCAGAGTGAAATTTGTTATATATGACAGCTCTCTGATGGATAAATTTACATTTCACTTCTTCCTTCCCCTTCTTTTTTTTTTTTTTTTTTGGTGTTAATTGTAGATCAGAACACACATATTTCCAGAAGATGCACTAGTTTAGTCTAAACTACCAGCCCCATGCCCTGTGATACAGGCTAACTATTGATGAAGTTGTGTAGTTTTACTTCCCCCCCCCCAAACCCCAGTGATGTCTGCACTACAGCTAGTGCTCGTTGCTTGCAGGATCTGGGAGGGACTGAATTGGCCACCAGGTGTCAGTGGTCCTCTAGGGCTACACTTTGGCATGCCTTAGATGTGCTGGAGATCACGGATTTTCATAAAGTTTTCATGAACAAAATATTCATGATTTCAGTGTAAGATGGATGATGTGAGCAGCCTCATCAAACTAGCAGTGTCTCAAGAGCCTAAGAACAAGTGCTTCAGTCTGCTGCAGGCTAGTTCTTTAATATCTATAATTTATGCTTGTGAGTAGTTTCTACACTGGATAAATAGGATTGTCCAACAGAGGGCACAGTTTACATGATAGGTCACATTAAAACGAGTATCACTGAGTAACAATTAAACTTCTTGTCTGCAAGAATGAGTGTGGATAAAACTTACTGAGAAAAGTTTGGGTCCCCAGTTTTAATAAAGGTCTGTTCTATTTGATAGGCTGCTTATTTTCACTGCCCTGAAGTACTGTGTGCAACATTGGTTTCTGTACAGGTGGCAGCAAAAGGCTTATCCACGATTAAATTTGTTGAAATAGGATGAAATTTAGAAGCACATATACTGTGTATGACTCTTTGTGCAGAGTACCTTTTGTGTGGTGCTTATAAATTTTCTTTTCAGTCTGTCTGATTTTCTTTGTTCTGGTACCTCTGGCCGATATTTATATTGGATACAACAAACGATCTTCTGGTTTTCATTTGCTGTTTGTTCTCGTACCATGCATCAGATAGATTTCATATCATATCTTTGTATGTGGGACCAGCAAAATAAACATAGATTCTAAGACTACTTTCTAGACTGGTTTATGTCTTCTTTTTTCAGTAAAACTGAGCACATTTGAGGATCGCACAATATTTCTATAATGAGTCTGATGCTGTCCAAGGAAAGAAGCCTCTGATATTTCAGTTTAAAAGGTGTTCAACAGATTGACTTGCATGTATATGGAAACAAAAGTTAGAACGCTAGTTTTCTTTGGTTATCTTTCTGACCTGTATATGCATGAAGCTCAACAGAGGCTATTTAATAATGTTAAAAAACTATTTATTTAAAGGAGGTCAAGTGTTTTTTGTGCTTTCAATTAATCCATGTTAATAAAATAAAATATTTCCTTCTGAGTGTGACCCTGATTCTTGGCTTATATTGCTGAGTTGCAGAAGCTGGGGGCTCCATTCTGTAAGGTATTGTGACAAATGCATAAGCTGTGTCTACATCGATGTTGTTAATGAGACCAACCAGTGTGCCCCAGCTAGTGGGCGTCTGGCTGTAAGTTTTTGTTTTGCACTGTAGTAATCTGCATTGGATCATCTTTCTTGTTAAGCACAGGAATAAATAACAGTACTTACTTGTGGCCTGCATGTGCTTTCTTTCAGTGTTCAGAAAGTCAACAGAGCTGCTAGGATCAGACTGCTGATAGGGCTTGCGTTTCAGGAGATTATGACAGGTATGTTCTCTGGACCAACTCTGAAGTGGCCTTGATACTAGCATTAATCAGAAGCATACACAGAGCCCTTGCTGAGAAGAGCTTCTGTCAAAACAGACAAGAAATGAGTGGATGGGACATTAAGTAGGAAGAGTATAAATACCTTGTCCAGATTCACAGTCATATATCCACTGTTGCATATCGTATTTTTAAAGGCATTTATTAGTTGACTTAAGTCTTAATTTTCAGAGCAAGGAGCTACTAGAATTTAAAGAGCAGACCGGTATGCCTTGTCTAATTCATGATGATTAGAAATGGCAGGAGACAAAGTAGGTGAAATGTAGTGGATCTAGCTAACTAGAGAACACTGCTCTGCAATAAGGCATATGATTGATTATTCTCCACTGAGGCCGCCTTAATAAATTCGTCTCTTTGTTTAGTTCATGTTAGACAAAGAGGTGTACAGCTGCACTTAGGCCATTTACAAGATGAGTTGAGGAAGTCAAACACATGTAGAAAGATCCCAAACAAAGTATATTTTTTCTTCGTTCCTTTCTTTAAAAGGAAATTTTTAGGTTTGGTGCAATACCAAGTCAGAAAGTCAGGCACGCAAAACTCAGGAAATTCCAGAAGCCAGAGTTCCTACAATACTATTAACTCACTCATACAGTACTTCAGTAGCATTTTGATTTCCGTTTTTATTTCTAAATTACAATCATGGTGCTTTATTCCATGTGCTGTTAAAAATGTTGCACCATTAACTAGTTAAGCTGTGGATAAGCTTGATGTTGGCGGAAGAATCTGTTGGAATTTGCAGACTTGAATTCTAGCTATTTTCATTTTAGCATTACATCAGCATTAATTTTACTACAGTTCAAAAAATAAATATTGTATAAATGAGTATTGTGTAAACTAACACACACAGAATAATTCCATATTAATCTAATTCAGATTATTTATGTATATTCTGTATAATATCCCTTTTTATCCCTTTCCTGGTTATTCTGCTAAAAACAGATAATTGACAGTTACATATATTACTATATTTATTTAAAAAATCCAGTTCTAAAGTTAAAATGATGAAAATATAATTGATTTTTTTTCAAATTAACAAAATGATAATCATCCTTTCTTGGTCCAAACTCTGTTTTATTGTGCAATTTTTGAGATGCTTATAGGATTGTAAACACTGTCTAAATCCCTCTGAAGGCAGATACAGTCCCCACCAGCAGCCTGGGAAGGATTAAAGATGTTCTTTGCATGCCTATCTATGACTAAAGAAGTAGCTTCTCTAAAGGAGATTGCTTTTCAGGCAGAGCTGGGGATCATGCAGAGAGGGAACAAGTCGGACTGTTGGTGTTACTGGAATAGTTCTGTGTGAGTATGTGTTCCCCTTCACTCTGTTTCTACGTAAGACATCATCAACTGTTGTCTTTTGGTAGCTTTATAGCAAGATACGATACCATTGCTAACACTGGATGTAGAGGCTTGAGAACAGACATATTTGGTGCTGTGTTATTTAATCTGCATCATTAGTTGATCATTCAAGTCAGAAGCTGAATGCTCCTGCATTTAAACTGGACAAAAAGTTCTGTCTGTTGAGAAAGAGTTGCTGTCCTGAAAATTGCTCGTTTAGGGCTTTATTCAGAAAGGTTACCTAACTTCAAGTGTTTTAGCAGGTGATGTCTGTGTGCAACAGAAAATACATCATTCATGGGGCTAGACCAGGTGTGAGAAGACCACTGCTTCTGTCACCTGGTTGCTGAGGTATTTACCTCACAGAAAGTGAAATCTCCTCAACTGAATATGAAGTTGGTAAGTGTCAGAAGTAGAGAGAAAAGCTCCTCCTTTGTAGATATGTACCCTATGCAGCAGGCTGCAGAGTCAGGCTCCCTCTTTTGCCTGATTTATGAGCACAAAATGCGTCTGGCGTTGGAGGAGTCAGAAGCAATTCCTTTGACTAAGCATGGTTTGAACAAGTGGAAGGCTGAGACTGCAGTCATTCAGCTATGCTATGGAGGGCAGGGATTACCACACAGCCTTCTCTGGCAGCTGTATTTAAAAATGGAGTTAGCAAATGCTGACTTCACGGAAATAATATTTTTAGGTGCGTAACATGGGTACAGTGAAGAGGAAGGAATTCAGGTTCTAGGGGACAAATGAACTGTAGTAGGTGTCTAGCGGCAGAGAAGCACCATCATCTTCTCTTGCTTAGCTGTGGGTGGCTGTCCTATGGTGGACAAAGGTTCCTGGATTGCCACTTTGTGGGATGTATTTGTTATCTCTCACTTGAACTGAAACCAGTGGAGGGAAAGACTGTGAAGAAATACGTCTCTTGACTGCATAGTGAAGCCTGCTCCCTAATACAGGTATTTAAGTTGGACTGCTGTTCAGAAATGTCCATCTGCTTTGGGCTGCATAACTCTCCTCAGACACCTTATCATAAGCCTGACACCAAACTAGAGGTCTGGATTGCACCCCAGAGCCAGAGGCAGTAGAAGGATTTATCGCTTAGCTTGTTGACTCCTTTAATAGAAATAGCCCCAGAGACAAGAACTCACAGGCAGTCTGTGCTAGTTGAGGCCAGATGCCCTTTGTCCAAATCTGGTGCATTAATGAGTTGTGGACCCTTCCATTGTGATAACTCTTAGACTGCTCTAAAACACAGAGGCAGAAGCCATTAAAACTTAAGGAGGAAACAAAATTGGCCAATGTTGCAGTAATGGAGGTATCAAGATTGTAGTTTCTAATAGAGCCACAGTCAGAGCTGGTATGAGTCATTATTACAAAAAAATTAGTGATGCATCTACTTACATCAGATCTGAATTTGATTTTAAAGTCATTATGCCATGAGTCATGTTTTAAGTCTTTGCCTTGAAAAGTTTTGTTTTAATCAACCTGTTACAGAGACGATGAAAGCTTCACAATACCTTTCAGAAACAAAGAATACATGCAGAGCTTAAGTTTTTAAAAGCTGTTTAAGCTTTTAAGATGGGCAGCACATACTGAATCAACAATTTTGGAATATGGAGTTATTTTTGGAATAAAGAAGCTTTTTAAAACAAGTCCAAGAATGTATGTTTAGGACTGACTTCAGAACAGCATCATAATTTTTTTTATTCTTTGGACTTGAAAGAGAACCAAAAAGCTATAGCTGATTTAATTTTTCTATTGTTGTGTAAATTGTGACTGTGATATAAGGAAACTTAAGCAAACAAGAAGACAACAGATTTCTCATATATATATATATATGTATGTATATAAAAGTTAAAAGATAACTGTGCTTAGTTAATTTTCTTAATACTGGATATACTGGATATATGTTCTGCCCATTCTTTTGTGTTATAAGAAATTCTCAGGATTCTTTTGCACAAAGGGAAAGATGAAAATCTTCCCTAAATGGCTGGCAGAACAGCAGCACTGGCAACATCAGCTGAGACTGCAGTTGTCCATCTGTAGCAGCACATGGAGGTGGAAGTCCAGCCGTAACTGTATGAAATTCATTGCCTTGTGTGAAGCCTTGTTCAAGCCTTGTGTGAAATACAGGAGGAGAAGCAAACCAAGCTTCTAACCCAACACGAGTGGCAATGCTTAAACTCAGAAATCCCTCAAAGTGTTTGGACAGCTAGGTGCCCAACATGTTCAAGCATATTCATATCTTGTTCTTAAAGACACGGAAGGGAAAAAAGGACACAAGGCTAAGTTATTTGTGCTTGACATTCACAAGACAGCCCAAAGACAGCCTCTTCAGAGCAGGGGCAATAAAGTCAAGGTACCAGTCAGATCAGCCATGAAATTTCTTTCATACATCTTGAAGTAAAGAGGCAGGTATTATTATTTAAAGACTGGAGATACCTTTTCTCCTCAGACCAACTGCCTTGAAGAAAGACTGAAAAACTTTTCTTGGTCTTCCAAACTGCAAAAGGTGTTTTGGTTCATACAGATTATGTTGCATAAAGGAAACACCAAGAGGGCTTTCTGTGGAGCAAGGACTGTAAGGAAGAGGCAGAATTCTTGCCTCAGCAAGAATTAGATCTGAAATGCAGGCTTTGGCTTAATGCTTCCTACTGATGCTTCAGCACCATCATGTTATGGGAGAGAAAATGAACCAGGAAAACATTTATGGAGACTCTGAAACAGGACCTGCAAAAAGCTAAGTTGTATTAGCATACTGATTACCCTAAGGTAATCAGTTCTCATTGTCAAAGACAATCAGTTCTCATTGTCAAAGACAATCTCATTGTATTTGTTTTTGAATAAAGAATAAATCCACAGCTGATGATAGAAAGCTATGCTGCAGTGCATGTAATACTGTGTTGTGGAGGGGATACAATCACAGGATGTAGTCTTGTGATGAGCAGATAGAGAAGAGACTTTGCTTATTGTGTGTGAGAGCATAACTAAACAACATTTTGTTGGGCATTCTTTATGCTAGGAAACAAGTATTATTTTTACATGGTTCATTGACCCATTCAATAATGATTCTGTTTAAGGAGATACTCTGTATTTCAGCCACAGTTTAGAACATGAATCCAGGACAGCAGTAAGTAACTTTCCTGCTTACGTCCATTAACGATTTATTAGGTATTAATAAATGTTATGTTTTTGTATGTATTATAATTAATCTCTCCGCAGGACCTTGCCTCAAAAGTGGTTTTGTCCTGCTACACTGCAGTCCTTCATCTTGTGTTTGTTTGCGCAGGAGTGGTTCTAATCTGGGCTGTTTGCCCTGTAACCTGCAGTTCCCCAGGCTCCTGCTGGCTGTGGGCACTTTTTGTAATGTTGTGTCCTGTTGACATGTAACCACAGAATTGAATTTTGGAATAGGAGGCTGACATTGTCTAATGTTACTGTGTCACAATTATATGGTGTACTTCAACAGTACTGGCATTTGGCAGTCTAAAGGTGCTTAACAAAACTAAATGAGACATATTCATTAACACTAATACTGTAAGAATACAGTAGGATTGAGTTAAATACTTGTGTCATAAATGAGAAAAAACAGAAACAGAATACTTCCTTATTTTAACAGTTTTACCAGAGCTGGTAGAGTCCTAGCTTTGACTATGGGAATAGGAAAATTGGAGGGGTGGTGGTGTCCCTTTCAAACCTTTACAAAAAAAGAATAAAGGGCAAAACCTTATGCAGACTTTTTTCTCTCTATATATATACATATATTATTTTTTTTCCATGAGATAATGGCCTATTTTAATGTTGCCTATTATATCACTGCTGCCATTCGTATTTACGGTGCTTTGTGTAAGGATATTGGAGTTGCACCGACTGATTCTGGCTAGCAAAATGGTTTAATTTAAAGTAATTGCTTGCTGAGCTTAAGAAAGTAGGGAATTTATCAAGTTTTATATGCTCTAATGCAAAGTTCTTGGTAATAATAGCTGCTTGGCATTAGCTGTAATTGATATGACAGATACTTTTGGTATTTCCTAGCTTTCCATGAGGAAAATACATGCATATTTCTAACTTTACGTTTCTTCAACACTCAAATTCCATCACAGATAAATATAACAAAGTTTCTTGCAGTAATCTGCAAAGGACAATGCCAATTCTCCAGACCTTAAATAACAGAGATCCATTTAATATTGTGAATACTTCATCTATAACACAATGCTCTTTGCGTGACTGCATATGAGAATGTATCAGTCTAATTATCAAGGCTACTGGGAATTTAAAGCTCTCACCTAACTCAGTAAGACTGTGGGCAGTTAGGACCTCTGAGGTCAGGCCCACAGTTAATGTCCATATGTAATATATAATGTCCATATATAATATATGATGTCCATATATAATGCAATTCATGTGGGAGTAATGTACAAAGGTAAGGTTTAGAAACAGGTTATTTTCACATAATAAAATTCCTTAAACCACTTGCATATAATGGGCATGACTGATAGAGCATGGTCTGACAGTGATCAGTCTGATAGATTGGTAATTTATCCAAAAGCAAAAGTTTAATTTTACAAAAGCTTGTGGAAACTTTTTTTTTTCTTCTATAGTTGGACTAACATTTTCTGAGTTTTATTATTTGAGTCTCATATTCAGACTATCTAAAACTTAGATCAGACCAGTTAATTCACTGGCTACCAATTGTAAATTTCTCATTCACTGAACTTACTCTGGAAGTGGCCTGACTAGGTTCAATGTGACTTCTGAAAAAGTGTTCAAAATAATAACCAGTGGTTGTTCAATGTGGCTCCCACTGTTCCAGAGCTTCCCCAGCGTCACCAGCTGGAAAGTTCAGCAGAAGTGCAAGTGCTTATTTGTGTAGTTTTTATGTTAAGCTTTTTCACTTCTCTGCTTGCAATGAAATATTGAACATGGGACAGATTTAAAAATGGAGCTAATTAGCTGTTTGGGAACATGTATTTCTTCATTCCTTAAGCTGCAGAAAAGTCCATTAAACACCTACATATATTATTTTAGCAACTGTCTTATTCTTAACTGTACTACATGGGAGACAGATTTCAGGTGAGTGCATGTGGAATTTTCCTTTCTAGCCTAGCCATGCCAAATGTTTATGGGGTTTACATGACTACACTTGAAGATTTGCTGATGAAGTGTATCCATTGTGCTTTACCAAAAGGAGCTCAGTACAAGTACATGGTTTATGGTCAGGAGTGTTTGGGTAAGGCATTTGCATAATTTTCTCAAGTGGCAATGACTCCACACTGTCTGTTCAAGTAGCTTTAAGAAAACACTAGATAATTTTCCAAATGGTAGTACCTCTGTTTGACTGTGAACCTTGCTGCTGTGTTTAAAACAGAGTTTTTGTACATGATAGATTATTTTTTCCCTTTGGTCTCTGAAGTCTGACTGATACAGTGTGTGTAAGGAAGATGAGGTATGATTTCTGAAAAACTTTTCCAGGCCTGTAACAGAAGTAGCCCAATGACAAACAATGACAAATTAATATATACTTCTGCTTTGTATTTCAGCTAACAGTTCTGATAACTTTTTTAAAGTTTTAAAAAATTTTTTAAAGTTCAGTTCTGATAACTTTTGACATAGTTAACTAGAGGAAGAGATATTTTATTCTATGAATTGGGCCTATATTCTTAGGTTATTGATTAACACTGGTCATAATTTAGCCTAATTTGAATGGTGCCATGTGTTTTGAGGATAATAGAGAACTTCAAATCTGCCTAAAAACATCTTGGTACATTTTCTTTCTTCCTCATTGTAATAGTTGATATAACAGACTGCTTAAGAAATCGTCATCTCTCCTGAACTCCTCTTGTTCCTACATTAAATTCTAGGTAAAGTATAACATACACTATAAAGGTACTGAAATGTGCTTCCTTAAATTCACATCTTTGTGTTTTCCTTCCCTTTCTTTCCTAAGAAACATGAACCTTCATTGTTACTGTTTAGTCTTACTGAAATTGCTAATGTATGCTCAGTCTGGTGGTTGGTTATAAACAAGTGAGGGGAACATCCTATTAGCTGTTTACTTCACTTTCAGGAATAAAAAAGCACATACTAAGAACTTGCCTAAATTTGTCCCACTATGCTGCTTTTAGAGATATTTGAGGAGTATCCCCTAAGCTTTGTGCCACAGTTGATTTGCAAAAAGCCTAATAATTTTAATATTCTGGATTTGGAGGTCTAAAAAGAGAGCTCAGTTTCAGGGCATTGCTTCCCCTGCTTATCATTATTACATGAATTTCAGCAAGTCTATTTCCTTTCTTCATCTGAAACAAAGTGCTAAGTGGAGAGAATTAAGAGCAGGTTTATCACAAACAAAAAGGCACCATTTTGTCAAGTACTTTTTGTTGCTTTTTCTCTTCCTTAGTTTGCATTTCATGTCTGCCCTGAAACGCCTCTATTTTTCCCTGTTTTTTTTTTTACAAGTCTTTGAACCAGTGCTTTTAAACTATCAATTTTTGAGGCCATCTCCTCATTTGGGTGCAGAGGTCAAAGATCAAAGGGCTGGAAGGTAGAGCCTACTTGTTCATACTTAAAATAGTTCTGTCCCTTTTCACAGCATGAGGCTTTAAATTGTAAACTACCATGGAAAACGCCAAAATCATGCCTCCTCGTCCTATGACACCTCTTCGGTGTGTCAAACTTTTCTGTCAGGTTGTGTCTTAAAATAAGTTTGGCTTCTGGCTCCCCTATCTATTGCAAAGCATCTACTGCAGAATCTCACTTCTTCAATGATTAAAGTTTGTAACCTAAGCTTATTTCCAGCTTTCATAGTTTAGTCATACCCCATTGTTCTTGTACTAGTAATGTTGTTACAGCTTAAGCAAATTTTCTTTCTTCCTGGTATATACTTTCATAATGTATCTACGTACAATAATCAGTCTATAAAAATAGCAGAGCAAAGTAGTAAAACTATTAAACTACCGTATTTTACAGGAGAAAATTTCCACAGGGTGTTTTTCCCAAAAGGTAAGATTATAAGGAAATATCTGTACTTGGAGCCCATAACTTCTGAAGTGTATTTACTAACTTAAAGCCTATTACACAGAAAGGCACAAGTGAGAACAGTATTCATCACAAATCCAGCATTTTCAGCAACATGCTAATAAAGTTTAAATGCTCGAAAATAAATACAATATTAATAATAATAAAAAGACAAAAAAAAAAAAACCCACAAGACCTTTAAACTCCCTTTTGGAAAATTAGTTCACTCCAAATGAATTCTGTTAGTACTGATAAATAAATAGTGATTTCATGATGCTGTTTATTTACTGCCATTTAGATTTTTTCTTGGATCAAAATATGTAAACAAATACACAACTCCAACAGTTTTGGAATTAAATACAGAACTGGTATTAAAATTATAATTTCAGTTGATACAAAGCATGATCTAGCCAGAAACTTAAATTAAGGTTGAATCACAAGCCATCTGTATTGCTATAAACACCCTTGCTGCATGCAGAAATCTAGTCACAAAATAATACTCCTTGTTCAATGCTGAGTTTTGTAAGAAAAACACATTTATTCATCCCATTTATTTTATATTGTTTTAATTATCTCAACAATATGATCATTCAGAGAAAGGCATTCTTGACCATGAAGAAAACTGTGATGAATGATCAAGATAAAAATTGTCATTTCAGAGTCTACTTTAGAAAGCTTCCCTCTTGCCAAGGAATTGACATCATAGGTGACACTGGCAGCTTCATATTATCATGAATCATCTATGACAGAAGAGTTTCCATCCTAGTTTGAGAATACATACTAATAATATGTAATTAATTACTAAGTTTCTATTTTCCAGATTATTAAAAAACATTAACAAGTCCTCATAGCAACACTCTTCTCATTTTTCATGCAGAGAAAAGAACAGGCTGACTAGGTACTTCACATTTACTTGGCCAACTGTGTCATCTGCTCCACTCAGGGCACAGTTACTTGACTTCCCCCCTCCTAAAGTCCCAAGTGCTGTCATCTGCAAAAGTAGGTTCAGCTGCCTCCCATCCCTTCCTGTCCTCTTCTGAGGTCACTGGAGTTCAGCTATGACCACTGAACCTGCCCCAGCTGCTCAGGAGACTGAACAAGGGCTATGGGGAACCTCTTCAAAAACAGAGCAACCGTGGGAGTACTGGGAGCACTGGCTTGTGAGTCCTCCCCACCTCACAAGCCTTTGCTTCATCCCTCATGGGTACAGAGGGTCTTGGACATCAAAGACCACCACCTCCTAGAAGGAAGGGATAGGTCATTGCCTACACAGAACCACAGGTTGGTAGGGACCCCTGGAGGCCATCTGGTCCAACCCCTCCACTCAAGCAGAGCCACCTTGAGCCAGTGGCCCAGGACCATGTCCAGACAGCTTTTGAATATCTCCAAGGAGGGAGACCACAACCTCTCTGAGCAATGTGTGCCTGTGCTTGGGTACCCTCACAGTAGAGAACTGCCAGTTCTTTTCATGGCCAGTTCGAACAGGCTTTGACCGGCCAGAGGACCTGGCCTGCGCCAAGGCCTTGGGCAGTCGGAGGAGCCCAGCGGGCCCTCAGCAGGTGCAATAATGAAACTGGCAGCCATGATGGCGGGGTGGGAGTGAGAGGTATGTCCATACCTGATGGACTGCAGCCATGGGCCACCTGTGGGCCACCCAGCTGGCAGCACTGCAGTTCTCATGACACACCAGTAGAGGATCACCACCCAAGATCTCGCTGCCATTTCTGTTCCTCTTCCATAATATCATAAAGGATCTCCTCTGTTTTTCAATGTCAACCTTCTTTCTGCTTCCTCCATTTCATTTTTCATCTGTGAGCATTTATGTCACATAGTGAGAGAAGCAGAAGCTTTTATGGCCTTCATGTGGACGAGGGATGGAGCAGCATTGGTTTTCTGCTCCTTCTTTTCCTCATCCCAGTCTCTGTTGCCCCTCTGTTTTGTGTCCTGACAAGGGACAGTGGAACTAGCCACAGTGCAAAAGGTTAAGTTGCTCAATTCAATGGAGAGTACTACTTAGGCCAATGCAGCCATTCAAGCAAGCAATCAAAAGCATGAAAGGTTGGTGCCCATGCCTGTGAGCTTTGGTCACGATTGAGTTTACTGCATTGAAAAAATTTATAGGTCAGACTCACTAGAACAGAGCTGGCTGGCAAGGAGTTGGTGATCAGAAAAATATCAATGTTAAGTGTATTAGACATTAGGCAGTGCTGCTCCATTTCTTTTGCTGTACTGTTTCTCCTTTGCTTGTACAAAGGAAAAATGCTTTTCCCTAAAAATATTTTCAGACAGACAAATATGCACAGCATAGCTTCATTTCTGAAATAAATGAATGTTTGCACTGATCTCTTTCATGCTTCTGTCTCTAATTTTATTCTTTATTGTGCTAACTCTTCAAATTTCCATTCTCATTCTCTTCTTTTGCAGCTCTGACAACTGGAATTTTCTCCAGGCCTCCACCCATCTTTATACATTTCCTTCTTTTCTTCACCAGCACTTTGCTTCACACTGGATATCTCTCCTATCTTGTGTGGTTTCTCTCCCTACATTCCCATTTTTTTCACTTTTTACCATGAAATTCCCTCCCTCCCTCCATTTCTTTTTCCCACCTCCCTCTCTAAAATAACATTCTCTGAAATATTATTGATTTCTGGTGATTTCTGGTTATCATTTTTCAAGCTATCATTTGCCCCCTTATCTCTTCAACCTGTTGAAGACCTTTCAACCTTTCTTCTTTCTTTCCTGCTATACATTATTTGCTTCCTTATTATTTGATCTCTGTGACTCAGTCCCTCCAAGTCTATGTCTAGTTATGCTTTCCATTTATTTGGCATTTATTTTCTTGAAAATGCTAGATACTCCTGTTAGATGATGAACAGCTTCCAAATTCAGCTGAGTTCAGTGGATACCGAATGACACTCTCCATCTCATGGAATTTGATTCTCTCATTCTCTCTGTTTCTTTCCTGTACACCTGTCCTCGTGTTTCCCATGCAATTTTTTCTTTTTTTCTTTGCTACTCAGATTTTCTTCATTCTCCTTGGTTGCTCCCTTGTCTTCCTCCCCCTCCTCAAGCTCCATTTCTTTCTTTACCTTTAATAATAACTTTACTATTACTTTTGTTTCATAAATAATATGAATTTGATTGTAGTGATGATAGTGAATTTAACAAAGTATATAATAAACCTAATAACCAATATGTATTATGTATAAGATAAAAACAGTGTTATGTTATTTTTATACAATTTATTAAATAAAACATAAGGATTAATAAAATTTATAAATAAACCACATTAACTGTACAACATCACAAAGTAAATATAAATATCTTCTTTGATATATTAATGTTTTGGAATATCTGTCATTGAATCAGATTGTACTCTAAAATCAGTTGTAGGTAAAAATTTTAATCTATAGAGCGTGTGGAAATTTTATATTTTCATTGTTTTAGAAAAAATTAAGATATATTTAACTGTAGAAAGATGAAAATCATCTTTGAAATTCATTTGGATATTGCACTTTGCAAAGTGTCTTAATTTTACTTCCTTTTTGCTTTTCAGAACTGTAACCATACATGTAATCTTTCTCTTCAAGAGGAAAAATAATATTTCATTTTATTGAAATGTAACTAAACATATATATAATTACTAAATATTAAGTATTATATATATAATGCTAAATCTCATGAGCCAATTGTTGCCTTTATGTCCATTATACACTATGTAAATATGTAAAGGGTGCGTGTCAGGAGGATGTAGCCAGGCTCTTCTCAGTGACATCCAATGATAGGACAAGGGGCAATGGGTGCAAGCTGGAACACAGGAGGTTCCGCTTAAATATGAGACAAAACTTTTTTTTTTACGGCGAAGGTGACAGAACACTGGACCAGGCTGCCCAGGGGGATTGTGGAGTCTCCTCTGGAGACATTCAAAACCCACCTGGATGCGATCCTGTGTGATGTGATCTAGGTGTTCCTGCTCCGGAAGGGGGATTGGACTAGGTGATCTTTCAAGGTCTCTTCCAATCCCTAACATTCTGTCATTCTGTGTTTTATTACTGCATGTTGTTCTTTTTTTCTCTGCATTTCAGTAAGCTGCTGGTGCTTTTCACTGTCCATGAAAACTTTCCTGACAACACCCAAATCTTCTTTTGCTTGTGAGAAATGTTTTGCTTTGGACCTTCCAAAACAAGCCTCAAGGCATTTTGGTGGTACAGACCATATGGCAAAATTGGTGAGTAGTGCATCAAAAACTTTCCAACAGTTGCATTATTGACTTAGAGTTGTACTGGGAAATAACTTCTCCAAAGGTACAGGATGATCCTGCCATTTAACCCCCACCCACTCCCGTTCCCTCCAAAAAAGCATGTTATTTATAGTTATCCTGGAAGACCACTAATATTTTGTCAATGGAAATGCTGTTGAAAGAGCATACTAAAAGTTATTTTTCATTGACCAAGAAAACTCTGGGTCGTACTACTTCTGCTGTTTGACAGCTAAGTAGAAGGGAAAGTCCAAAAGTGAAACAAGCCAAATGGATTCAGTCTCAGTCCTGTAACTTCAGAGCCCTCATAAAGTAGCTATATGATAAATCTAATCTATTGTAAACGTGGACCATCAGGGAAGCCTTTGGGAGTTTAAAATGTAAACATTTTTATTAAATGGTTTATACCTTATGTCCATTTATGTACTACACACAGTGAAAATTTGACTTCTAAAATTCTGGTGGATATAAAAACAGTTATTATGATCTATTACTTCTTGAGAAGATTATAAATGTCAGGGTGAGGTTGGGTGTTGCAATTGTAAATTAAACATGAAAGTTACCCGAGAGTGTTTGCAGCCTGTACCCAGTGCTCTCCTATGAGACTGGAAAGAGACGTATTTGTTTTTACATGAAAAAATCCAGTTAAGAAAGTACAACCAAGAGTAGTCATCTATATATTGGTGTGAATTCAGAGTTTATAAAAGGTTCTGGCATGACAGTAGCAAGGACTGAACTCTTTGACTTGACCTCAGACATTTACAGCAGAACTCATTCTGAACTCATTCTCCTCTGTTCAGGAACGAACCTTCTTCTATTCTAAATGGTAAAAAAAACAAACAGTGCTCCTTTTTTTTTCTACAGCTAAATTATTAAATCTACAGACTGGTATACAAGCAATGCTTTGAATTTATCCACCAACCAAAGAATTGCCAAGCTGTATGATGCATTCAGCTTGTGGATGTGAACTGGATTGGAAACATGCACGAGAAGGAAAAGGCGAGTAAAGACGGTAAGAAAAGACACAGTGCTTCCCCAGAGAATCTAGAGAAATAGTTTTTTATTCCTTGTGATTTTTAACCCTTACTCCTCATATTTTTCTGCTATTTGGTACGTGACTTACCTCTCACCCTGATCCGCAAGTGCCAGAATACCATCAGCCCCTGGGATATGGAGCTATGTCCCTGGGTCCTCCCACTGCACTGTAGAGGATTAGTTCTAGTTCTGCTGTACCAGAAGCACCATCTTTGCTGAGGAAGGAAGGTCTGCCCTCTCACAGAACATGTATAAATTTAAAAGCAGGTGTTGAAAAGTGTTGCAGCTGCAAAATCACTTGAAGTAAAAATAAGAAAATGCAGCTTTCCATTGTGCTCTTTCAAAACTACATTTGACAATAGCAATTACAGACAACTCCACAGTGTAAAGAAAATATAAATCTGGAGTTTCAGATTATATTCCTTCACATTTAAATAACCTCAGCTATGCTTATCATCACTTCAAGCTAATTCAGTTGAATGAACTGTAAACCAAATAGATGCTTGTCCTTAAAGACAATAGCTTCTGTGTCCAGGTCAAGCTCTAATATTCACAGTGATGGATGAGGAACTGCTAAAATAGTTAATGAATACATTATGTTAACATGACTGTTGGGTTATTTGTGCAGTTAAATACCGGTCTGTAAGAAAAGCAAACAAGAAGTCTGAGATAAGCCATATCTTGGCAAACATTTAAAGGCGGAAACAATGAAGGCAGAACCAGGGCCTTTACATGTACTGCCTTAATCTCCCATTTAACTCCTTGTAAGGAAATAAAAGCCCAGAAACTGAAAACAGGCAGGGATTAAAGGGTATCTGTCTTGATATATAGAACTGGTAAGTCCTGGGGAGGGGGAAGAACCAGGCCATGACATAACCATCTGTTTCAGCATTTGTTGTTTTAAAGTCCATTTTGTACTCTGTATATGAAAACAAGCCAAGGATCATCACAGAAGAGAGGCTGTATTAGGTCATTCTGCACGACTCTCTTGTCTTGAACAAAAGCCTGAAGCAAATGCCTAGGAAAGAAGACAAGTTTAGAGGAATAATATCTTGACAATTGCTCTGAGAAAATTCCCAGCTGACAATGGTTTGTAGTGTAGGGACTACCTGAGATAGAAATGATTTCTGTGCGTTTAATCATCCCCTGTTTATTTCTTTTCAGTGTTCTTATCTTGTCTCTTCTTAAACATATATAAATTTTTAGCACTCACTATCCTGTGTCAAGGAGTTTCATTAAACATACGTTGTATGTAAAAAATGTCTCCTTTAGTTTGTTTTGAATCTCCCACTTGCTGTCTTTATTTGAATGCTCTTCACACTTGCATGAGGTCAAGATCTATTGAAAGCCATTTCAACAAATACTGAAAACTATTTCAAGCAATTGTTTTTTGTCCTCATCAGGGCCTCCAGACAGTATGCAAGTACAGACAAAAGGAACAGGAACAGTATAAACCTGAGACCTGGTACATAGAGACATCCTCCGAGAGATCCTTGAGACAGATGCCTTGAGAACCATTTTGAGAACCAACCTTTAAGAAGCATTTGAATTGGAAAAAGCTGAAAATGAGTTCTTCAATGAACACCCATCACAATGTCATAACTTGTAGGTAAAAAAGCAAACAGACAAATCCATCATTAACTTTGGCAGAGAGAATTCTCAACATTGACTATTCATTTCTATCATTAAAATGCAATTTTAAGCCAATCGGTGGTATCAGTTGAAGTTCATGGTTTATGGTGCCAGTGACTGATAAAAATAACAGACCGCTTTCCTTTTTTGTGACATGCCCTCTGACTCATAGGTAGGCAGCTAGTGGCTCTTGGTTACGCAAGTGTAACTTTGCAAAATTCAGTGAAGTTAGTCCAGATTTGCATGAGTAAAAATGCATTTGTATGGCCAACTGACTCAGCTGATATCCTTTTACTCTAGTGTAAGATTATCACCTTATCTTAATCTTACATCAGAGACAGGATTTTCTAAGAGTTCTTTATAAACTGTAGAGTCATGTAACAGAGTAATTAATCAGGTATTCGGACAGCAGCTATAACTTCCGTTTGCAGTAGAGATCTGACATCTCTTTACACTAGTTTTAGTCTAATAAAAATCTGTGGTGGAGAATCATACCTTTATTTCAGTTCCTAAACTCTCCAATGACACTGACAGCTGAAACAATCAAGTCCTGCACAGAATTTGAGGAAATGGTTTCTTCTTTATTTTGTGGATGATACTTTTAATCTTTATTAACGACCCCACATATGCTTTGTTTTTCTCTGACAGCTTGAACAAGTCAATGCAAGTTTCACTGAATTGTACTTATCTCTGTCTGAATGTTATGTGGTACTTAACAAATAACTAACAAAAGTCAACATATATTTTATCCTGTGCAATTTCCTCTATTCTTTAAAAAAAACAACTACTTTGGCATGATACTGTGTTACGAGTATGTGTTGCCTTCATCCCGTTTTGTGCCACTGCTTATGAATTGAATGATAGTTGGAATTTCAGAAGAAATTTCGGGATATAAGTAATGGATAAGGCATACCCATTACAATCTCCAACCCTTTGCTGCTAGCCAGACCATGGGAAAGGAAAGGAGCTCATTGCAATGTTAAACCCTGTAGCTTGGTCTGAAGGAACCAGGGGTGGAGATTGTGATGGATTCCTCTAAACTGTTGTAACCCACGATCTGAATTGCATGTTATAGGAAATTCCTATAGCACGAACCACTCAAACCAATGGAGGATGAGCCTTGCAAGACAGATAGCAAGTGCAGCAGTGACCCAACCTGAGCTGGCGTTGGCATCCAATAACTCCATGCAACACACCACCTTTCCTGTCCTGAATGACCACCATAACAGATGGAAGATAAGTCATGGACTAAAAGAACTCAGTGGACGTTTTATGAACATTTTATGAACATTTCAAAGAGGTGATCCTTAGACCAAGGGGATGATATCTGTGTATTAATTAAAGGGTGGTGATTAATGAGGATGTATGGGACCTGAGCGTGTCGTAAATGGTATGAAGTAAGGGGTGGGTGCTGTTGAGATTTTGGCTGGGATAGAACTAATTTTCTCCATATAGGCTCACACAATGCTGTGTTTTGGATTTTTAATGAAAATGGTGATAACACACTGGTGTTTTAGTTGTTGCAGAGCAGTACTTACACAGAGCCAAGGACTTTTCAGCTTCTCGTGCTGCCTTGCCAGTGAGGAGGCTGGGGGTGCACAGGGAGCAGGGAGGGGACACAGCAAGGACAACTGACCCAACTTGGCCAAAGGGATGTCCCACACCATGTGGTGTTGTGCTCAGCAATAAAAGCTGGGGTAGAAGGAGGAAGGCAGGGATGTTCAGAGTGATGGCGTTTGTCTTCCCAAGAAACCATTGCATGTGCTGAGCCCTGCTCTCCTGGAAGTGACTGAACACCTGCCTGCTGATGGGAAGCAGCGAATGGATTCCTGACTTGACTTTGCTTGCATGCATGGCTTTTGCTTTACCTGTCAAACTGTCCTTACCTCAACCCATGAATTCTCGCACTTTTACCTTTCCAATTCTCTCTCCCATCCCACCTGGGGAGAGCGAGTAAGCAGCTGTGTGGTACTTAGCTGTCTGCTGGGTTAAACCACAGCAGAGTCCTATTGTAAATCATTGAGGCTTGTGCTCCCAGTGTATTCTGTCACTAGAAAACAAAACAGACAAACAAAAAACAAACTCACAGTGCTTTAGGAATTATTTCTGCCATGATGTATGAGAATAACACTTACTAGCCTACAATTCATGCTCTTCTCCATTTCTCAAATGGATGATATGAATATGTTATTTTCTTTTTCTCGTTGACCTGTAATCTTATTTAAGGGGAAAGAAAGATATAATTCTTGTTCTTTGGCCATTCTGGGATGAATTCAACAGCACTTGATTCCCTTCAGTCAACTTGACAGCAAGGAACACCAAAAGAGAGCAATAAATGGCCAAATGTTAAACATAGAGTAATATTCAGCAACTGCATATTTCTATTTCCTTGGAGATAGACCTAGCTGCAGGTAAGGGTAAGGGTTATTAATGCTAAACTCATGTTGTTGGATTAACAAATAACTTCACCTGTACATTCTGTACCTGTTTGTGGGGGTATGTAAATTTATATGCATATCATGCCTCTAGGGCAACATGGGAAAAAGCCAACATGCTATTGATGCGGCCAACCACAAATGATTTTTTAACCTGCTTTATTCTGTTTCTTCCTTTTCAGTCTGAAGAAAGAATTTTCAGATTCTTTCCTCGTACCACCAAAAATGAAGCAAACAAGCAAAAGTGCAAGTAATACATTTCTTTTAAAAATTCTTTTTCACGATTCGTTTTCTTGAGGAGGGCATCAACTGTTTCTAAGCTGAAAACAGTGTATATAATCAAAATAAAGGATGGTCTTGGGAATGAAATAGTCGTGGTAAATACTGCAAGTTCAGAAACAGACATTTAAAAAGAGATTTTTAGCAGAATTGTCACAGTCTTACTGAGTTCCCTCTCAGGTATCCCATGGATCATAACTATTTTCTGTCTCCACTTCTTCTGCTTTAAGATGTTGTTTCTCTCACGAATGGAAAAGTTTAAGCAAGCTTAAATGTCTCAGCATCTGAGATCCTGATCTGAAAGATGTTATGAAAAGGTATAGAATTCTTATATTTGCAGTGCAATCTTTCTCAGTTTAGGATTTAGATCTTGTTTTGAATTGAAGTTATCCTTGATGAAACAAAGTTTTAGTTTAGAAAAACATCATTTCAGAGCAGACAGCTGGAACATGTGGTGTTTGAAAGCAGTCAAGTTCTCTGATACTTATCAACAGCTACAGTTTCTTGGAGAGAAATATGATAAATGAAAATTCTGGACTGCCTTCCAGGAAGGGTTCAGCTCCTCGAAAATGGAACACAAGTTCAGAAGGAATCACTGATGAGCCAAGGGAAACAGCTGTAGTTAGTTAACATTGTAAAAATTAAGCAGAATAATTGCAAGATGATGGTAATACAGCTAAATGATTTCAAACCAGCATTTTAAATGAAATTCATTACAGTAAAAGACTTACAATTTTATACTCTTGCAACATGAGAAAACAATGACGAAAAAGAAAGAGATGAGGATAGTCTTAGTTAATTTCTTAGTTCATTACTGATAGATTTACAGTTTGTATCTATTTGCATACTATTAGAGAACAGTGTCCTGAAGATACCATTTTCATAAAATCTCTCTGTCCTTAGAAGTACCAATACGTAGCTCTTGGCAGTATGTACACCCAAGCCACTGTAGCCCTGTTTAAGTGCTTTGTTGTTGTTGTTGTTTTGTTTAATTTAAAACACATAACTAATGCACAAAAGACTAACTTTAACCCTGGGCAAATTTTTTTTCTTATTATTCTCTATTTAGCTGTCCATCCCAGTATCCATTCTTGGCAACTAAGAAATTTCGGTGTTCTGGTGTTTGTAATGCAGAAACTCTAAACTAATTGTGATATATTTTTGAAGACAGTGCCAGGAAGTATAAATGCCATATTTATAACACTTATTATGACAGGAATGTGTCAAAGAGTATTCTGCAGAACTGTTCTAGTTAGCACTGTTGCATTATAGGAATATCTCCACGGCAAGTGGTTTTAATAGCCAGACAATCTAACGGGCCTTTGGACCTGCAGACGTCTTAACGGATATGCCACCAATGTCTGAAGTAGACCTTGTTGAAAATTTGCTCTCAATTGTTACAAATTCTGCAAATTCAACAACTTGGTAAAAACTTTAGAGAAAGCCAAGACATTAAACTTGTCTGGAAGTAAACACTTATGACCTTCTTGAGTTAAGGGCAGAGCTAAAAATCAAAAGACAGCTTAGGCTTGATGGAAGACCTGAAAAGTATTGCAGACTGGTTTACCTCATGTGCTCTGATTAGATGTAAACTAGCACTTCTTTTCTTAATTCTGCATTTAAATTCCAACAATTTTAAAAAAAACTACATCCATTTCCTTCCTCAGTCATAACTTTTCCATGCAGTGAAATAACCTGAGGTGTGAATTTAAAGCATAGCAACCTCCCATGTGCTATATATTCTTCAGTGCTTTATTACAAAACACTACCAAAGTAGCTTAAAAGGCACCTGTGTTGAAGGAAACAAACAGTTTTGAGCTTCATCTGTCTTGTGATTTGGTTTGGAAGCTAAGTATCCACACTGTCTCAGTAAAGATATGTCCCCTATTTTATGCTTCAGCAGCACAGAGGAGGATGAGCAACAGAGGTGCAGACAGGAAAAAGAACAGTTAAAAGCGAAGGCAAAAATAAAGCTGTGATTATCACTTTGAAACTTTCCTTCCCGCACCTCCTCAAACATTGTTGTCCGTACAGCCCCCGAATCTCACCCAGGATCATTTCCTTCATTTTGTCAGCCTCCCCTGGAGGGAGGCAGACTGTCACCTGCTCATCTGTGTGCACAAGGCAGCCTGCTTCCTCTGAGTTTGGCAAGCTCTATGCAGCTGAACCTGCTGATGCTGTGTGCTCATTCCCCTCCTGCTTGCTCACACCAATGCTGCATCCCACTGTATCAGCTTTCATCTGGCACAGGCTTTCCAAGAAGGCTGGAGGAGATGTTGGCATAGTGGGGAGAAAAGATGAGAGAAAAGACTCTAGAGGTGGGGGGAACATAGATGCAGGAATAAGATCCGTTCTGCCTCAGTGTGCTCATTCTACCCACATACGTATGCTCAGGGAGTGGTACTTCTGCTGCAGCCAGGGAGCCAGAGTTCTGAACTTGATATGATGTGTGGTAATGTTTACTGCTGGAAATGGCCGAATGATAGTAAACAAAGTTGAAACAATTTATATTAAGAAGATTTATTTTCTGATAACTATTGTGAAAACTTTCAAAAGCAGTAGCTTTTTTTTATTATTATTTTATTTCTTCTTATTCTTGTACACTAGCTTTTCAGTATTTATTGCCAAAGGAAATTAGGTATTTGTATTTATCACTATTTCTGTCTTTAAAAAGAGGCAAACTGTGTTGAGTTGCAAGCATGAGGACAAAATGACAGGAGTCTTGTAGGTAATGAGAGAGCTTATACATAACAGCCAAGTATTTGAGAGGTCAGCTAATAAATATTAATTTAACAACATATATATCCCTCTGCCCCTTCTCTCTTTTCTTTAAAATGCAATTTCTGCCCTCTACCCTTTTACTATAGAATCTATTCTTTCATAAGTTTCAGGATTGAAATCTTGTCCTTATGGCTTCATTGGAACTAGATCTTGGCGCTCCTTTGCACCCTCCCCCAGTTAAATCATCGCAAACCCCAATTTGTACCATAAAACTGATGGGATGATTTGGGATTTATCCAGCTGCAAAGAGGCTGACTCATACCAATTACAGACATGCAATTTGTATTTGTATTCTGAATTTTCCCCAAATGTGAACGAGTGCGCAGAAGGTCACTGATGGGACTGGGAGTGAGCACTAGAAGACTTCATTCTCCACACTATCTGTAAACTTTGTCTAGCTCTTTTTTTTCGGTTAAAAGGCAGCACTGTACTCAAAGTTCAAATGTATTACCACTAGTTCAGCATACTTAATCCGAGATGTGGAAGTAGGAATCCCTTTAGGATGTATAAAAGCTAAATGTATCTTCTTCCATGGTCTGAATACTGTTTTTTTTTTCTCTTGCTTTAGATACATGTCGAGTTTTCTGTTTTTATCTTCTCTTTTTAATCTTCCTTTCTTACCTCCTTCAAGTTCAGCAATCAAGGTTTGCTGGGGTTTTTGCAAGCAGTTGAATGGTGGCCCATGTCTGATGGCTTCCTGGGCTCAAGATGGATGGAGTTGCAGTTGCTTGCATAATGCATCAACTGAACTGTGATAACTGTCCACAGGAGTGCTCCTAGCCCATTGCAGATGTAAAGTAAAACATGTTCTCAAACTGTGATGAAAGGTGTTAAAGCAAATGCATTTCACTTGTTATAAGATAGAGTTTGAAAGTTGTTTCTGGACTGTTCTTGAAGCTCAGCTGAAGCACTGTAATTCATTGACCCATGGTAACTAACCAGGTGCTTGAGCCTTATGACAAAGAAAGCGAGAGTCAGATGGAGTATGAGTAGTCTGGCTGTTTCTCCAGCAGACTTTCTTACTTTTCAAACCAGGCTATCTAATTTAATAAGGGGTGAGCTGAGGACACTTCTCTCTAATGTGCTTGTTTATTCACATAGTGTTTGTATCAGAATTCCCATTTGCTCATCCTTCTCAGAAAACCCTTGAAACTTCTGTTATTTTCTTATCATTTAATGGAAGCCTCTGCAGTACTGCATGTCCCTCCCTCTGTGTCCTTCCCTCTGATAAAACTATCATGCTGGCTATGGCAGACATTCTCAACAGATCATCAGTAACAGATAAAGGTCCCCTAGGAGCAAATATAATCTGGATGTAGCATCACTGCAATTACAACATCAGCCTTTGTGGTTCATGCATTTGGATGGTACTAAACCCATGATTTTACAGAACAGATGTAAACATTTGCTTGAGCCCACCCATAACATGACCATTGTGTATTTTCAGATGAACATGTTTGTGCACAATGGCATATGATTCCATTATTTATTGTTGCATCATGTTAACTTGTTATATTATTTTATAGTGATTGGCTTATTTGTGGCAGCTTTGAATTTCATTGTTTTGCATATTGCTGAATGTTAAATCATCCCTTCGTTAGAGGTCTTGTGATGGAACACTGAATGTTAATTCAGGAAAGAAGTAAGTGGGCAAAAGACTCAGGTTTGCCATTGGGCCAAAATTTATGCTGTTCTACTGAATGAAATAATTGCTCAAAATAATCAGCCTGCTACTTTGATGTGCTGTATGCAGTGCAGGTGAGTAAAATCCAATGTGAGATGTCATCTAGATGTCTTAAGGATGAGGCAGTTGTCATGGGGTGAATCAGCTTCCCTTGCTAAGTGGCTGCATTTATGAATTTAGATATGAGTTGCTGCCTGTTCTCTGATAACAATCAGTGAAGATGAGCTGATACAACTGTGTAATTTTCCATCCTGAGATACCACATCAGTAAAACGTGCTCAGAAACGGTACAGTCTGCTCCACTGATTTCAGTAGAAACTGATCTATGGAGAGACAGAGGGATATGGAGTGGCCTGGAAAAAAAACAACACAGGGAGTGTGGATGTGGAAAATATGAATATAAAACGTAATTGTCTTACCCGAAAATGAGTAAAGCGACTGAATGGAGCCGGAGAGGCTAGAATATCTCATTTGATGAAGAGAAGCAGGAAATACAAATACAAAGCCTTCTTTTCCATACAGTGTCACATGAAAGCATAAAAATCCCAGGACAGCTCCACATTTCCATTATTGTAAAACTTACACTTTTTGTTGTCCCTGTACACAGCCTTAAGCCACCTCTGCATCTGGCTGTGGCCCTCAGCACACAGTTCAACATTAACATGATACTGGTAAGTGGCAAATAGCCTGAAAGTCATCATGTAGCTGTCTTATTGTGAGAGGGATTTGTTTGCTTACATGCCTCATTTAAGAAAGAAAAAAATATACACAAATTTTGCCCCCACCCCCTCCTTACCAAATCATTCATTTGTCAATTAATTTGTCTACTGTCCAAGTACTTTAGGCCATATTTCCACAAATTTCCATTAATTTTTTTTTTTTTTGTTCATTTTGTGATTACTTATCCAAAGTAACACAATGCTATGTTAAGAGATCTGCAAGAGTGGTGCAAACATAGCGGTATTTCCATTCAGCACATTCAGCACGGTAGATAGGTAGGGTCTGGAAGCAGTAGGGCTGTATTAATCCTGAACTGTGCCCAGATGCATTGACTGGGATGTTAAATGGGCCAGATGTGGCCATATACATTGCTGGCTCCAGAACAAGTTCAGATATTTTTCCATTGCATTATTGGTAGTTGAGAAAATATCACTTAAGCTGAAATAAATGAACAACTCTAGAAAATTACTATGTTTAATTTACGTGTGTATTTTGAAATAATACCTGAAGGCTTGAGAATGATTCCCAGCCAAGAGTTGATGTTCTTGATACCTGCACTCCAGGAATATGAACCTCAGAATCCTTGGTGCCTGCAGTGCAACTGGATACTTACAAATGACCTAACACAGTCACTGCAAAATAATGATTCCTATTTAGCTCCACATTTTAAGTTGCAAATCTAATTAAATATTAGGAAGACTATGTTTTATTTTTATGTTTATATCTAATTGATTTATTTTCCTTTCTTTTATTTGTAGGTCCTCAAGTGTAAAGTAATTTTTTCACGTAGAAGTGAAGGAAACTGCTGGCCAGGCTAAAATAGGCTTTGGAACTCAATGGCTGAGTTTAATTCAGCAAACTT
Organism: Cygnus atratus; assembly: GCF_013377495.2. NCBI lineage: Eukaryota > Metazoa > Chordata > Aves > Anseriformes > Anatidae > Cygnus > Cygnus atratus. The sequence continues at coordinate 127,583,151 of NC_066363.1, forward strand.
GTAATTTAACTTTTATTAGCCAATAATTAATTCATAGATTTGCAGGCCCGCTATTGGTTTTCTGTTTTTTATTTGTTTGCTTGTTTTACTTTAATTTTATTTTTTATTAAATCAGTGGGTTTTGTAAGTGAGAAGTAAGTATTTGATATTATTCCCATTGTATTTGATTCACTACTTTTGGTGCTATATAGTTGTACCCAATGCTACCATGAGATATTTTGACATTTTGAGGCAAATGACTTGTTTCCTTTCCTGTTGGTTCCTATACTTGAACATTAATTCTTTTTTGTTCTGCTCCCTACAACTGTTGAGAGCTAAGCTCAGGAGAGAGTAATTGCAAGTTCTCAGAGCAATCTGAAAGAAGCAGGATAAGGCTACTACAAGGTCTCTATGGAGCCTTCTCTTCTCCGAGCTGGACAACCCCAACTCCCTCAGCCTGTCTTTGTAGGAGAGGTGCTCCAGCCCCTTGGTCATCTTTGTGGCCTTCCTCTGGACTTGTTCTAATACTTCTACATCCCTCTTGTGCTGAGGGCCCCAGAGCTGAACGCAATGCTCCAGGTGGGGTCTTACAAGAGTGGAGTAGAGAGGAAGAATCACCTCCTTTAACCTGCTGGCCATGTTTCTTTTGATGCAGCCCAGAATACTGTTGGCTTTCTGGGCTGCAAGTGTACATTGCCAGCTCGTGTTGAGATTTTTATCTACCACCCCCCTGAGGTCCTTCTTCTCAGGTCTGCTCTCAATCCATTCTCCACCCAGCCTGTATTTGTACTTGTGATTGCCCTGGCCCAGGTGCAGTACCTTGCACATGGCCTTGTTGAACTTCATGAGGTTTGCACAGGCCCACCTCTCAAGCCTGCCCAGGTCCCTCTGGATGACATCCCTTCCCTCCAGCATGTTGACCGCACCACACAGCTTGGTGTCATTGGCAAACTTGCTGAGGGTGCACTCAGTCCCACTGTCCCTGTCCACCAACAAAGATGTTAAACAGCGCTGGTCCCAGTACTGACCCCTGGGGAACACCACTACTGATCTCTATTTGGACATTGAGCTGTTGACTAAAACTCTTTGAGTGTGACCATCCAGCCAATTCCGTAACCCACTGCATGGTCCATCCATCAAATCCGTGTCTCTCCAATTTAGAGACAAAGATGTTGTGTGAGACAGTGTCAAATGCTTTGCACAAGTCCAGGTAGATGAAGTCAGTTGTTCTTCCCCTATCCACCAGTGCTGTAACCCTGTTGTAGGTCGCCACCAGATTTGTCAGGCATGATCTGCCCTTACTGAGGCCATGTTGGCTGTCACCAACTACCTCCTTGTTTTCTACGTGCCTTAGTGTAGTTTCCAGGAGGATCTGCTCCATGATTTTTTATTTGGCCTGTGCCATGTGGTGACAAGGAATGGCAACCAATAGAATGTTTCAAGCAAAATTTTAAGACTTCTCAGGCTTTTTTCCCCAGCAACTTCATTAGCATGGTGAGAGAGAACTTTAGTAACAGCCTGTAACTGGATCTGCATACACAATTGATACTCTGTTTATGAAGCAGAATCATAGAATGGGCCAGGTTGTAAGGAACTTTGGAAGATCAGCCGGTCCAATGTTTTGTGGGAAAAGGGAGCCTGGATGAGATTATCTAGCACCCTGTCCAATTGCATCTTGAAAACCTTCAGTGCTAGGGATTCTAACATGAACCTGGGAGGTTGTTCCAGTGACTGATTTTTCTTACAGTGAAAAATGTCTTTCTTACATCAGAACAAAACTTCTCCCAGTGCAATGTTTATCTGCTGCTCTTTGTCTTCTCCATGTGGCTTTTCATGAACAGAGAACCTCTGTTCTCTTTATAGCTGCTCTTTAAGCACTGGAATACTATGAAAAGGTTCCCCTTAAGCTTTCTCTTCTCCAGGGTGAAAAGACCTAATTTCCTCAGTCTTTCCTCACTGAGCAGGTTCTCCAGCCTTTTGATTATCTGAAAAGAATGGGGAAGACCTTTTTTTTGTTCAAGAGCAGGCAGGAGTTCAGGTGTATTCGCAAGAGTGCACTTCTAAAACCCATTTCTGAACTGAGTCACACAGACTTCTTGTTCAATTTGAGACTGCAATTAGCTCCAGTTAGCTCACAATTAAAGTATATTAGAGTGAATCTCTCACAACAGAAATTCCGTCCTGGATGTTCAGGGTCTTCCTGATCCTTTCTTTCTCTCTTTCTTTCTTTATTTTAATAGATAATTTTAAACCAATGCTTCTTACCAGTGCCCTGTGTCTTATAACTGTTTTTCAGCAAAAAAATACTCCCCTGCTGCCAAAAAACAACCAAACAACCACCACCACCAACAAAAAACACACCAAAAAGCAACAAACAAAAATAATATTTCCAAGGTGCCTAGAACTGAGTAGATAGACAGGTCTGCTCTACTGTCTCCACAATAGAATGCTGACACCGCAGGCAGTGCTGATGGAGTAATTCTTTTTCTTCTTGGGTGGTTCAAGTTCACTGATTTTAAGTTTTATAATACCACCTGAGGCATGCCATAATTATACCAACATGCACTGTCTGGAGTATATTATTCCTTGATCATTGTAGTTTTGCTGCACTGCTGGAAAATCAACAGATCAGAATTGTTCCAAAGAATTCTAACTCATCTTGAAATGTGTTGGCTTTTTTCTATTTTTAATTTTGAAGCTAATGAAATCCTGTGTCTTACTATTGAAAACACTTTTGTTATAAAAAATATTTTACTTTTTATTCTTAGTCCCTGCAAGGATTAGTAATATTCAAATATCATACTGTAAGAGCAACAGTCATTTGGAATTGGAAACCCCAAACGTGGCACTTGAAATAAAACCAACAAATTAAGCGTGGAATGATAGATTTATTTTTTGCCTGTTGTGTCTGAAGAGATTCAGTGATGCCTTTAACCTTCATTAAGTCTCCAAGATAGACATTCAGAGAACAGACGAATGAGAAGTACTTTTTTTTTTTTCTTTCCATTATGCTTGCATTCTAGTGTCTATTGAAATCAGTGCTTTTATGAATTTAATGTGGCTCAAGTGAACAAGAGGCTATTGGAATGTACATTGTGTTTTCATGGCATGAGGTATTCCTATACAGACCTGTAGATCAGTAGTCATGTCCAGTGAGATGCGGATGGATGGGCAGATAGGCCTATGCTTCTCTTCCTGCAGTGAATGACAAATAAATGAAACAGTGGAGGAGAATTTGTGGTGTGCTTGCAGAGGTGCAGAGAGTAGGAAAAACAGTAACACCACCTGAGAGAGATTAAAAGAGGGAGAAAATAGCTTACTGAGCTGGGAGGTCTGCCTAGTTGTCAATATCATTTTATTTTAAGGATAAAATTTCAAATGGAAACTTTGAATTTGGAGAAAGGAGTTGGTTTTGTGGTGAGAAATGGTTGAAAATGTTTTTCATAAAACTGGCAAAGCATCATCATCCAATGAGTGGCTTTTACACAGGAACACATTTTTACACTGAAGCTTACACCCTTGCCACAATTAAAGCTAATGGTATCCTGGGCCACATTAGCAAAGTATTACCAGAAGGATGATGGAGGTGATCCTTCCCTCTACTGAGCACTGGTGAGTACCCACACCTGGGATACTGTGTCCAGTTTGGGGCTCCCAAGTACAGGAGAGACATGGACATGCTTGAGAGAGTCCAGTGAAGGGCCACAGAGGTGATGAAAGGATTGGAGCATCTGTTCTATGAAGAGAGAGCTGGACTGTTCAGCCCAGAGAAGAGGAGGACCCTCAGGTTCTCCTGAGGAACCTCAAGGAAGACCTTATCAATGTGTACAAATATCTGAATGGAGAGTGAAAAGAGACAGAACCAGTCTGTGTTCAGTGGTACCAAGTGACAGCACAGGAGGCAATGGACAGAAAATGAAACACGGGAGGTTTCCTCTGAACATCAGGAAACGCTTCTTTACAGTGAGGTTGACTGAGAAATGGAAGAAGTTGCCCAGAGAGGTTGTGGAGATATCCTTGGAGATATTCAAAAGTTGTCTGGACATGGTCCTGGGCAACCTGCTCCAGGTGTCCCTGCTTGGGCAGGGGAATTGGACTAGATGATCCCCTTTCAACCTCAGCCATTCTGTGTCTGTGTTTCTGGAAAAAACTTCTCAGACTGGACATGCAGTGAAAAGATCAGAGAATATCTGAAAGGTAGTTATTTCTTCTCTGAGAAAGGAGCAGAAAACTTGGAGAAAAATAGGAGAGAAACAGGTGTTATTAAAACTGTGTTCAGGTCTTTGTCACAGAAGGCAGCAGGAGTAAATCTGGAACTGTTAAATCTAGGGAGTAGAGCCATTAGAACATAATAGAACAATAAACTGTGAATTACTTCCACATTCTCCCTATTGATTTATTTTTCTTCTAATAGGTTTCTAGCAGAATTGAAAGATGATTGGTTGAAAGTTGGAAATAGAAACAACCCGCTGAAGTTGTTAATAGGGAAATTCTCTTGATACAGAAAATCAGAAAATATACAGAATCTGTTAATGCCAGCTCCTGTGTTTACTACGGAGCTAAAACAGTGTAGTATAAAAGCTATAAATTCTCATGGTTTAGGGAACAATTGCTAACTTAGGGGGGGAGGAGGGAGGGAATCTAGAGTAAGCTTATTTCATGAATTCCCTTTAGGAAACTTTACTTTGTGGTATATGTTGTTGGCCACTGGCAGAGATGGGCTGGACTAAAATAATTCCTTCTATGAGAGTTGTGTTAAGAGTCCCACCCTAAGGCTTTCAGGGTTACTCATGATAGTTGTCTTTGCATTAAAAAATTGTTAGCTTCCACTTTCCTGCAAAATCCTATCATTTGATTCAGGAGTCTCTAAGGATGAACTTGATCTGATATTACATCTGCAGGTGAATTGTTTCTTTCATTTCACTTAGAGCTTATCCCATAGGCTCTATGTGTTCATGCATTTTTATTTGCAGTACAAATGAGACAAACTCTTTGTACAAAGAACCTCATAAAACACAACAAGAATTCCTGATTCTGTATTGCAGAAGGTCCTCTGAAGGTGGACCTCCAAAGAGACTGAATTCCAAAGATGGGGCCTTCCACTCACACATTTCACCTTGTAATTTCCAGAGCAGCCAAACAAGGCTCCATGTTGACCTGCTTACTTTGTTCAGGTGGCATGTTACTAAAACAGCCCAGTTGTTTCTAATGTTTTGCAATATCTCTTCTGCACATTAAATATCTGGTTTGGTCTACAAAATGTATGCTTGTTTTCTATAATTAAGTATCTAATAGATTCTTTTGGGTACAATAAAGTATTGAATACAAAAGGTTAAACCAGTAACTTGACACTGTAGAGTCAAGCCTTTTGAAGCAAAGAAAATAAATGAGTTAAGACAGTTTGTGTAGTCTTAATTTTCCTCTTGTGCATGTATGCAGAATAATCTTTAATTATATGATCATGTAAACTCCCTAGTAGGAAGCCATACCCTGATTCCACAGCAGCTTTCATCTCTCTTCTGTCAGAGTACCAGAGACAGCAAGCAGCAGTTGTATTATCACAGGAAATCTGTTGACTATTGCAAAGCAGAGTATTATCAATTTCACAACAAGAAAATGGCGGTAATCATATGACATAGCAGTGAGTGGCAAATACAACCCTCTCAAATACACTGGTTTGTGTTTAGCGCCGCACACCCTAGGCCTCCACTTTTTGGGTAGGGCTGGCTTTGACTCTATCTTGGAGCTCCCTCTAGTGCTGTAGTGGTCTAGTGCAATTAATACTTAACAGGACATGTCGAGAAGAAAGGGTTATTTTGGAGTGAGTCTCAGTAAATACAGGCAACTGTAACAAAAAAGTCTATGTGTCTTCAGATTTCAGTTATTCTGCCTGAAAGTTGCCTGGTTACTTCCTTAAAAAATTATTGGGTTACTTCCTTTTGTGCCAACCAACTTTTATTTTCATGTAAAACAAGGAGGCATCTTTATCTCAAGCTGTAGTTCTGATAACTGAAGCTGCAGCAAAACAGCTGTAACCTGGACCTATCTGATAACGACAGTAGTAAAAACATGCGTTCATTTTTTTGTTATATTAAAAGATAGTAGAAGAAATATGTAAAATAAATGATTGGGATTGTTTTGCTCTACTTTTTTTTTTTTTTTTTTTTCTCTTTGTGGTCTTTTTAGATGTCTTTGTTGATAGCACAAAACTGCCTAGGCCTAAAAAGCTCTCATTTGATATTAATGACTATGGGATAAGTTCAGTCATCCTCTGCAGGGAGCCACAGCGTGGGGTGTCTGAGTAGACTAAGATATTTCAAACTACATTAAACTGAGATCAATTGGTCTTCAGTTGCCTATTACAGTGTGTGCTGATTTTTCTTCACGTGCCATCATCCTCATTCAATCAGTATTGCAATTTATCTGCCTTGTGGACAGACCAGGACAGGCTTCTACAGATACTGCAGCAGCTTGCTTTTTGTTTGTTTTCTGTCTCTTGGAAGTGATCCAGTTTCTCCACTTTGATGTTAAAGAAAGAGTGCTTATTTCCTGCCATTGCATCCAAATATACCGCCATTTGATAGACAAAAAGAGAACTTTGTCACATGTTATGGGACTAAACACTTGACATCAGTATCTGTTTACTCAGATCAGTGGGATCATGTATTGTGAACTGATGTTTGGTGCAAAAGTTATTTGTACTTGTTTGTTTATTTTCTTTTAGAACATTAAACACAAAGTATCTGTTCATTCAGACTTTGTCTGCACATGTTAGTGATAGCTGGAAAACTGAAAACCTCTTGCCAAGGCAAATAGTTTTCACCAAAGTGAAATGTTATCCAGGAATCTGAACCAGCAAATTCTTTCTGCTAACATTCTAGCATTCTTAGGGAACAATAGTGAAACCTGCACGCAGAAGGAAAACAAAGAAGAAGAAGAAGAAAAAAAGGCAAAAAAACAGTCTGATGTTCTTGGCACTTCAATTTGTAATTTATTACTCTCTTGTCGGCTTAAACCTGCAGATATTCCTGTCAGCGGTCCAATGTGGGGCACCTCATTCAGTCTGTTCAATCTGCATTTCAACAGCAGCTTTCAGAGTGCTTACCATATGTTTGCATCCCACCTGCAAAACTTCAGTTCAATTAGCAATGGTCTTCTGGGAGATAATTATCTGCAATGGGAGTCATTATGAATGCTAAATCAAATGCAGTATAACTCTATTGTAAATGCAGTATAATCTTAAGCAACAATATTAAGTGTACAGGGAAGGTATGTTGTAACTCACATTGTTGCTGAGGAAATAATATGTTGTGGATCAGCCTGAATTTTAACAATGAAGTACCCCTATAAAATCTTTCCTGTTTTATATTACTGTGGGCCAAACAAACGTAAGGTTTCCAGTTGTGGAAACTTCTGTATCTTTCCTCACATGTTCAGGCAGAGACTGATCCACTCCATCACAATGGCTATGAGAAAGACAAAAATCTGTTTGTCTTCACAATCATTCTCATGTCTCAATTTCATTGCTAAGACATGTGTCTGCTTACTTGCTCTGCACCAGAGAGGCTTACAGCTCACTGGGCAGACCATCTACAGTCCTTCTTCAGAGCCACCCCAGGTATCTTTATTTGTAGACTTCAGATGCAGGTAGGAAGTAGACTTCTGTGTGTTTTCTATCTTGCTAGCTGAACCAGGAAGTCACAGCATAGATATTAGAAAAAGTAAAGTAAAACTAAGCTGAAATGAATCTTACTACAGAGGAAATAAATAACACATCTTGAAGTGAAGGTGGGTAGAATGTCACCAGGCAGAGACTGATGGCCCCAGGCTGAGCTGTAATGTACCTCCTGGGTCATGGGCACAGTGCAGGGAATGCACCCCAGGTGCGGCTGGTCAAGGTGATTAAGGCCTATTAATGTCCTTGGGGCCCTGACACTCTGATTTGTAAAATCACAGAATAGGTGAGTTTGGAAGGGACCTCTGGAGATCACCTAGACCAACACCCCAAGAAGGTTCCCTTGAGCCTTCAAGGCAGAACAGTCCCAGGTCTCTCAGCCTTTCCTCAGTATGACAGATGCTCCAGTCCCTTATTCATCTTTGTGGTCCTTTCACTGGACTCGTTCCAGTTTGTCTGTGTCTGTCTTGTACCGCGGAGTCCAGAACTCAACCCAGCACTCCAGGCATATCTCACCAGGGTTGGTTAGAGAGGAAGCATCACCTCCCTAGAGCTGCTAGCAATGCTCTTTGTAATGCAGCTGGGGATGTTTGCCTTCTTTGCTGCAGGCCCACATTGCTGGCAATGGGGGATTCAAATGCCCTTGTGTCACTACTTCCTATTACCCCGTAAGAAAAGGATTAGTTTTACCATCCCTTCTCCAGTTGTCTTTGCTGGCTGAGCACTGGAGATGTCAGCTTTAACACCTGGAATATCATCTCAGGATGTTCAGTACACATCCTGTCTGTCAAGGGAGGAGACTCTTCCCCTCTACCCAGCCTTGGTGACACATCTGGAGTGCTGGGTTCTGGAACTGGTTCTGGGCTCTTCAGTACAAGACAGACATGGACACCCTGGAGTGAGTCCAGTGAAGGGCCACAAAGACGAATAAGGGACTGAAGCATCTGTCATATGAGGAAAGGCTGAGAGAGTTGGGGCTGTTCAGCCTGGAAGGCTCAAGGGGATCTTATTAAGGTGTATAAATACCTGATGAGGGAGAGTAAACAAGATGGAGACAGACTTTTCTCAGTGGTATCTCATGTCAGGACATTACTCAATAGGCAGAAACTTAAACGTGGGAAATTCCATTTAAACATAGGAAAAAAAAAAAAAGAACTTTTTACTGTGAAGGTGGTCAAACACTGCAACAGGTTGTCCAGGGAGGCTGTGGAGTTTCCATCCTTGGAGGCATTCATCCTGAGCAGCCTGCCCTAGTTGACACTGCTTTAAACAAGAATGTATTTGACTAGATGATCTCCAGAGGTCCCTTCTAGCCTCAGGGATTCTGTGATTCATTCAGATAATCTGTAACGGATATCTTTTTACAGACATCATTTGTCTTTAAACACAAATAAAAACAATGGCAAATGTGTACAGCTATGTGTATATGAATGAAGGAATAATCACACAGACACATACAAACTACTCAGATCTACTTTAGGAAATGATTTTGGAATAAAAGAAAAGCTTTTAAACCATGAAACATCAAAACAAAATAAAAACAACAACCTCAACAACAAAGAAAGTACAAACTGACTACTTTCCACAATGATACAGACCTCAGATTTAAAAACAAATTATCCAAAATGAAAACTCAGATTTGTGATAAAGGCTAAAGAAGGAGGGTAACTGGGGGCAAAAGAAACAATCAAATGGGGGTGGTTCAGTCTCTCAGAATAACAGACAATCAGCGATTTTTGGGTGTGTGTGAGATGCAAGGAAAAATGGTTTTAATGCCTCAGACTACTCATTTAGCAAAATGCTTGCTATTACTTATCCTAAACTATTGTTTCTGTGACTTTCTTAACCTCTTTTAGCAAATATAATCCAGAATTTGTACCTCATTTTCTCAGAGAATGCTTCAGAAAAGTGCTCATGTATCTGTAATCAGAGCAAAGGTGTACAGGACCATGTGTATGCACAACAAGTAGTCTCTGCAGCTGTGTATTTCTTTTCCTGAGGCTGGCACCATGATAGACTTTTAATCCCATAATAGATTTATGTGTGATTAAATGCCAACTAATCATTAAGCACAGTATGTGCTTCCTCATTGATTGCCAAGTAGTGAATTTCCTTTGAAACACACCCTAATGATGTGCATATTATTCAAGCACAGTGGTACAGGAGGGAAAAAGTCAAAAGCTGAAAGTAAGAATGTCTTTTTAGCAGCAGACTAGTAGAGCTAAGCAAAAAACCCAAGGCTTTCCACGGCCATTGCAACTGTACCACCCTTTCTGGGCTAAGAAGTAGGGAAGTACAGATTACAGTAATGCAGGCAAGCAAGGGGTCTTGTGAGTCATTAAGTTTTGTCACTCGTTACCACAGAAAAATTTATCTCATAAATCCATTCATGATCACGTGTAAGACAGAGGAATTGCCACAGAACTGGGAAATGAAAGAGCTTTCTCAAATCTGTGGGCTTTAAGTCTTCAAAAATATTTTTGCTGCTTTCCACTCACCCTGATTTTAATATGAGATTTTGTGGACAAAGGTGTATACAATCTATAGGAACCTTTTCTCCAAAGCAAATTAAGGCAATTTAAAGCAGTTATCCCATGGCTTAAGTGCCAAAGAACTAGAATTTCTGGAATGCAATACTTGAATAAATAAATTCAGAAAACTGGAAATAATTTGGAGTGAGATATTTGAAATGTAACCATAGCTTCTGAGGAAAAGGTCAGTAAGGTGGTGAGAATTCTTCCCAACTTCATGAAACCGCCTACTCTTATCCATAAAGCTTATCCCACTCACTTAGCATATTAAATAACTTCAAACAAACCAGCCCTGTCAACTGAGATTGACCATGATCAACAAGAGTTGAACTAAGTTTTCAATTTAAAAAAAATTACTGATGCATGTGATAGGATATCCCCTCAGTGCACTCCACTGCGGCCCACTGTATCTGTTACAGTATTCACAGCAAGGCAGTTCAGCCAAGGTACCTGCCTGATAGCCCTCCTTGAGGGAATGCTTATAGCAGATGGTGGAATGGCACTAGCAAATGGAGGGCTAACTGCTTTCTCCTCTTTAAAAAGAGGGTGCTATCAATCAATTTAATTTAAGCATCAGTAACTGTGAGCTTTCCTTTTCATCTTGCCATTCCTGCCCTGTGGGCCGAATATCTGTAGGCCTGCTTTATGTGAAAAATGAATCCTCCTGGGACTCCTAAACGCTGCTTGCTCTTGAATGAGACTGCCAGCTTTCTAATCATCCCTAATGAATCAGTTAATTACTTAATTCTGTTTAATTTCAGCGTTTTCATGTCAAAACACTCAATAGATACAGCCACAAAAGGAACATGGAAGATTTTGGAATGTGCAGAATGTAGATTTGGAAAGAGGAACAAAAGACAAGGCTTGAAAACAGCCCTCTGAAACATACATAAAGTCCAGTTGAATCTCAGATTCAATTTTAGGAAGCCTGTTGCTTGCCAGTTTCTCCCAGCCTTGTCTTTCATTGTTTAAAATTCTTATGAAAGAAAAATACCTACTTCTGTATTAAAATGCTTCCTGTGTTAGAGGGAGATAAAGGAACTTTAACAGATCTCAGAAATACCTGAAAGTAAGACAACAACTCTTAAACTCTATTGGAGCTAGTCCATCTGCAATTGAACACAATATGCTATGGATGCCAAAAGAGGCAAAAAATCCCAACATAAACCGGAGGTGAGTGCCAGTATTCTTAAATGAAGCAAGCTGCATGAAACATTTAAAGTTTTTTTTTTTCATTTTTTTTTGAGACACGGTGTCAAAGGGGGATCTCATTTCAAACAAAAGTGGATAGGCAAACAAAAGAGGCAAAGAGGCTCATTTTTATTCTGTAAAAATAAAATATTTACAAGCAAATACTCTGTCGCTGTAACATGTGGAGCCCATAATGATTTCAATGTCTTTCTGCTTTATAGCAATAGTTTCCCTTAAGAAATTCTAGACTGAAAAACTGAATGTTTACGGGAAAATAACTGATTCACCAAAGGCTTATATCACGTAAAGTTCATCCTCTGTGGTAGGCCAGTTGCTGGAACAGATAATGGGTGTAGTCAGGAAGACTGGAGAAGACATCAAGCCTGGGAAAATCACAGAAAAACAAATGGATCAATGACCTGTCTGTTTAACATTTACAGTGTGGACTCTTTTGCCCTTAACACAGTAGGAGATCTGGTACATTACCAGTGGATACAGATATCTGTGGGCCTTCACAGTGATTCATTGAACTCTTTGTTAATTTTCTTATTACAAGCAAAATCTTTGAATGCTTTTGAGCTTTATTTTAAAGATTTTCCTGGTGTCAGGTAGCAGGGAAAAAGGAAGGAAATATCTCTATAGCTATGCTTGTTTGGGTGCTGACTATTTAGCTTGATTTTGAAGTAGCAGAGACCGAATTTGGATCAGTCCTAAACCTTGGCTCATATACTTGGGATCATAATCAGCTCCTGATGTGCAGCAGATCTGCAGTGCTATGAAGGTGTTACTTACCTCCATGTCTTTTATTTTGGACTGAATATCTTGGCTGTACCTGAGAAATGAGATGAAGGTGAGAGACCCAGAAGGTGTTGAATGACAAAGGGCTGTTTGAGCAAGGATTAACATCTTTATTCCTGATCTTAAAAGCCAAATAGCAAACAGGCAGTCCTTTACAAAGAGAAGGAAGATTTTACAACAATGTCTAAAGGAGGGCTAAATTATTCTAACGCCATCTCCAAGGTAGAATGGGAGTGAAAATGATGTGATAATTGCAAGTGAAACAAACAGCAAGGGGCAAAGTGAAAGTAAATCTGCCAAAGGGGAAAAAAAAAAAAAAAAGGAAAGAAATCAATACTTCACACAACAAAATAAGTTACGATATTTATTTTATTTTATTTTATTTTATTTTATTTTAAATCCTGAAAGGAAAGGAAGGGACAATGTTCTGAAATGTGAAGTGAAAAAAGATTAGATGGGATCACTACTTGCAAGTGAAGAGAGAAAGGGAAGATGGCCTAGAAAAAATGAGGGCTGATTACAGACTCACAGAGAAATTGCACTAATGAGCACTGGTGGATAGGATTTGGGAAGAGAAATTGTCCCTGGTCAATCTTTGAAAATACAGTGTAGCTGGATATCAGAGCCAGAACAAATTTCAAGCAGAGTACTTTATATACCTATGTTATTTTTATGAACTTTGTTGAGTAAGAAGGCTTAATGAGGCAAAGCTAAATTTTCAATAAGCTTGCAGCTCTCCAAAGTCATATCCCAGTTTTGGGCTGAGTTTGACTGTCTAAGAAGAATCCTCTAGTGTTGCTTGAGTGTGCTCTCGGGAACCCACGTTGTTGGTCTAGATTTATCTCCATTGCTCCCTGTGTATTATTTGCCAGTTTTGTGTATATGTCACAGACACTTTTTCGGGTCTCAAGTGGTTGTATGCAACTGTTTAGGTAAGCTATTGGAACTGCTCTTTCACACCTTTTTTGGTCTCTCTTTGGTGTTTTCCTCCATGTTAAACTGATTTGACACTGTTCTGTAACTGTCCCTGTTTTTCATATCTTATTTTCCTCCATCTATCAATCTTACAATGCAACCCTAAATGTTGCCTTACTTTAAAATTCGTCTTTGTCATTTTTTAATTTTAATTTTTATTTTTATTTTTGTAGTTGCATCTTCTATCCTGCTGCACTTCAAAATCCTCTCACTCTATGGGCATCAGCATGTTGTATCATTGGTGCCCAATGCCCCTAAATAACTAGTCTGCAGCCCAGTATTTTGATAAGGTCATGTGTTGCACGTAGTCAGCCCCTTTCTACTCTGTCCTGAAACACATAGTGACTGTGTATCATAGAATCAAGAATGGTTTGGGTTGGAAGGGACCTTAAAGATTGTCTAATTCCAGCCCTCCTGCCATGGGCAGGGACACCTTCCACTAGTCAGAATGAGTTTGGATACATGGTAATGCTCAACAAATTGCACTGTTGAATGAATTCTCAAGAACTAAAATAACTTTCAGCAGATTCTGGAAACTTCTTTAACAGAAGCCAAGAACTGTGTCAAATTATGCAGGGGGCATGAGTAAAAATCTTCTAGAGACAAGTTTTTTTCACCACAATATTTAAGACTGTATTTGAGTTTTCCCTCAAAAGAATTGTACCACTTTGTTTACACAACACATGTACAGTAGAATGACTTAGATACACTCATATTGATACAGTGTGCCAAATCCTTAAAAGTCACTGGTGTGGATACTTAAATTTTAACCATAAAAGCTTCATGCAATAATTACAGATCTGTTTTATGGACGCAGTGAAGGAAAGCCTATAGATGCAAGTCATGTATACATATCATCCCCATAACACCTGAATCTTTTGTTCATATTTGGCATACGATTACAGTTTGCATTTTGTAGATAGGTTGCTATAATTTCTGCATAGTAATGCAGAATCTGACCATTACTGTAATTGCCCTGCACTGAACAAAATTCTTACAGGATAAGGTAATAGCTATACCTGCCATAGAATTGTTGAATATATAAAAGCGCAGTTAAGACAGAAAGTGAATCTTACTAAATTTTCTTTAAATATGCACCATTGACTGTCAAGTGGGAACAGAAGGGCAATCTGAGGAGCAGATTGAACCCTCCAAGATCCTTGCTAACCTCTCCCTATTTATGAAATGATCTTAAGGACTGAAATAAATATGACCCAAAAGGCAGCACATGTAGTGGTGCAGCACCTGAAGCCTGAAGGGACCTGAAGTACCTGAAGTGGGTATTTTATCTAAATGTGAAATTACCACTCCTAGAATAATCTAAATGACAAGTTTTGATTTTTTCCCAGGATTTTACTTTCAATCAGTTGCAAAGCTAAGAAAACGACAGACTGAGGAGACTGTTAACTTGCCTTAGGTATTTTTAGTCTGTTTCCTGCAGATTTATTTTATTTCTACATTTCACAGTGAAAAAATAGACTGATAAATCATTCTAATGTACACAGATGTGGCTAAAATTATACCACTTTCTTTACTATTTTTTTTTTGCATGCTATGATTTGGATTTATCTTGACTTTTTGTTACCACTGGAATTTTTACTTATTGCAAGTGATTTAAGAGAAAGTCCATGCCCTCACACAAGCCTGAATGGTTCCTAGAACAACAAAACTTTAAATGTGAGCAGAGCCTTAGGGCACTTTTGCTGACTAAATATGGACATTTACTGTCTAACAAATGTATTTTGAAGAAGTAGGTAACCAAGCACATTATAAGATATTGAAGAATGGGTTAAGATTTGGGGTGCTGATGTCAAAAAACTAGATAATAAACGCTTTCCTCTCCCCTAAAAAAACAGCACAGAGAAGATACTAAAAGGAGGATTTTTCTCTGCAAATCCCTTGGAAGCAATTCTGCCTGGATTGTTCTGTGGAGAAATTAGGTCACATTTGGCTTACATCAGTATATTGTCAGGGTAACCTGCTCCTTTGGTCCCTCCTGCTTAGATGTGTATGTATTTGTGATAGTGTGCACTTTCTCACAAAGACTCACTAACAGCCTACACTGGGAATCCTGTAAAGAAGCTGTTTTTTTCTTTCCTCCCACATCACCACAGGTGTAGAAAGATGTGGACCAAAAGGTTACTAAATGTTTAGGCTTGTTTGATCTTGGCATTCACTTTGGTATCTTTTTCAAGAAAACCTATTTCCAGTGTAGAAGGTTGAGAACTGCTAGGCTGTTTTGCAGACTGAAGTCTGTGTTGTAGAAAACAGCCTTCCAATAATAATAACTGTAAAAAGTCATTTCAAACTAACCTCCTATTATCTAGTCAATAATGAACAAAGAAAAAGAACATCTGTTTTTTTTTGTTTTGTTTTGTTTTGTTTTTGTTTCTTAATCTGAAAGAAATCCAGAGTTCAAGAGTCTTTTGGCCTTTACAAGAACAAGTTCACGTGATTTACTCATATGGCTGCCATAAAATTATGATGCTTTCTTTATAGCTCTGTTATCCATCTGATATTTAAGCTATCATAATTAACGCGTTAGTATTATGTGTTATTCCAAGATCTACACACAACTTCAGAGGATGCCAAGTTTTCCTATATACTCACAATTTTATAAGTGCAGACAAATCTAAGTTATTTGTGATTTTAAAATAGTAACAAATATAATGCTCCCAATCAACCCAACATGTGTTACACACCAGAGGTATATAGTCTGAATAAACAGTCCCTGTAACACGAATACAAACAGCAAGAAAATCCCATACAATGAACTGTACAGCCTCCCAGAACAAAATTACTCTGAACTGGAGACCTTATGAGATGGCCTTCCATTGCCATTGTGGTTGCAGAGTCCTGGGGCCAGCAGGGACTGAACCAGACTCCACCACGATTTGTGAAACAAGAGTTTCTGCTTTTAATAAGGGCAGTGGTGTAGAACATGGATCCGAAGCAGCAAGGCTAATTAGTCTGAAAGGGCACAAGTGGAAATTAAAAACTCGAGATGGAAGAAAAGCTCAGTGAGCTTAAGTTCTAACCTAAACTGAGAAGGTGCTGGAATTCCAAAACCAAATAAAAAGGATATTTAGTAAGTTAAACCACTTGGTTTTATTGTGCAAAGGAAGAACAGAAAAGAGTAGAAAAAAGTTTTGAGTAATGTCAGTTATATTAGCATAGCCCAAACAGTAGTAAAAGACTGAGGACTAATTTTAAAGGAAAAATAATGAAGCACAAGGAGGTAAAAGAAAAATAGGATAAAAGGCAATATACGGTTACCAGCGACTGATCTTGAAGTTTAGCCCAATATTTTTCTTTAATAAAAATGGATTTTTATACTAGAGAAATACAGTAGATCTGTCTGGATTTCAGTAAAGTGTTTGATACGTTGCCACATAGGAAATTATTAGTTAAACTGAAATAAATGGGAATTAGAAGAAAAATTGCAAGGTGAGTAAGGAACTGGCTAAAAAGAAAACTTCATGGGTTTTGCTTAAGAAGGAACTCTGAGTCTAATGGGAATTTGCTAGAGGCATGCATAAAGAATCTATGTTGGGCCAATCTCACTAAGATGAGATGATTTGGTAATAATCACAGATTGAGAAAAATAACAATGTTTTAAGAGCACTTGATGACATGAAATTGTGATTCTCCATGCTTGAGGGACACATGCTGTCTTTTAGGGAAATCAATCCAGCTTGCAGCCAGGTCCTACTAGACTACCTTTTTCCAAAGAAAATGAGGCATATGCAAGACAGCTGGCTGCATGCTTCCATGTTTTTTTGGTGGAGGCAGCAGGCAGCTGACTACTCTGGGATGTGCTTGCTCATCCCCTGCCCCTTGCTGGGTACATCTATAGCAGGTCTGAAGCTCCCGGCAGGGCATCGCCCAGGGTAGTCTCATTACAAATTGCTTCAACAATGTTCTTCAGAACCACAGAATGGCAATAGAATAGCTTTGTGCTCAGGACAATACACCTAGCCTCTTGTCAGGGCATACCAACCCTGGCATGGTGCTGTGTGAAGGCTTTTGCACAGCTCTTGGGTCAGACCTGACTAGGGGGCTGCCCAGACTGGCAGCGGGACTCAGATGTAGACAGATTCCAAGAGTACTTAGCTAGTTTAGCCTACCAAAATGAAGGCTCAGAAGAAACAAGATTGTATGGTAATTTGAGGAATGGAACTACAGTAAATTGTTTCCTTAAGTAGCAAGAAACTGGATTTGATGTTCCTTCCAGTATCATGTCATAAGTTTCTCAGTCATGCCTAACTAACTGTGGCCACAAATGGCTCTTTGGGCAACAAAGCCTTGCCAGGATGGTCTGTAGCCAAAGGCTGTACACTTGATTAATTCTTAAAGGTAGCTGTGGATGGAGGTTTCTACCATCTTTCTACAACCATGTAGCATTGGAGGAATCTCCAAGAGGAGAAATAAACTGCTTGTGGTCTAGATGTGATAGGTGGTAAGAAACAACTCATGGAGAGAGCAGTGAGTGAGGGCATTTCCTGCCTGAAAGAGAGTGCAGACTTTTTGAAGGAGCCATAAAATCATATCTTTGGTAGAGAGGTCAGATGCCTCTATTGGAGCAATAGAGAGGAAACAGAAAGGGGTGGTCAGGCTCTTTTTTCTGGGGTGAGGGTGGAGGGTGGGGTGGAACTCAAAGCTGCTAGTCTTGAAAACCAAAGATTACCCTTTTAGCTATGCTGTGTGATTCTGCCTAAGAAAGTTGAGACATAGTTTAGTCATTCTTTACACACGAAAATGGGGCTGACACATATTGTCTCCTCTGTCTTTCACAGAAACAGCTTCTTTGAAATGACCAGTCAATCAGATTTTAACTTCAGCAGCTAGTCTGTCCTTTCCACAGACTAAGAAAAAAAAAAAAAAAAAAGGCAAGCAGGCTGGAACTGATTCTCTACTCTGCCCTGGTGAGGCCACACCTGAAGTACTGTGTCCAGTTCTGGGCTCCCCAGTACAAGAGGGACATAGAGGTACTAGAGGGAGTCCAGAGGAGGGCCACTAAGATGATTAGAGGACTGGAACACCTGTCGTACGAGGACAGGCTGAGGGAGCTGGGCCTGTTTAGCCTGGAAAAGAGAAGGCTGAGGGGAAATCTCATCAATGTGTATAAATGAAGACAGGGTGTCAAGAGGATGGAAACAGACTCTTTTCAGTTGTGCCCAGTGAGAGGATGAGAGGCAACAGGCACAAACTGAAGCACAGGAAGTTCTGGCTGAATAGGAGGGAGCACTTCTTTACTATGAGGGTGACAGAACACTGGGACAGGTTGCCCAGAGAGGTTGTGGAGTCTCCTTCTCTGGAGATATTCAAAACCCTTCTGGATGCCATCCTCCACAATGTGCTCTAGGTGGTCCTGCTTGGCAGGGAGGTTGGACTAGGTGATCTCCAGAGGTCCCTTCCAACCTCAGACATTCTGAGATTTTATGATTCTGTGATTGACCCTTAAATACCAAAGCAATGAGAAAGGGTCCATGAGCACCAATTTTTTTTTCTTTCCTTTTTTTTTTTTCTTTTGCTTAGTCTGATGTTAGAGGCAGAAGTGAGACTATCAAGTTAGCAGAGGCTAAAGAGTCTAATGGTGCAGAGATCAGCTGACCTGCTGGTAGAGTAAGGTAAAAAAAGGAAGTAAAATAGGTTCTTCAGTAAGAACAGAATTTGCTGTTGCTTATTTTGTAAAACAAGATGTACCTCATTTCTGGTTCATGTCACAAACTTGAAAGCAGTGGGAGATGTAAGGCTTTATTTCTGCAGAGCAGTGTTGCACAAATAGGTGCTTTGAAGAAGCATTGTTTCCAAAGCTGGTGAAGTAGGCTGTCAGAGCAAATGAACTGCACACAACTATAGCATAGTGGTACCTACATTTCTAGTAGAGTGGTGGCAAGGAACGTGAGAAAGCAGCTGGAGTAAGAAAGATCTTTCCTACATCCTAGTGAGACAGGTGGAATCTCAACTCTTTATGCTGGGCAGTCTGTTCCTTTCCTGCCACCTTAGTAGGCATCTAAAGAATGCGCCAAGGGCTGGAAAGCCCTAGGTTTTCCAGGTAGCTGGAAAAACTGTCCACCTTGAGCATGAGGATTTCTGTGTCCAGGAATGGAAAATCTATGGTTAGTTTCCACATTCAGTATCTCTGAATCAGTCCTACTTCCACCTTAAGTCCCACAGCTCCCGCAGCAAAACTTTGCTGTTTGAAGTGCTCAGGGCCTGCTGTCTGGGGAATCCTGGCCATTACTGGCTGCAGCTGGCACTATAATAACATGCTGGTTATGCAGAGGCTCACCACTAACCAGTTTTGGACTAGTAGTCAGTAACACACAGATGTTACTGTTACTATTAACAATAATTGTGTCTGATGCAGCTGGCGACTGCCAGGGATCTTAGGAAACACATTTCATTTTGGAAACACCTTGTGTTTAAGAGTTTCTGAAACTAAATATGGTTGGACTTCAGTTCTGTGAAAATTTTCAAGAGTTTGTTTTTTCCTCCCAAATCAGGATCAAAAACATTTTCATAACTTGGAAATTATCGCAAAATGGAAATTCATTTCAATGGCCAGCTCTATTTGTGAACACATTGATTCAAATGCTAGCCTACCGGCAAAAGGCTTCATAGACTTTAATTAAATTGGAAGTCTGTGCCTTAGAGTTGTCCCTCTAGTGTTCTTTCCACAACCTACTTGAGTTTCTTCCTACCTTCCCTCACTGTTGGCTACGATGGCACTGGCATTAAGAAACTAGAAGAATGCCAAGAAGTTTATTTCCTTGTGAGATTATATATGGCACTTGAAGAATAATACTTCAGCTAGCAATCCTTTCTCTGCACTAGTGAGAAGACCATTTACTTTTAACAGAATTATTAAAAAAGAAACGATTAGTAAAACTGAATGCTTCTCATTCTAGATATTCCTCATGAATGTGATCTTACTCTCAGAATGTCTGTTAAGGTGATGCAGACCAGGACTGTTCTTCATTTAGTGCTTACTTTTAGGCCTATGGAATTTAAAAGCTTGGCCTACAGTTGTGAATATTCATTTTTTTTTCTCCACCTTTCAGAAGACAAGCCTGTTTGTCCTACTTTGTTTTTGAGCCATTATTCTCTGTGCTTTGTTTTTGCCAGATGTCAAAATATAGCCGTTTCTCTGCTTCAGGGATATATTACGCTAACTACACTGGAAAAAAGAAAAAAAAAAAAAAACACAAAACTGGCAAATTATACAATACTCTGGAAAAGAGAAAGAAATTTGGATGGTGCTGGGAATAAAAAAGGAAAAAAAAAGAGAGAGAGAAAGAAAGAAAGAAAAAGAGGAACCTTGCATCACAGAGCTGGCAAATTTTGCCAAGCCAACAGCCAGTCAGAGTTAATATGGCTTTACTCACAACAAACCTGCAGTAATGCTATTACAGTTTCACTACACTGTTTATGAAAAGCTGAGCTAGTCTGGAAAGCATTATGTGAAAGACAATTCTAGGAAAAAGGGAAAAAGACTGTAATCATTGACAGTGCTCATGTCTGAACCCTGTTTTTTGAATGTACATTAAAATCCACAAAAGTAAATACTGAAGAATGGAGAGAATGCATTACTTCCTGATGTTAAAGCAATAATACACTTTCTTCTATAGCAACTACTAAATTTAGTGACTGTCTCACCTACATATCTATACAGAAGGAGAGAACAAGGATGCTTAGGATACATGTGCCTTTGCACATGTTCTATTTCAAAAGCTGCTCAGGGTTGGCATAGATATTCTGAAGTAATCAGTTACTCATTGTGCCAGAATAAGATTATCAAGGCAGCTTGCTTCAGCGCTGCAGCCATACTGAAACCATACCTACTCTCCACAAATAAAAATACAACATTCCTTCCATTATCATATGTAGGGATTAGGTAGAGAAATAGCAATAGATAAAGTAGAATCATAGAATCATAGAATCACAGAATTATTAAGGTTGGAAAAGACCTTCAAGATCATCTGGTCCAACCATCACCCTACTACCAGTGTCTGCCAAACCATGTCCGTAAGCACCATGTACAACCTTTCTTTGAACAGGTAGGTCACCTGCATGTATTTGCAGACATACATACACACATATACACACACACAGAGTTTCATTGAGAATGTACTTGCCCACTCATGCCTTAGATCTGCATGTGTGGATGAGAATGTTCACCACTATGCTTTCTTTCCCCCAGCTGCATATTCTGTCTTGCTCAGGTGTTGTGCTAGCATAGACCTGTAGGGCACAGTTAGACTTATTGTGGAGTACAGCTCAGGAAACTGAGCCTGCTGTGAGCTGAGAACAAGGTTGGTACCTCCAGGGATGCTGAGTACTGGTGCTGCGAGCTGAATGACCATTGTGCTGTTTCTGACACAGGTGATAGTCTTTGCAGAGGGCTTCTGCACTCAGGGACTTTTTCACTGTAATCCATTGTACACGATATAATTCCCCTCTACTACACTGTGTTCATTGTAAGCCAATGCAGGCATCTTTGTGCTGTATGCTACTCTTCTGTGTACATGTGTCTTGGAGAGCAAATGGAGACTTTTGTGCCTCTCAGCTCTGTTCTTCAAAGCTTACTGCTATAAATACCTAGATGTTATCAGGCCTATAAATGCCCCATTGCAACTACATGTAATAAAATCTACTGTTTCTAAGCATTCTCCCACAGAATTGCTGCTGTAAAAATTTAAGGAGTGAAGGAAAGGGCATAGAAAATGATTTTCAAAATGGCAAGCTGCCATTCAGAACAGTTTGCCACTTGGAAAAAGAAAGCCCTGTTTTGAGTGTTTCCAGAAGTATTTCTGCCATTCATCTCATGATGAAACTCAAAGGCTTTTGTGAACTTTAAATTAAGAGCGAAGCAAATCATTTTTTTGTTTGTTTGTTTGTTTTGCTGAGAACCATGTCTTCCCATTTACAAATGACATTCAGATGCAAAGTACCTAAAGTGAGATAAACACCAGCGTGGCTTCCTGGGGTTTCCTTCATTCCTCCCCCAGTTCATCACCTGTGATTAAAATTCACAAACAATTTTTGATCATGTTTAATAACTCTTGACTGCATTTTTAGAAGTTATCAATTATAAAAAAGTTTAAATTTCCCTGTTTTTGATTAAATATGGATACCTAAATTGGAGGTTTATACTGTTAAATCACACAATTACTTTTTAGAAATTTAGCCCTGGGTTTGTTGTGTGTCCATGAGAAACACACATCAGCTCACTGCAGATTGTCCCAGCTTGAGCCCTTGGAAATATTTGGCTTACAGGAACACAGAGGGACTTTAATTGTTACACATCTTTTGAAAAGCTCATGTGTAAGCTCTTTTGTTGGCTTATGAAGCGATGGGAGGAGTCCACAAGATTTTCCCTCTGCTGGCTGAGCTGAATGACCACATCGTAGTGTTGATGTGGAATTATCACATAAGCATATGGTGAACAAAATTTGAGTTTGTTTAAAGAGGCATGAGCACATCTCGGGTTTTTTACATGCCCTATCTTGGTGTCCTCATTGTAACAATTGCTTGTTAAATGTTGTCATGTGCCCAGCAGAAAGCATCACAGTTGCTTCTGGGATCTTGCCATGGTAAGGGACTTGGTATTTTGTTGGGACAGTAGGACAAATTACAGAAAATCAGGACTGTCCCTGTTGAACTTGTCTGGCAATCATTAAGTGTTCTAATGGCAAAGCAGTTCAAACACATGGATGAGTGCCTTCAAAACAGAAAAATAAGAATGGGAATTTAGACCAAAAATGCCATTAGTGTCTTTTAAGTCTGCTTTAAACTGCGGCCTATTTAGAAAGACTGGTGAACAATTTTGTCCAGCTGTTGGTTATAAGTGTTCACTCTATAAAAAAAGGAACCCATCTTGTATGAAGGGCTCTGGCCAGGACCGTACTTCAGGGCAGGCCCACGGTGTAAGATAAGACATCTATGAGGAAATCAGCCCTCTGCTCAACTCTTTTTATGGGAATATTTGCATCACCATGCAACTGGGAGTACTGGAAAAATAAACACCCATATGTGTTACACATTTGTCCTAAAGCAGAGGACATATTTTGTGACATCTGGTTTGGCCACTGGAGGTCAGTATTTTGGAGCTGAATGGGCATTTTTTTTTTTTTCTGTCTGTTTGGTAATCTCTGTTACGGCCATAAAGACAGGAAGCACTGTACCAGACCTTTCCATGCGTCAATGTGGTGTTTACTATGTGTCATTTTGGCTTGATGCGGGTATGTGAGTACATTCGGCAGCAGTCAAGGGGTTATATTTTTGAACAGCGTGAGAACAGCTGCAGAGAACAGTTATTACTCACTGATTATGTAATAAAGTTGCATCTTGCAGAGTACAGTCGTGGTTTACTGTGCTAAATACACTTTATTGACGTCACTGCATAATATGATACCAGGGCAAAATGTTAACAAAACCAATAAGAATAATTGCCTAACAGTATCATAGAATATCCTGAGTTGGAATGGACACACAAGAATCATCAAGTCCTACTCATGGCTCCACATAGAACTACCTAAAAATTAAACCATGTGTCTTAGAGTGTTGTCCAAATGCTTCTTGAACTCCAGCAGGCTTCGTGCCATGATTATCTCCCTAGGGAGACTGTTCTAGTGCCCAAACATTATGATTAAGCTAGAGTTCAGAGGTCAGCTCTAAAAGATTTGGCTCTTCTGCTAGCATGGCTGTCACTGTTCTCCCCCTTCCCCTCAGCCTCCTTTCCCCCTGTTGGTGATGACAACATGAGGTATGTGGGAAAGCAGGTACACACTCTCTCTGGGCTATTTTTTTCTCTTCAGTGATGCTGGGATTGGAAGGGTCTTTGAATAAAATGAGAAACTAGTGGTGCACACCACCAGTTGTCAGTAACTGGTGGTGAACTCCAGGATTCGATACTGTGTTGAATCCTAACACCCTCATTAACTGTCTGGATGTTGTGGCAGAGTGCACCCTCAGCAAGTCTGGAGATGATAAAAAACTGGGAGGAGTGTTTGATATGCCAGACAATCATGCTGCCATCCAGAGGGACCTTGACAGGCTGGAGAAGTAGGCTAACAAAAACCTCATGAAGTTCAATAAGGAGAAGTATGAAGTCCTGAAACTGGGGAGGAACAGACAGCCCCAAACACCAGCACAGACTGGGGGCCACATAGCTGGAAAGCAGCTTTACAGAAAAGGACCTAGGGGTCCTGGTGGACATCAAGTTGAACATGAGCCAGCAATGTGCCCTTGTGGCAAAGAAGGCTAATGGTATTCTGGGCTGCACTTGGAGGTGCATTGCTAGGAGGTCAAAGAAAGTGATCCTTCCCCTCTCCTCAGCACTGATGAGGCTGCACCTGGAGTGTTGTGTCCAGTTCTGGGCTCCCAGTGCAAGAGAAGCATGGTGAAAGACGAAGAGACTGGAGCATCTCTCCTATGAGGAAAGGCTGAAAGTGTTGGGACTGCTCAGCCTGGAGAAGAGAAGGCTCTCAAGGGACCTTATCAATGTAATATGGACACCTGAAGGGAGGGTGCAAAGAGGATAGAGCCAACCTCTTTTCAGTGGTGCCCAGTGCCAGGACAAGAGGCAGTGGGTGTAAACTGAAACACACGAGGCTCTATCAGGAGCATCAGGAAACACTTTTCCACTGTGAGGGATACTGAGCAATGGAAGAGGTTGCCCAGAGTCTTTGTGGAGTCTCCCTCCTTGGAGATATTCAAAAGCTGTCGGGACACAGTCCTGGGCAATCTGCTTCAGGTGTCTGCTTTAGCAGGGGGGTTGGACCAGATGACCTCCAGACGTCCCTTCCAACCTCAACCATTCTGTGATCCTGTTATTCTGTAAAGACGTCTCACTATTATCCTGGGAACAGAGGCAAGTGTGGGAGTGCTGTGAGGGGCTGGGCAGACCCAAAGGAGGTCAGAATGGCTGGAAGTAGGAGCTGGAGAAGCAAGTGGGTTGCAGAGAGAGCCTCAACCTGTAGTTCCCTGCCGACATCTCCCAGCCCTTCTGTGTCACCATTACCATCTGCTTTGCACTTAATAATGCTCTGATAATCTTTCCCAGTCGATCCTTATGCTCCACTCAAGAATAAATTTTGTCATTCATATTGTATTCTAAGTGCTATCACTGCCAACTATGAGGAAAAATAAATCATTTTGTCCCTCTCTGTCAGGGCAGCACAATTCACGTCCAGAAAGTCTTCATCTGGCTTTTTTCACCATTACCATGTTACCAGTTTAGTCATAAATAAAGCCACACCTGAGACGCAAAGCCAAATTCTGCTCAGATTTTCACTGGTTCAAATCTGGAATATGTAATAGGTTGAATGGACTAATTCCTGATTTATTGTGTCTTAGGAGACAAAAAGAACTTGGCTGGTTTGTAGTGTTTATCTTTCAAATAAGTTTTCTGTCAAACACAGAGATAGGTACAGAGAGTGAAAAGCATGCTAGTGAGATACAGCCAGCCTACTCCTGAGTATATTTTTACTTATATGAATAGGTAAACCATCCTCCATTTTTTTTTCTGTCTTCCAAATGGAATGGTTATGGTGAGAAACATGTGTGGCTTGTTTCACCATTTTCAATTGCTTAAGAAAAAAAAAGGTTTTGCGTTCCAATATTTTATTTTGGGTAGCTGAAAAGCACAGATAATATATTTGTTTTGTTTTGTTTTGTTTTGTTTTCAAAAAGTGACAAAAGCCAAAATATCTTGGGAAAAGTCAGATCTGTGGTACGTTTTCTTTCCTGGAGAAAGATTTTCACTGAAAGAAAACAGGTCACTCAGAAAACTGCCCAAATCTCCTCTCTTTGAACAAGGGGATATTTTGAAGGTCTTCTGATAAAATGAATATTTAATGCCATCTTGCAAAATCAAAGGCAATTATTTTGTGATGAAAAGTGATCTATTTATCTACATAAAAGTCAATAGTCTCAGGGCTGAGGAGAGTTAATTTTTATTATGTTTTCACTGCAATTCTATGTCTTCAGAGGCATAACTACATGACTATCTTGTTCCTGGAATATAAATTAAGTTAAACAATAGAAGGCAGATTCTTACAATGCAAATTCTTGAATTCCCCTTCCTGAAAGTATCCTGCCCAAGAAGTACTCACTCTCTCCTTATTTTCTCAACACCATTTTTTTAATTAATTTTCTTGCTCTTTGCTTGACCTTTTTGTTGGTCTCTCTCACAATTGCTTCAATCTGTTTCTTTATTTCATGTACTTCATTAAATAACACCCACTGAAACATCCTATGATTCATCAGCTTACTGTGTCATGGGTCTTTCAAGAGGGCTGTGTTTAGGTGGTGGTTCCCACAGTTCAAAGTTCTGAACTTCAGTAAGGAACTTCACATCTTTCCTCACTGAAAGATGACTGCCAGCATCAACAGTTTTCCTCAAAATACATCACAATAGTAGATTGCTGCTGCGGCTAGATGATGATGGAGCCCATTGAAGGCTACCATATTCATTTTAGAAAATTTCTGGGGCTTCACTGGTCCTTGCCATCAGAAGGAATCAAAAATTTCCATTGAAAGACAATTACAGGAATAGCTTAATTGGACAGGAAGACTAGTGGTACCAATGATGGCAGGACACACGGTTATGTGTGATTCACTCATGATAAAAAGTGATCACTCATGCCTGTGATCTCATGTGATCTCTCATAGAGGAAATTCTGCAGTGTTGTGCTGTGAGTGTCATGCATGCAGTACACACTTTCAAGAAAAATATCTTGAAGAAGAATATGGATTACAATAAAAAGGAAGCTAACAGTGGGAATAGTTATGGCTGTACCAGGTGGGAGTACATAAAGAAGATCAAAATTATTCTAGGTTCAAGGACAGTTATTTACATATGCTTAGTTGGAAAACCAGTTGAGATGCAGATATAGCTAACTCATGCTGAGAGACGCTAGACTGAATATTTTACAAACTATCTCTGACTAATTAGAATGGGCTATAACATCAGGTTGGAGCTGAACTGAGCATGTCTTTTGGCAGTTCTGTAGTATACTCCACAGCTACATCTGAGTGCTGTTTCCTTTCCTTGCTCCATTGGTGCTGGCAGCAGACCACAGAGTGAGCCACAAAATTACCTCTGTCACGGGAGTTCCCATTGAGGCTGTACAGACAGGCTTGGGATATAAGAGATGTCCTAGAGTAGGAGGGGAAAGTGGAGAAGGAAGAGACAAAGGAACAAATCTCCTGTTGAAAACAGGAGCTGTGACAGAACTGCAGCCATGGCCACCAGAAGAAGGCAACTGCTCATCCTTTAAGCGATCAAAGTTGTGCAAACAAAAGTATCATAAAACTGAAAGCCACCCTTAGTGCAGGAACTGGCAAATTGACACATTTTGCTCTTTCTGTCTCTAACTTATGACTAGGTGCCAGGTTTCTCAGATGAAATATTGAAGCTTTAATCACCTATGCTCTTTTCAGTTGCAGTTCCTTTTTTCCTCTCCCCATTTAAATGCTCAGTGTTTGAAGTACAGGACATACGGACTGGCACAGCCAGACTGACCTTTTCTTCATTAATTATACTACGTATTTCCTATGTCACCTTCACTGGCTTCTTTTCCATCACCAAATTCAGATCTAAATTATACTCCTGAGGGCTGATTCTTTCTTCATTGCACCAGTTTATACTTGTGTAGCTCACTGGCTTTATTGGTATTAATGACAATTTACAGAAGTGGTATCAGTCCCCTGGTTTTATAGGTACTTAGGGATTTGCTTCATCCTGCTTATAATCTCATTCTCATGATAACACTACTGTGCTGAGACAATGTATGCTTCCATAGTCTTTTCTATATCTTTTCAGTTTTCCATAAGTGGGTATTCTTAGCTCACTTATGATATCCATCAGCCAGTCTTTTCCATTTGAATCACTGCCTTGCCTTTACTATGCTACTATAAAAATTTCCTTTTAAGCTTCTGATTGAACTTATGCACAACCTTTGCAGATGAAGATGGTAAAACAAAGAGTGCCTCCAAAAAAAAGGGGTTTGACATGATTTTTCACACTCTATTTCAATAGGAGCTGAAGGCCTCCAGTGACTACAGAACTGGATGGTTTTTAATGCTAGGCTATAGAGAAACAAACTATCTGCATTATAGCAAGCTATCTGTCTAAGTTACTAATTATCAGTTTAAATAAGATTAGACATGGGACTTTCCAGTTAATTCAAAGCAATCAAACCAAATGAATCAACAAGAAAGAAAGAAATTCTCTTCCAATTATACTTGCATAGAAATGGCACTGTAGGGTAACAGTCTGCATGCAACAGCTGTTTCCAGCTTTGAAAGGCATACTGTTTCCTTGCACAGCTTCTGGCGCAGTCAGTGCCAACAAGCAGAAGCTCTGTGTGGAAGCTGACAGCATTTCTGCCTAAGGGTATGACTTTGTGCTTAGTTGCATCTGCTGAGAAAGACAGTGGAGAAAGCAGACAGCTAAGAAAGAAACTGGGAAAGAAATGGACAGTGTTGATGTGAAAAGAGTATTTACACTCTTCTATTTAACTGAATGCCTTTGGATAGAGCTTTCAGAGCTAAGCCTCCAAAGATCTGGAGTTTAATTCCATCTCTAACCCCCATGGTAGGTGCTTAAGAACAAAGTCCTCTTGAGCAGCTTCCAGCCTATAGGCAGCTGAAGTCTGTAGGCACCACTGTCTTTGACATTCAAATTTTTTACACATTTGTGGTGTTACTAAGAACAGTACTTGAGAAGGCCTTGGCTTTGAGTGCCATCAGCAGTGGGGTGCCTGTCTCGCATTCAAGTGTTTTGGTCATCCACAGATTAGATGTTCCTCTGCCTATGTAGCTTGAGAAAATAAAAATATTGGGTATGGTCTCAACATCAAATGCCACCAGCTTCCTCACCAAATAAGCAGTGATTAGTGATAGGGACTAAGTGAGTATCACTATCCCCTCCTGTCCCCTACACACTTTTATTTTTTATGTATTTAGGTATTTATGTATTTATTGACTCACTGCCCAGTGGCTAGCACACTATTCTAGGCTCTAGGAGACATAGGTTTACTTGCTTTCTCTCCCTGGCTTTTACACCATGCTGGCATTTCTTACTGGCTGCATGGGATATTTTCCTTCATGTGCTGCATGCTCACTCTTATCTGAAAGTACCTAACATTTGTAAGACACTTAGACTTAGATTTTCAGCTTGTAATTGATCATCCTTTTCACCAGAGGGGACATGAGTTACAGTGTTTAAGTAGTACTTATGTCATAATGTCAGTCTAGACCTTGAACATCTGTCTAAGGGCTTTAGTCCCTTGGCTATAAAAATGGGTATGAATGGGTGGGAAAAGATTTAAGAGTTTTTTTTTTTTTTCCCATAAAAGTGAAATTTACCTGAAGAAAAATTCAAATTTTAACTCATTTGAAAATATTTTAATCACAAGTAGAAGTGGACCATTAGAACAGTTACAGATGATTTATGTGAAATGGCTCAGTTACAGTAAGAACCACATGAACTTTTACCTTGAACTTAAACCAAGATCTTTCTTTCTCTTTCCTTTCCTTTCGTTTTTTTTTTTTTTTTTTCCTTTTTTTTTCCCCCGATGTACTAAGTTATTTAGTTAAACTTTTGGTTTGTTTCTTTTCCTGTTCATATGTCTCTTTAGCCCTTATTTCAGCTGGGACAAGGAAACAAAGTACTCAGCTACCACCAGGAAGGCTGATTTGTGAGACTCACAGCCAACTCCATTCTACGTTGGCCAAATTTGTCCCTGTTGCAGCAATAATAGAGTTACACCAGCCTTCCTAATCTTTTCCATTTGTAGACCATTACTAGATTTTGATACCAGAGAAAGGAGGTGAGCATCTTTCTCCTGCTATCAGCAGAGATGTCAAAGGTCCCATTTGTAAAGGAAGATTCTCCCTAAAAAGGGTTCTTCAGAGATGCATCAAGATTTTCCCAGCTTTTGAAATATATTGCATCAATTCTGAAGATCTTTTTGGCCTTTTCATACTTATTCCTTCCCTCTGTTACTCTTCTGTGCTGGTGGTCAGCATGACTGAATCATTCTAAAAAAACACTGAGTCTGGTACATAGTTCTTTGCTGTTTCCTTTCAGCCTGCTCCCCTCCTTTTTCTGCTTCTCCTCTTCTCCTCCTGCTTTTCTTCTTTCTCCTTTTCAAAATCATCACTTGCCTACCCTCTCTGCTCTTCACCCTGTCTCCTCATTCCTTTCTCTCAAGTCTCTGAATTTTCCTAAGCACCAAAACGTGATGGACCAAGTCACACAGAAATTTCCACTGGTTGACCAGAAGAAAATAGCTGGAGGAGGGCTGCAAGCCCTGCTGCAGACAGAGAATTTTGCTAACACTGTGTTCATTTTCACTGGAAGACTTGAAACGTACATAGCCTAGTTAACTGTGGAGCAGCAGGGATAGGGAATATGGAGAAAAAGCAATAATGGAGAAAAGGTACCCCAATGGCAAGGTAGAGATGAACAAAGAACCATGGATCAGGTGTCCATGTTCAATATAAACAAGACTTGCCTACATGCAGCATCTTTGTAGGGCTGTCCAAAGGCATTGCTTGTTAATAAGCACAGTTTCTTTCATTCATGTTTGTCATCAGTACTATGTGAAATAGTCTGCTAGAGAAAGAACACAAATAATGATCTTATCAGGATTGTGGCACTTAATAGAGGCTCTCTCTTTGGGTATTGAAGAACCAGAAGAGAAGAGCTATACTGATAGTATGTAGTATATGATAGTATGACTTTATTGTATGCAGTAAGAAAGCAGTTGTGGACAGGGAGGGATAGGCAGCAAAGGACAGAGAAAGCAACCACTAGACTTTCAGCTGTCCAATATATATATATTTTTTTTTTCCAGCAATGAACAAAGCTACTTCAGCTCTGTGGCTGGAACTTGGCAGCTCTTTCCTAAGTTCCTGAAAGAGAAACAAAATTGTTCTACCATGTGGGAGACACACTTGTCCTTTCCCTTTCCTTGCACATATGCTCACTATGTTACGTTACCATTTGGATATAGCCACATATGCATGAAAATCTTTCCAGCTGAGATGTGTAGAGATCCTTTTACAATTACCAGAACAGAGTCAGCTGTGCAGAGGAACTTCTCTGCCCCAATCACTTTACCCAGTTATTGATTCAGAGGAAGGGAAATCAAGAAGAGCAATGCAATTTTATATAGGTAGAGTGTGGTGATTGTGACAGTCTGGAATATGGCCAGTGCACCTTGATCTGAGCCACCAGTCCAGCAAAACACTTAATTATACACTTCAGTGAAAGTAGGAGTATAGTCGTGCTAATTGCTTATATTCTGAAAATTAATCTACCACTTGAGTGCTTTATTGCACTCAGGCTTTACATCCCCATTCCATTAAAACACAGTAGGATTATGGCCAACTGAATATGTGTCTTGGTATGTTGTGGGCAAATGTAATTTTTTTCTGACTACACTCCAATGAGATGGGACAAAAACTAGCTCTGATCCAGAAAAGTGATTGCAATACACTGAATACACTGTACCATGGCGTGTGGCTTATGTCCATTGATGCGCTACTGCTAAAACATGGTTGATGACCTCCTCCAAGCAAGAACAGAGATTGCAGCTGCCTGCACAAAATACAACCTTCTGACATACCCTGCTTTGGCTTTGCATTCAGTTTGCAGGAGGAACCTCCTTCCAGGTCCACTGTATTTACTAGTATGGAACTAGAGAATGAATTTGTAAAGATCAGTGTTACCATTGATGTTTTTGTAACTCCCCATCAAACAGTAATTTTGGCTTTTCCTTTTGGTATCAGCTTTCTACGCTTGTGAAAAGATTCACTAAAACATATAATAAAGCAAGCTTTGTCTATAAGAGCATGAATTCCTTGAGAAATATTTCATTGGTGCATGGTTTGGCATGAGTTGCTTTCAGAGGGAATGAATTTCACATAGAGTGAATATCATCCTTTATTTTTCACATATTAAAGAACCAGAGAAAGACCAAGAAAAATTGGTTTCATTCTTTTCTAGCATAAAGGGGGGCTGATACTCAGCTGGTATGTATTAGTACAGTTTCTTGAACTCTTCGGAGTGATGCTGATTAGAACCATCTGAAGATCTTGTCTGGGATGCCTTGCTTTTTATTGCAAAACTGTGTAAAATGGATCTACTTGACTCTCAGTAGCTATGAAAAGAAGCTGTACTACAGGGTGCATTTTAGCAACTAGAAGTGGGAAAGAAAGAATGTGTATGGGGGAACATTTTTTTGACATGGAAGGTAAAAAACATATGGAAAAAATTACCAAATAAATGACATATTAAAAAACTTTAAGGCTATGGTTTGGAAGCACTAATGAATTTAGGTCTGGCATCAACAACATTCTTTTTTATTTTTTATTTTTAAAGTAGGTGTTTCAATTCTCCATTATTAATGAACCTTTTGCTTAGCTTTTTCTTTTACCAGATAAATACAGATCATAAAAATCTCTACTAGATGTCTCTTTTTATTTAACTATGTAAAAAAAGATTGTCTTGACAAGACAAAAAATACATATTAAGCACCTTTCATGGGAACATTTCAAATAGCTATAATAAAATGCTCCTGGAGAAATCAACTACAAGTTTTGAGCTGCTCGCC
Source organism: Cygnus atratus (assembly GCF_013377495.2). Classification (NCBI taxonomy): domain Eukaryota; kingdom Metazoa; phylum Chordata; class Aves; order Anseriformes; family Anatidae; genus Cygnus; species Cygnus atratus. The sequence goes on from NC_066363.1 coordinate 127,615,934, forward strand.
TATTCAAATAAGAATTTTTGATTTACTTGTTAAAATTTTGAGGCCCACCAGACCTAACAGGGATAGGAAGAGTTTTCCACTGTTTGAGCATGAAACAGAATTCCCACTGCTGGCAAAACCAGTGGAAAAACATTATGTTTCCAATGGATCTGCAAAAAGTAAAACAGCAGGGCCCAGTTTTGAGGTCCAGGTTGAATTTCTATTCAGTTTGCACACAGACAAAACTTCACTGAAGATGATATCTCAGCAAGTTCTAAGTAAAAATGCCAAGCACCTGAAGGTCTCACAATATACGTTTGCCTATGAGATGTTTTAGATCTACAAAAGTGTTTGTGTGTGTGTGTAAGTCAATCTCTCTTATCCCTTTTCATTTTTAATCCTAATTTCTTGCACTGTGCTTTTTGTATCCAAATACTTCTCAGAGATTTCTTGGAGACAAATAAAGTTGTAGAGTGTAACAATGAGGTTCAGGTTGCTGATGTCATTTCCTGAGAGGAAGTAGATGAATATAACTATTTAATGCACCATAGCAATTGTCTGCAGTGACATTTTTTTCTTTATGTGTGAAAAAATGCATTTAATTACACTATGCCCAGAAAAATCATGACTGGTTTTATTTCTGTGATGTCTGCCTTTACTTTTGTTGCTTTGAATAACAAACAGTTTATGAATGGGTGAATAATAATATAATAAATGCCATTCAACTACTATATTATCCACAATATATCCACATTTCAGTTAATCTGGGAAAATGCAGAGTAAAGTTAATTGTACTCACAACTGTGTCGGAATATGGAGCTTATCTGCCTTTTGCCACAAGAAGGGTTGGTTTCAGGTCTTTATTTCATAGAATCATAGAATCATTAAGGTTGGAAAAGACCTCCAAGATCATCTGGTCCAACCATCACCCTACTACCAATATCACCCACTAAACCATGTCCCTAAGCACGATGTCCAACATTTCCTTAAACACCCCCAGGGACGGTGACTCCATCACCTCCCCGGGCAACACATTCCAATGCCTGACCACTCTTTCTGAGCAGAAATTTCAACTAATTTCCAACCTGAACTTCAACTGGTGCAACTTGAGGCCATTCTCTCTAGTCCTATCGCTAGTTATTATGGTGGTTTTACTCGGGTGGGCAGTCAAGCTCCACCACAGCCGCTCTCTCACTCCCCCTCCTCAAAGGGAAAAGGGAGAAAATATGATACAAAAGGCTCAAGGGTTGAGATAAGGACAGGGAGATCGCTCAACAATTATCGTGATGGGCAAAGCAGACTCAGAGTAGGGAGACAGTAAGATTTATTGCCTATTACTAACAAGGTAGAGAAGTGAGAAACAGAGGAAAAAAACAAAAACACCTTCCCCCCCATCCACCCTCTTCTACCTTCTCCACCAAGTGGCGCAGGGGAATGAGGGAATGGGGACTGCAGTCAGTCTATAGCACTTTGTCTCCGCTGCTCCTACACGGTCACTGTCTTCCCTTGCTCCACAGGGGGTTCCTCCTACAGGAGGCAGTCCTTCCTGAACTGATCCTGCATGGGCTTCCCACAGACAGCAGCTCTTCAAGAACTGCTCCAACATGCTCCTCTCCACTGGCTACAGGTCCAGCTTGGAATCTGCTCTGGTGGCGGTCCTCCACAGGCCACAGCCTCGCTTCAGTTCAGGTCCACCTGCTCCACCGGGGGCTCCTCCACGGGCTGCAGCGTGGAGATCTGCTCCACCGTGGTACACCATGGGCTGCAGGGAGACAACCTGCTTCACCATGGTCCTCTCCACAGGCTACAGGGGAACTTCTGCTCTGATGCCTGGAGCACCTCCTCCCCCTCCTTCTTCACCGACCTTCGTGTCTGCAAGGTTGTTTCTCACTCCTCTCTCTCTCCCAGCTGCTGTTCCCCAGCAGTTTTTTTTCCCCCAGCAGGTTTTTTTTTTTTTTTTTTTTTTTTTTTTTTTTTTTTTTACAGGGGCACAAAAACCATTGATTATTGGCTTGGCTCTGGCCAGTGGTGGGGGTCTTATCTAACATGGGGCAGCCTCTGAATTCTTCCTGCAGAAGCCACCCCTATGCCCTCCCTGATACCAAAACCTCGCCATGCAAACCCACTGCAGTTATCTGCGAGAAGAGGCCGGCAGCCAGCTCCCCACAACCTCCTTCCAGGTAGCTGTTGAGAGCAATAAGGTCTTCCCTGAGCCTCCTCTTCTCCAAACTAAAGAACCCCAGTTCCCTCAGCTGCTTCTCACAGGACTTGTGTTCCAGGCCCTTCACCAGCTTTGTAGCTCTTCTCCGGCCATGCTCCAGGGCCTCGATGTCTTTCTTGAAGTGAGGGGCCAAAACCTGAACACAGTACTCGAGGTGTGGCCTAAAGAGGGGGTCAGTCACCTCCCTGGTCCTGCTGGCTACACTATTCCTGATACAAGCCAGGATGCCGTTGGCCTTCTCTCACTGCCAGTTCATGTTCAGGAGTGCGTCAACCAACACCCCCAGATCATTTTTATCTGCACAGCTTTTGAGCCACTCTCCCCCAAGCCCATAGCGTTGCATGAGGTTGTTGTGGCCAAAGTGCAGGACGCAGCACTTAGCCATGTTGAACCTCATCCCATTGGCCTCTGCCCATTGATCCAACCTGTCCAGGTCCCTCTGTAGGGCCTTCCTACCCTCTGGGAGACTGATACTTCCCCCCAGCTTGGTGTCGTCTGCAAACTTACCGAGGGTGCACTCAATTCCCATATCCAAATCATCAATAAAGATTTTAAAGAGGATAGGCCCCAACACTGACCCCTGGGGAACACCACTCGTGACTGGTCACCAGCTGGATTTCACTCCATTCACCTATAGCAATATATTTTGGTATCCTGGTATTCCCACAGTTCTTCTGCTGTGAGCCAACAGCAACAGCAGAGGAAGGAGGAACAAATAAAATGTTTCAGTGTATGTATGTGATGCTTATACTTCCCTGACATGAGAGATATGGTTGTGCCTGTGTTAAGACTGAGTATGATAGGGGAGCTCCTACACTGACTAACCCTTTCTGAATGCAAGCAAGAACAAATCCTGGGAAATTAGTCTTTTGAAGTAGAAATGGAGAGCACAGGTTTTCTGCAACATGAAATAGGATATTGAACAGACATTTTTTCATGTTACTGAATGCGTATGCTTACCTGGGTGAAACACCTTAGCTAAGAAACTGCAGGAAATTTGGCATGAATAATTGTCGGATAGCTCTAACTAAAATTATTGAGGCTGAGTTACAGTCTTAATTATAGCTGCCACAGAAAGAACACATTTGCTCCCTAAGAATTCAGGTCAAATGAAGTCCCATTATGACCATGTAATTTAGCTATGAAACTGGCAACAGGTTAGAATAACAGTAATTTTTTTGAAACTAAAAATTATCAACTGTGTAAAGACAATCTTTGTATGGAAGAACCAATCTTACAGTTTATATAAAAGTCTTAGTCTTGCCCATAGTACTTGGTCCTGCACAGGCACAATGGCCAGGAAGGGCCATTCCCCATATGGTTAAATAAAATGTGTAGAATAACATGTGTTGTGAGAAAAGAAACTGGAAATTGAATTGGAAAAAGCTATTTGTGTGAAAGCCCACCAGAATCCCCCACGTCCTTTCTGAGTGTCTGAAGCAGCACCCATGGTAGATGAAGACTGAGATAAAGACCACTGAAAAAAAATGCACATATGCAAGTACCTGGAACTGGATGAGGTCCATCTGAGGTTGCATGAGTGAACTGGCAGTTGTAATAATGAAGTTCACTTATCAATCATCTTTGAAAAGTCATGGGATTATGGGACTTTCCTGACAACTGTAAAAAGGTAAGGTCATGCCCACCTTTTAGAAGTGCAAGAATGGCCTTGCCAACCCAACCTTAGTCCTTAGGAACATTACGGGCTATATCCTACTGGATGCAAGTTCAAACCCCATGAAGGACAAGGTGTTTGGGAACTGCCAGGATGAATTTTCCAGGATCAAGTCTTGCCAGACCAACAAGATTGCCTTCCATAAGGAGGTGACTGGCTTGCAAAATGAAGGAAGAGGAGGGGATAATTTTCTCATTAACTTTAGTAAAGTCTTCAACATTGTCTCCCATAGCATCTGTGTAGTCAGAATGTAGTCATAAGGACATAATAGCTAGACTATGTGGCAAGATGATCACTGGGCTCAAAGTGGTTAGCAGGTTGAAATTCTACTGAGGATTGTGTAGTAGTAACTTGTATCAGAGTTCAATAATCAATATCAGAGTCACTGCTGTTCAACATCTTCATGAATGCTTGGGTGGTGGAATGCCATCATGTTTACTGACAACACTGATGTGTAGTGACCAATACACTTCAGGACACAACTGCCGTTCAGAAATATCTTGAGAGGCTGGAGAAATATGCTGATGAAACCTTAATAAGTTCAGTGAAGGAAAGCATAGGGCCATCCTCCTGGAACATGATAAACTCACGTTAAAAAAAATAAAAAAAAATGTTGCTGAATGAATAGAAAGCAGCTTTGCAGAAAAGGTCTTGGGGGGTGTAGATGGCCAAGTTGAACATGAGTCAAGAAAATTCCTTTGCAGTAATGAAGGCCAAGTGCATACTGGATTGTATTAACAAAAGGATAGCCAGCAGGTTGAAAGATTCTTCCTTTCTATTTGTCACTTGTAATACTCTACATCTGGAGTATTGGGTCCAGTTTTGGACTAGACAAAGACAAGAATGATACTTACATAGAAGGAAGGATCCAATGGAAATCCACCAGAATAACTGAGGTATGGAGCACATGATATATGAAACACTTTGGGAGCTGTGTTTGGTTTAGGAAATGAGGGCTAATCACTCTTCTTGGCTGCCTAATGAGTAATTTCTTACTGAGAGAATGAAGGTAGACACTGGTTACTGTTCACAGTGAAAGGAAGAGAACCAGTGGACATAAGTAGCAACAAGGGAAAAGTTGTGAATGCACTACTATACCTTAATGTCCCTGACCAGCTTTACTGAGGCCTTCACACAAACAATCAGCTGGGGGACTTCATTTAAGGTCAGGTCTTGGCCCGAGGCTTTGCCTGAGCTATGTTGTAGGTACAGTACTGTCTCCTGCTCTCCCAGCTTATTGGCTGTTTTTTTTTCATGTCAGACTCCAGACTTACACTACAGGTTGGTTTGTCTCCAATCTTGTTTTTTGCTGATCTGAGATGAAGCCTGGACCAGACTCACTGTCTTGCCTTGTCTGAAAATGTCATAGAATCATAGAATATCCCAAGTTTGAAGGGACCCACAAGGATCATCGAGTCCAACTCCTGGCACCACACAGCTCTACCCAGAAATTGAGACCATATAACTAAGTGCACAGTCCAAACACTCCTTAAACTCCGACAGGCTTGGTGCCATGACTACATCTCTGGGGAGCCTGTTCCAGTGTGTGTGACAACCCTCTCGGTGAAGAACCTCTTCCTGATGTCCAGCCTGAACCTCCCCTGTCACAGCTTGACACCATTCCCGCAGGTCCTATCACTTGCCACTAAAGAGCATAGATCGGTGCCTGCCACAGAATCACAGAATATTAGGGATTGGAAGGGACCTTGAAAGTACCTAATCTAGTCCAATCCGCCTACCCCTCCACTCCTCCTTGTGAGGAAGCTGTAGACTGTGATGAGGTCTCCCCTCAGCTTCCTCTTTTCCAGGCTGAACAGGCCAAGTGACCTCAGCTGCTCCTCATAGGTCTTCCACTCTAGATCTTTCACCATCTTAGTAGCCCTCCTCTGGACACTCTCCAATAGTTTCACATCCTTTTTGTACTGTGGTGCCCAGAACTGCACACAGTACTAGAGGTGAGGCCGCACCAGCGCAGACTAGAGCGGGACAATCACTTCCCGCGACCAGCTAGCAATGCCGTGCTTGATGCATCCCAGGATACGGTTGGCCCTCCTGGCTGCCAGGGCACACTGCTGGCTCATATTCAACTTGCTGTCAACCACAACCCCCAGATCCCTCTCTGCGGGGCTGCTCTCCAGCGTCTCATTGCCCAGTCTGTACATATAGCCAGGGTTGCCTCTTCCCAAGTGCAGGACCCGGCACTTGCTCTCGTTAAACTTCATGTGGTTGGTGATTGCCCATCTCTCCAATCTGTCCAGATCTCTCTGCAAGGCCTTTCCACCTTCAACAGAGTCAACAACACCTCCCAGTTTAGTATCGTCAGCAAATTTACTCAAAACACCTTGCAATCCTACATCCAAATCATTTATAAAAACATTGACAAGACATTGAAAAGAACTGGCCCTAAAATGAAGCCCTGGGGACCCCACTGATGACTGGCTGCCAGCCTGATGTAGCCCCATTTACCATAACCCTTTGAGCCCTACCTGTCAGCCAATTGCTCACCCATCGTATGATGTTTTTGTCCAGCTGTATGCCGGACATTTTGTCCAGTAGGATCCTATGGGAAACTGTGTCAAAAGCTTTACTGAAATCCAAAATGATTACATCCTCTATTTTCCCTTGATTGACCAGAATAGTAATCTTATCCTAAAAAAAAAAAAAAAAAAAGCAGTTAAACAGGACCTACCCATCATGAACCCTTGTCAACTAATTCTGTTCTCACAAGTCATTCTCTGCCCACCCTGCTCAGACACTGTGGGTCTGTGCCCTACTCAGGGAGGGAGCTGCCCTGTCTGTGCTGTGTCAAAGTCAGCTCCTGGTTCCCCTTTCCTGGGAGAGCAGCACTGCTTTTGCTGCTCCTTGGCAGAAAATCACAATTAGATATAAAGAAAAAAATCCAACACCAGTTGGGGAGGTCAGGTGATGGAGCTATTTTTCAAAGTGGCTTCTGGCTCCATCTTTGGAGCTCAATTGGAAAAAAAAAAACTGAATAAACTGACATAACATCAGACTTGGACCTGTCTTGAGAGGGAGTTAGGCTCGGATGTTGTCCAGAGGTCTCTTCTACCCATGGTTGTTCTCTGACTCCATGGCTCTAAGAGTAGGAAGAGCTCAGCAACAGCAGACTGAGGAGGTCTCCTCTGTGTTAGCATTGTCACTGCTATTCTTTTTAGGTGGTTCAGAAAAATATATAGAACTTGAAGTTCTCTGTGTTTCTCTTTCAGTAGACAGACCAAGTCCTTTAGATCAGACAAAAGATTGTTTTCATGCTTTTTAGAAGACCAGGGCTCAGGTGTTACAGATGAATGCTATTCCAAAGTTTGGCAGTCTACTCTCCCTGCTCCCCCTGCCCCCTTCCTACCCCCCTCCCCCCCCGCCAACTTGACTTTTCACCCGTAACCCTGCTCAGATAATAGCCATCAGCGGTGGCTGTGATGAATGCTTCTGATCGTGATAGCTGAACTGGACTCAGGGTGGATTCAGGTAAGAAAGATCCAAGGAATAAATGAGCATGCAGCAAACAAATATGTCTGGTATGCAAATACAACTAGTATCCAGTCATTTTACCCCATAAATAAGGGACAGCCCAGAGACTGTTGCGCTCTCTTGTACTGCAGTGGGCTGCAGGCCATGACCTTCCCCTTGAGCAGGAACAACTCTGAAGGTCACTCCTTGAGGCTGAGAGATTCCTTACCTGTGACAGATACTTGGTAAGTGGCTAATAGCTAGCTTGTTGAAATTTTGCAATTAATTTGCTAAGCATGCTGAAACTTATCTAAGTGATATAAAGGATTTATTGTGCATATAATCATTTAGGCATAAACCATTAAATCTATGATTAAGATAGGATCCAGTCATAACTCCTCAAAGTTTGGACAGCAAAAAGAACTTCATTCTGAACCTCATGACTCAACCTGAGGGTCTCTGATGCTTTTAGTCTGACCCTGTTCTTTATATCATAAATAATCAAGTGACCTTGCCATCATGAATCTTGTTAATGTCACGTTTACCTTTATAACTTTATTAAATTACTTTCTTACTCACATTTAAGCTTTGCTAAATCACTATTCTCATCAATAAATATATTGCTGCTTCTTTCTTTTATGCATGAAGTGCATAATTCCTTTTGTGACACAGAAGGAGGCAACATTTCTGAGTGGCAATGAAAAAAGGAGTGATAGAGCTAGTTTGGTGTTTATATACAGACAGCTGAGCAGAGAAAAAAATAGACTGGAAAACAACACAGTAACGTCATTATGAACCATAATAAAAGGTCAAATAATTATTTATTCTACATTCTTGATTGCCATTAAAAGTACTGTAGGGAACAGTCCTGCACTGGCAGGGACAGACGAGATGACCAAATAGCCAGTGGGTCTTCTCCAGTTTTAATTTCTGTGAATCTATGACTTCTATTCATCATGTGCTTGATAGTGAAACATCCCACTTCCCTCATATGTTTATTCTAGCTTTTTCCTTTGTTCCGGCGAAGTTAAAAAAAAAAAAAAAAGAAAAGTGTTGCTATTAAAAAATGGTGCCAGTAAAATTAAACCAAGATCCCACTCTGAGTGTTGGGGATAACCCGGAGATGCAGGTGGAGATTCTGGGTTTGCTGGAGAGCCAAAAGAAAGACTCAGAGACTGGGCAGATAGCTGGAAAAGTCTGTTAGTGCAGCTGTGAGCTGTGGGAAGATGGAGTCTGTAAAGGACAAACAGCTGCTGGAGTCAGACAGGAAAGCCGCTGGAAGAAAAGAGAGTGAGGGAGGAGGAAAAGAAGTTTGATCATGGCTGGGTAAAAGGCCAGAGAAAGAGCTTAGTATCAGAAGATCAGAATCTTTAGTGTAATGTTGTAACATCTCTCAGGAGAGAAAAGAAAAAGCCAGCAGCACTATCCTTGGTAAGTTTAGAGAGGCAAAAGAAGACACAGGTTTTTATCTTTAACACCCAGATTGCTTCCAAATATCTTCTCATATCATGATTCTGTCTTGTGAATGATCCAACAAACAGAAGAAATATCAACACTTAACCACCTACAGAATGTCTTTTAGTTGCCTGGGCCACCTGCTCAGGCAGCAACTAGCTTTAAGGGGACTGCGAGACCAGCAAGACAAGAATCATATTACAGAACCATAGAATCATAGAACAACTTGGGTTGGAAGGGACCATAAAGATTATCTAATTCCAACCCCCCTGCCATGGACAAGGATGCCACCCACTAGATCAGGTTGCCCAGGGCCTTGTCCAGCCCAGCCTTGAACACCTCCAGGGATGGGGCATCCACAACTTCTCTGGGCAATCTCTTCCAGTGCCTCACTACCCTCTGAATGAAGAATTTCCTCCTAACATCTAATCTAACTCTTCCCTCTTTCAGTCTAAAACATTCCCCCTTGTCCTGTCATTGTCTGCCCAAGCAAAAAGTTGCTTTACATCTTTTTTATAAGCTCCCTTTAAGTACTGAAAAGCTGCAATAAGGTCACCTCAGAGCTTTCTCTCCTTCAGGCTGAACAGCCTTTCTTTATAGGAGAGGTGCTCCAGCCCTCTGATCAACTTCATGGCCCTCCTCTGAACCCGCTCTATCAAATCAACATCCTTGTGCTGGGGGCACCAGACCTGGGTCCAGCACTCCAGGTGAGGCCTCATGAGGGCAGAGTATAGGGGGACAATCACCTCCCTCGATCTGCTGGCAGTATGCCTTTAAGTCTAGATAAAGTTTTCTAGAGCAGAAGTTGGTTTACCAGTCTTTTGAGATAACAGATACATATATATATATATATATATATGTATATATTTTCCTGAGTAGATTCCATGTGTCAGCTGCTAAAACTAGTGTGAGGACTGATTGTAATTTCTTTGGTCTTTGCATCTTTGCATTTAAAAATTATATAAAATGGGTCAAGCCAACTTTAAAGAGTGGCCTAGCTTTTATTTTTGTCTCCCTGCTGAGAAACGTTAAGTATAATGCTCAGGTGAGTTAGCTGTTCTCTCATATGTTGCCTTTGTTCTAGTGCGAATACTTTTAATTCTAATGCATTTGGTGAGAATCCTGTTCCATGTTTTGTTTTCAGGAGCAGATATGTTGTTTGTTGGTACAATGTGGAGATTGAAGTACCATTTTTTTTTTAAAGATGTAAATGCCAGAAAACGTGTATTCTTCTTTTTGTTTGCTTAACACACAGATTTTTCTTCTCACAGGATAGATGAGTACTAGTAAATTTTCCTACACAACAATTAGTAGAAATTACAGTTTAATGTGGGATAGGTTTTCCCTTTTTTCCTTTTCCCTCACTGGTCTTGTGATTTATTAAGTGATTTGGGGTACTGATCAGGACTGGGAATTTCAAAAGGCTCAGACTTATTCGAGTTTCAACTGCTGTCAACTTTCAGTGGGAGCTCAGTTCCCATCCTCCTCTTTGTCCCCTCCCTTATAAAACAAAGCTTTTAGTTTTGTCCCAAATGAGCACTCACATTTCTCCAACAGCCTAGAGGCATTGCTGTGCCTCTTGGAAATTATTGTGTAATGTGTGGAGCTTGGTGTAAGGGCTAATAGTTTCAGTTCTAGAAGACTATTTTTTTTTTCTTTTCTGGTTCAGAAAAGAAGTCTTCTGGAAGAAGATTAAGGACTAAAATTAGGGAAGGCACACACAGCTTTTTCAGGTTGTATGAACATCTCTTAAAGAGAAGCTCTAGTCTGCTGCTGAACTGACCCTTTTTAGCAGTTGTCAATATTTTTTGCACAGGCGTAGGCATTAAGTGAATCTCCAAAGTGAAAGCTCCCTCCTGTGAGCCAAGCTTTTCCTGGTAGGGTCTGAACACGGAGAGCAAGCTGTGGGGCAGGGTATGCTGCGGTATGGTGTATCACATGGCTCAAGCCCTATTCAAAGCATGGAACAACTGCTTTGTACCAATATGGTAGCGAGATGCATGGATGAAAATGACATTTTACAGGAGATGATGTATCTAAGCACATAAGAACTGTGTGGCTCTGGCATGTTCAGTGCTGACCTAGACCTCATCAGATGCGTTCTTACTGGTGGTCTTCAGGAATGAGATGTGCCTCTTCAGAAAATGTGGGTTCCTTTTCAGCCTGCATAAACTTCCTAGAAGATTAATAAGTCCTGTTGCCCTGTGTAGGATATAAGATTACATTTGTTTGCATTTTGAAACTCAGATAATTCACTGGATGCCTTTATTCTAGTAAATAAAATGGAGAAAGGTCCATTCTCTGACTCTGAGCACAAGAGACAAGATGAGGTTGTTGTCAGATGACCGTGTACTCTTCTTCCACAGAGCCAAAGAGCAGGGTGGTCTCATCCCTGCTGCCCACTGGAACCATTCCACAAACCACATTCGAGTGTTGATTGGGAGATTATTATTAATTTTGGTGTGCTTCAACATTGTTTTAAGTGACTGGAGTTAATGTTAACAACTTTGCAGTACAGACAATTGTATACTTGTGCTCACACCTGTGCTCTGAGGTCACTTACCTTACAAGTATAAGGATATCCACTGACATTACTAAGATTACACTGGAAATATGATTTTGTACAAGAGTTACATGAATGAGTTTAAGATAAGGAATAGGAAATAGAATACTTTTTTTTTTCAGAAACAAACAAGCACAAACAACAAAAAAAACTCAACCTAAACTAAAATCAATTGTCTTTCAAGAAAAAAAAAGTATACAAAGGGCTGCAAATTCCAGGAATAAGTTTAAAATTAGCAAAGCACTTTGAGTTCACACTTAAAACTTTGTAAGACCTTCAGCAGAACTTCATTCTGATTATAAACTCTTGGAAATATGATGTTCTCATAATGGTCAACTTTATGTACTGTATTTATTATCATAGTTATTCATGCATTGAAAGCACTTTCTTTTTGCATGGATTTTATTTAAGATTCCTAGTAGGCAAACTTTTAAAATTCTACAGAAAACTGGAAAGATCCCAAAGTTGTATCTAATTCCAAGTGAAACAGCTTGCAATCACATTCTTCTACAGAGTGATTTTTGTATGTTTTTGTTTTCTGGCATAGTGGTTAAGGACAGAACTGTACTCAATTATGGAAGAGTGAAATCAACATTATGAAATGCAAAGGCACATACCATACATTTGGTTAAAGAAGAAAAATATCTGTGAAAACACCCATTCTTCAAATTATAGAATGAAATATGCAAAAGCTGCCTAATAGCCTTACAAAATAAGACTCCTATTTATTTTCTGAAATTTATAAAACTGATTTTATACCAATTTTGTTGAGCCAAAACAAAGAAATTTTACATAAAACTTGTTGCATCCATTCACAGCCAAGAGCCACCAAGAATCCCGATGACACACATAGAGCTTTCTTGCTGGTGGTAGTGTTATGTTTGAGTTTATGATGTTGGTAGAAAACAGTTTGCTGAGGGGTAGATTCCAGTCCCTAGTACAAACTACCTGAATTTTGAGCTTACAGAGGCACAGCATTTGGAAGTTGGATTTGAAATAACAAAAATAAATTAATTTTCAAAAAATAAATCAAAGTGAAAGTTTTATATAGTTTGGTTTTACTAAAGAAGGTGTTTCTGTTGACATGACCAAATGAGTCTGTATGGAGTCTTAATATTATCAGTGATGTGATAGTACTGTACGAAATGGTAATCATTATTCTACTTTCTGTGCTTGGATTTTGTGACCCATGATTGCCAGTAAATTTTCCATCTGTTTGGAAACTATTAACTGCATTTCTCTCTCTGTAGCTAGTAAGACACCACCCTATGATTTATTGTAGATGAAAAGTAGAAGAGTCAGAGACTCTAAGGATGTAAACCCTCTGGAGCAATCTGGTTCAATGCAATTGCTATTAGGGTAAATCTGGTTCAGCACACTATCCGGGGAAGAAGTGTACTTCTTTGTCTCACCTCACAACCTTTTATTCTAGCATTTGTAAACCTACCTGTTATTAAAGACTGATGATAGCTGTAATTCCAACAGATGATTTAAACTAATCATCACTCGGGTACCATAAAACCAAAGTGTCTTGTAAACATTGCTGACATGAAACCTAACTCCAGAGCCTTTTCTGTCTCAAAATCCAGAAAATGAACATTTGCATATTTGTCTGCTGTTTTGCACTGCTTCCCCACCCCCAGGATTCTGAGTGCATTTGAAAGGGCATTTGAGTACTAGTTGCAAATATACCCACAAAAATGGAAGAATCAAAGTGAAATCCATGTGGTATTGTAATTATTTGCTGCTGTATATAGACACAATGGTTCTGTGTACTAATGTCTTTTTGAAATATCTTTGTCTGACTAACTTGGGAAACAGCCAAACGAAATTTTGTCTGAGTCTTCTGTCTAGTCACCGTTACGGTCTATATTTATGCCTGTACTTGATGAATGCATTTGAAATAATCCTGACAGAAGTCCAGGGTAGAACAAGTGAAGAGGCTGTGGTGCAAACTTGAAATGAAATGATAAGTAACTCACTTGAAAATTCCAAAGAGTTTTTTTTTTTTCCTTCCCACTTTATTGTCCTTTGTGCTTTCTCTTTCATGTTTTTTTTTTTTTTTTCCTCTTTCATGATTTTGTTCCTATCTCCCTTCAGAAACAAGGATATGAGTACTGTTATGTATTCCTGCCAAGAAAGTGTTTTGGTAATTAATTCTTCATCATAAAAGGTGCAGAATGCAGTGTATTCTGAATTAAGTCTCATATTTGTTTAACAAGCTGTTACCTTTTCTCTCCTTAAAAATACAGATCAGCTAAATTCTTTCTAACAATGTACCTAGAATTTTGGTTTCTTAAGTTAGAAAGAACAAGCTTGCCTCTATATACATTTTCCTCCATAACTTACAGAGAATATAGCTTGGAATCTCCTGAGACTGACACCTCAGGAGATGACCTGTCAGCTGAATGTATATGACACGGTGCTGAATGTTTCTTCAAGGAGAAACATGGTATGGTCTCCTAGATCAGGGATCTCCTAGATCTTGTCTGTGAACTGAGGAAGCGGTGCCTAGACACCCTGTCTCTGCTTTTCAACAGATCTTCTATGCCTTCTGCAGGATAAAAAACAACTTTCACTTGTGGCAAATATATTTATCCTCAGTTAAGACATCCAGTACACTAAAATAATCACAGTGGGGATGTGATTGTGAATGAGGAATAAACAGAGATATTTTGTTAGGTTCCAAAGCAAGGGTAAATTTTGCAAATATATAATTTTAAAGAAGACACCAGAGTTGGGCTTTAACTTAGTATGACCTTCTAATCATTGATAATGAAGTCATGGAGTGTAACTGTGCCAGCTACAGTGTAATGCTCACTATTTATAGCCAAGTTGTTAAGCATAGCTTGACTTAGGTAATAAAGTTCCATTTTTCTCATTAAATTAGTTAATAATAGAGATTATTTTCCAATTCATACTGGCAGTAAAGATAGCTCAGCTTTCCTTAAGCAAGTGAAGGGATTCCCTTCTCAAATATTCTGATATATTAAGAGAATGAAAGACAGTACACCGTCCTCAAGTATACTCACCATGTTCACCTTCTCTGCAGATTTTGAAATGCAAGAGTTGATAGAAGTTATCAGTAAGGAAAACATAGGTAGTAAAGGAAGATGTGCCATTATTAACTTTGAAAGCTTAATGATTGTCCATGATTCTGTGTCCACAGCAGCATATAGCCAGAGGAGTTATACAGGAAAGGGCACAATTTCTAGAGAATATGTGTGTTTGTGTTTCATCACAAAGTTCCAAACATAAAGATTAGGATCTGTGGCTGAGAAACACCATCCTTTGTTGCAGATTACTAGTATTATACAGAATCACACAGAATCACAGAATACTTTGGATTGGAAAGGTCCTTAAAGATCATATAATTACAACCCTCCCTGCCATTGGCAGGGACACCTCCCACTAGATCAGATTACTCAAAGTCCCACCCAACCTGGCCTTGAACACCTCCAGGCATGGGGCATCCACAGCTTCTCTGGGCAACCTGTGCCAGTTCCTCACTGCCCTCTGAGTAAAGAACTTCTTTCTATTGTCTAATCTAAATCTCTCCTCTTCCGGTTTAAAACCATTACCCCTTGTCCTATCACTACACCCCCTGACAAAGAGTCCCTCCCCAGCGTTTCTGTACGCCCCCTTTAGGTACTGGAAAGCCACTGTAACATCTCCCTGGAGCCTTCTCTTCTCCAGGCTGAACAACCCCAACTCCAAAAAGAAGTGCCCTTTCAGAAAAACAAAGAAACACACACAAAAACAAACAAACAAGCAACAACAAAAACCAACACCAACCAACCAACCAAAAAAAAAAAAACCACACCCAAAACTCAAAGCACCATTATTTTTTTCTAAGGAAAAGAGTTATTTTTAGAATGAAATGTTGGAATGTTGTAGATACTTGGATAACTCTGTGTTCGATTTCAGTGCAAATAGTGATTTCAGTGCAAGTTCAGAAGGAACTGAGAGTAAAAGTGCAGAAAGACTGACAGAGGAGGGATGAAAGGAATAAAATTTAGCAACAACATGGTTTAGAATGATTAAAAGGGTGTTTTTGAAATATTTCATTTTTGTGATTGTCTAATATGACTAAATATTTTGACTGTGAAGTACTGGGAAGTAGTAATGAGATAGTTACCAGACTTTACAGAAATTATTTTTTTTGTGAGAAAAAGGAAGAGGTCTTTTAAAGATTATTTTTATGGTTGAGATCTGTAAGTAATTCAGATGGCAAAGTACATCAAGCTAAATCATTACCTCTTGGGGAGAAGCCCAAGGGAGGGAATTGGTGGAATAAGAAAGTGTCAGAAGACTCGTTTTCTAGATTCCTGTAAATCATTCTCTCTGTGGGAGATTTTTAAGCGCTACACACTTGCTGATGGGTAAGTCCCCCTCTCCTTTCAGCTATGTGAGCTCTCAGGATTCCTGGAGAGACTGTCCACCTCACTTCTACAAAGGCAGGATCTTTATGGGCAAACTCACTTTTTCCCTGCTGCATTAGGGCCCTTTGCCAGTTGGCTTTTGCCAGGGGCCAAATGCAAATATCCAACTCTTCCTTGAGACTGTCTCAAAACCTAAAGAGTATGGGCAGATTATATGTCTACCGTTTTCCACAGGCTACCCTTTGTAGGACTCATGGTGCTTATAAGCCATCTCCCCCTCATGTGCATAGAAAGGGGTTGATTTTGCTATAATTTTCTGAGTTGTACATGGAAGAAAGAGAAGATCAATGGGATAGACCGGATGACTTCCTGAGTTCTCTTTCATACCTACTTTTCTATGATTCCAATGTCACAAAATCATGGGTGGGAAGCATCAATGGCAGAAGGGATGTAATGAGTTCTGGTCTTTATAGTGAATTTATGTGAGCTTTGAAAAATATTTAGGTACATACTAGTAAAGGCTTTGTATTGTCGATACTGAAAAGATTCCTTGTTGCAGAAGACTAAGAGATGCTGGATTTCTAGCAGGGTAATCAAATAATAACCACAAATTCAGACTTCACAAAGTGTTACACGTATACAATTACATAGTTTGATGGTTAAAAAGAGCAGAGTCCAAAGCACTAAATATATTTGCCTACTATAGATCTGATCTGGTCAGGAGGAGAGCATTTTGAAAACAAGTATTGGACACCTCTAACTCCCAGGGTTATTTGACACAATGCTTAACAGGTTCATAACCCAGTGTAGTAGAGGATAATAAGGAAAGTGAAACCACATACAGGAGCCTTAAAATGACCTCCAAAAATAATTCCTTTTTCTCCATAAGTATCTCTTACTCTTGCAGTTTATTTCAGCTCTATGTTATTTTGCTCTAGACTTCTTTATAGGGCACGTTTATTTGTGGCTATTGTATGATTGTATTTTCTTAGTTTTCTCTATATTTGCATTTATTTCTTATTCTCCCTGGCTGTTATGGCTTGTTAACCCCTTCGAGCAAGACCATACTTATGTCAGTAACTTCTCTGTCCTGGTCTTTTCTCTTGATCCACTTGTCTCTGCTATTCAATGTCAAAAAGAAAAACAAACAAACAAACAAACAAAAAACCATAAAGCTGACATTTCCTCTGGGAATACGGGGAAAAAGGAATATAAGGCCTGTTGCTTCATGTGTCAATCATTAATAGACTACTCAGCAAAATCTCTTGGACAGAAGAAGGAAAGTTATGTTACAATCAGTTGTCATTTAATTGACTAAACTATTTTTAGTTTCTGGAAATGCTTGTTCTAGAATGATGAACAAGTTCAAGAATAGCATTCAGGCGTTAACATTTTTATGGATTATTCATCCATTTTTCTATCTTCAGATGTAATAGAAAAACGGTTAATTAGGGGTGCAGATCAGCAAAAATTTTCAAAGAGAATCAAGTGCCTAAAATACCTGTGTAACTTGCTTCCATTGGAAGGTCTGTGCTTAAAGCTGTGCAGAATAAATGAAAAATATTTTATAATTAATATGAACAAATTTTTGAGTTAAAACTTTGGTTATACTAAATCATACTGAAAGTAAACACAGAGTAAATTTTGCAGTCCCTTTGCCCATTCTCTTGAGAAAGCATAAACCCCAGGAAGTCAACTCTCCCATACATGAGAGTCCATAATCAGATTTTACTGTTTCAACTCTAATCCACCACAAAAGAAATGATGCACAATGCACAGATGATTCACTGTGGTGTATATGCTGCCTAAAATGTGTACATGAGGAGCAGATTTATTTAGTCACAGGAGGGTCTGTATCTCAGACTAAAGGTCAGTGTCTCACACATTCCTTTGTTTGAGGATGCAGTATTAGTGGTATGCTTCATGTTTGTTGTTTGTTTGATTGATTTTTATTTGTTTTCGTTTTTGTTTTCCTTCTAAAGACTTTTTTTAATTTTTTTTATTTTTAGATTAGACTTGACTGGATGCTGTTAATCAGCTGCTAAAAAAAGACTCATAAATCCTTGTGTCATGGAAATTTTGGCCTTTGTATTTTTACAGGAAGGGCATATCACATTTCCCTAATGACATCTAGCTGTCATTAGAATTAATATATTTTTATTAGTTCAAAATTTACTAGGGCACATTTCAAAATACAACCATTGAGTATTCACTTATTGTTTTGTAGGAACAATCACTTGCACCTGAAGAGGATGCATGACATTTAAGCGAGATATATTAGATCCATTCCTCTGCTTTATTTTTGTGGCTTCATAGGGGCTGCTATACTTTATACCATCTCCACAACTGCTCATTCAGCCTGCATGCTCTCTGCATGAGGTAACCAACAACTTCATTGTGAGATCTCTGTATATCTTGGACTGTGAAGATGGAGAATTAAGTAAGTGAGCATCTTTTAAAAACACAGACAGAAGATAGTCTATCAGCAATTATAAATTGTTGCATCTGTAAGGGTGATATACCTATGCACATCTTTTGAAGGTCTGTTCCATTAGGTTTTATGCCTTGTTGACTGAATGGATGAAATTGCTGTAATACATTTAAAGACCTTTTTGAACATGTGGTTGACTTTATAATTCGTTTTTATTTCCATTGTCTCTGCTTGTTTCCATTGGGTTCTTTTGACATCAAAATAATAAGAAACAACAACAACAACAACAAAACAGCAGCTTAGTACATACTGAAATGGAAAATACAAAAATGCTTAATAAATATACTGTTTAACTGACAACATCTGGAATAGCTTTCTAGCCAAGTGCCTTGAAACCTCCTCTTAATGGCAGTCCTCAGTAATCAAATGTAAATATGCATTAATTCAGAACGCTCTGTGATGTTACATTGAAAACATCTTTTGAAATATCTTAATTTCCTTCATCTACAGAAGATACTGTTCCCATTTACTTTTGCTGCACACTTAAGACTACTACTTTCCAACAGTCTGCTGGATGACTTACTGATGCTAACAGTCGGAAATAATTGTAGGTAACTAGCAAAACCCATGTGCTGTATTTCTGGAAGTCAATCAATCTTTCCTTAAAATATGCATGTAATTATATAAATCTTTCCAAGTTTATATTAATGAATGAATGAATGAATGAATGAAGAAATTTTTACTTTTGTAAGAAAAAATCCCGTTCCAATACAGAAATTCATATTTTCTTATGAACAAAGAAATTGCTGTAAAATCGTCTTTGCTGTCCAAATCAGGATTTAAACCTCTTGGAGTTCTTGGTTCCCCAGCTATCAGAGAGTACCATGATATTTTGTAAAAGGAAGCAAAACTGGATTTCTGAAAAAAAAATTATTTGAGTGGTGTTAAGCAAGAAATGTGGTTTGTTGGGGTTATCAAACAAAAAAAAAGCACTGATAAATGGGACAACAGAGGTCTGTCTGGTCTTGGCTCAGTATCTGTAAGCCATTGCAAGCCTACCTCATATGTCGCATACTTTGGACTGCTCTTAAGCCATACTCCACCAGACAGTATGGGCATAGCCTTTAGGCTCATGTCTTTATATGCACTGCACTTTTTGAGGAAAGTTAAGAGTCTCCTACAGGCCTTCTGAAAGGAAGTTGTGGGGAGCTGGGGGTCGGCCTGTTCTCACAGGTAACTAATGATAGGACTAGAGGGAATGGCCTCAAGTCGCACCAGGGGAGGTTTAGGTTGGGAATTAGGAGACATTTCTTAGAAAGAGCAGTCAGGCATTGGAACAGGTTGCCCAGGGAAGTGGTGGCATCACCGTCCCTGGGGGTGTTCAAGGAAAGGTTGGACATGGTGCTTAGGGACATGGTTTAGTGAGTGACATTTATAGTAGGGTGATGGTTAGACCAGATGATCTTGAAGGTCTTTTCCAACCTTAATTATTCTATGATTCTATGATTCTAAGACACAGGGTCTGTGCTTTAACATGCCTTGTACATTGGACTCCTGTTCACCTCATGAAGGCACACCTCAAGGAATACTTGTTGCTGTTGTTGATGTCTCAACAGGACAGGGACTTCTACACTTTGAAAATAAACACACACAAAGTTCAGGGAAAGGGAAGATACCTATATCAGCTCTCCTTTATAATTTCTTTTCTGACAGACAAAGAGTCTTAACATAGCTACACTGGGTCTGTATTTTTGCGAATACTATTTCTTTCAGATGCAACATTCAAGTTATATACATAGAAATAAATTCACTGTTCTTCAGCCCCTGTTGAGAATATCAAAATATTTGATAGAATAAGAATCAGCTGGTCAAAGTGGTCAGGTAACTGACCACAGATCAGTGTTTGACTTGGTGTTTCTAATTCCGCTCTTTGCCAAAAACCCAGAAGTTAAACTATCCTGTTATTGGACAGTTATTTAATACTATGTTAATCTCTTGCACTCCTTCTGTGGACAAGAATATTAAACATACCTACCCTGTGAGAATGATTTTTATTTTTAAAATCTCATAGATGTAAAAGTTATTGCAAATAGAAGTCAGCAGATCTGACATGGTTGAATGGAAAATGCATTTGCATTATTATTCTTGTCATGAAATACTGCCCTAATTTTTTCCCTGTGCCTTACACCGACAGTTTACATTTTGAATACCATTTCCTTAGAGAACTGACTTTCTGTATTAGACAATAGCCTGCATCTCTCTGTCTGTAATAACAGGGCATATTTTTACAGAAAGAAACAAGACACTCTGTTCATAGTGAAAATGAACCTTTTAGGAGGATGAGAACAAATATAGGGCTTTTTTTTAATTATTATTATTATTATTTTTAATTCTCCTGAAAATGCCATGACCTTCTTCTTATGCTTGATTCTTTGAGGTGCTATGACTGCAAATTGAAGAAGCTCAAAGTCTCATAGGGACTATTCTCATTGGTCCTTAACATAAAAATACCATGCCCTTTTTGTTCTCTATAGAGTAACAAATTTGGAAACAAATGAGAAAGGCAACACTCTGGAAAAAGAAATCTTCCTTTTATTTCAGCATGTAATTACAAAAATAGGGGAGGTGTTTCAAGGTTCTAGTTTATAAACAAAAGGCATGCCAAATTGCCTAGATCTGACAAAAGTTTACTTAAGTAAGGAAGCCATTTACAAATAGTTTTCACAATATTTTTGCTAGACATGCAAAAACTAAAGGCTCATCTTCTGTTTTATTTAAAGTTGTACCCATGATGTATCCATGATGTACCCACTCATGTATCCATGAGTGATCCATTAGTCTGGAAAGAGTGGGTCAGAAATATTGACTTGCTGTAGTTGCTTATAAGTACCACTACACTGCTCAGTTACTTGCTAACCAGGCGTTCTCAATACACCAAACCAGTGTGAAGTCATGGCATTTCAGAAAAGATTGAACTCCATATAAAGATTCCCAACCTCCTAAATAGTTCATTTGCACAACAAACAGAAGTGTTTTACTTCTTTCTATAGCTGTAGTGTCTTAGAAAATAATATACACCAAAACACCACATTAAAATAACAGTATTGACTTTGCAAGTCAAGCACTTATAAATTATGAAGTTGAAGAGTTACAAGTTTCTTGTGCCACCTTAATTCAGTGTCCTTATGAGTTTCCATTATGATAAATTATGTAATTACTTATTATTCTTTGCACAGGATCTGTGCCCTGTGGGTTCTTGCCCAGTCAGTCCCAGTATCACACTCCTTGTCCCAGAGCTTTTTAATCAAAATTCTTGGAAATCTTGTTCTTGGAAGTGACTGAAGTGCTTTAGCTGACACTTTCCCCAGTAAGAGTCTCTGAGGTATACATACAGCAGGGAATCCTTCCAATCTGCAAATGGTAAAAACTTAGCAAAGTTATAAGCAGTTGAGAATGTGCTCTTATATGGTGATATTAAACTATATAAAGCACAAACTAGTCCTACTTTTACTAAGCAATATGAGGTGCTGTGTTGAATGTTGGGTGTCTTGGGCCCAACAAAAGATAAGATGTTAATATAACCATTGTTCACAGTTACAACATAAATAGTGAAGCATGGTTTGGGGTTTCATTTCAAGTTATTGCTGGCTAATTCCCATTGTAATAACCAACATTCCAAATATATCCTTCAATTACAGACTGAGAAAAAGGGAAAATGGTTAAGTCACTTGAAATGTAGAGTAAAACTTGCAGTTAAATATCATCCTTTCCCTTTCCCTTCTAGCTGCAGGGAGTTTTTATAGGGAAATTCCCTTCTTTGACTGTCTTTTAGGTTATATTAAAATAGTAATAACAGTTCTTCTGGGATAAAAGGAGACGATAATTGAGCTGCTTAGGTGTTCCTAGATTTTCTGTTGCTATTCACTCTGATCCTGTTCCTGGAGGACAAAAGAAGATCAACGTTCAAAGAAGGGGTCAGAAAAGAGAAACAAGACAGAAAATGCAGCTTCTGCCTAAGGTATGACTCAGACATTCACAACTGGAGAACCTCAAGCACAGTGTGTATTCTATGCACAGTTTATATTCTATGTATATTCTATGAACCTCAAACACTGTATATTCTGGCAGGGTTATGACAGCATTGATCACAATACTTGCTTTCAGCTGGTTTTACAGACGTGTTACAAAAGATGCACTGTCAGTGTATTAAAAACAAACAAACAAACAAACAAAAAACAATATAGTGGGAAAGCTCCCCCATCTTGCCTCCCATTTTCCACCCCAGTTCTCAGACAGTTAAGAAAAGGACCCTAGGCTTTCTGATGGAGTTTGAGTTCACACGGTCAGATTGACTTTTCAAGCTGAGCTGGGCATTTCACAGAAAGGCCCTTCACCCCACAAGGTACACGAGAGCACTCTTCATTCATTTTGAATGCAATCATATCCTCTATCTCAAGTCTTTCAGCTTGTGGTAACATGTGGCTTCAGGTCTTGAAGACCTGTGACTTCACAGGTCTTGAAATTCCATTATTAGAACTAAACTTCAATTCAGCTCTATTTTTTTTTTCTTCAGTAATCTTTTTTGAATTTATTGTTTTGTAAGGAAAAGAGCATAGAGGCACCACAGAGGGCAGACATGCTAAATTGAAAAGAGGAATAGGGCAAACAGAATAGTTCATTGTTTATCTTAGTCTTACACAACAGCCAACTGGTCCAATAAAACCATTCTTCACTAAAGACTCAAGTTTGTTCATGGAATCCTTAGTAAGATTAGGGAACAAAATGCAAACTTCACATTATAAAAGGATGGCAAATGTAAATGGCAATTCAATTCCCAGTACTTAAGAATGTATTGTTCTTTTTTTCACTGTTATTCTACCAGTTATCTTACAAGTCTTATTCCTCAGGGAATTATGCTTAAAAGAGATTTGCAGCTCAGACAAAACTCTGGATGGGAACATATTCAAACTTCCTGACAATTATGAGAGAAATCTCGAGACCCATGGGAACATTTAAAGCTTTGCCGTTGTAATCCTCCACCCTTTTTCCTATCAACCTTGTCTTTGCAGCTCTCTTTCCTTGAATTGGTTATTTGATGCAGTGAGACTCTGGTCAGAAACTTCTCCTTCCATAGGTTCATGTGATTATGCACTATTCTGATTATTGTCAGAATAAATCTGCCACTTTTTAAACACTTAAACAGGGCTGAAATGGGATCAATAGCAATCCAAGCAGATGAAAGAGCTGTTCATAAGTTATAGCTCACTTAATTATAACAGCATTTTCTCTACTACAAGTTTCTACTATTTCTCATTCAAAGATAATCTCAAGAAAATTTTAGCTTGGAGCCACCAAATAACTGATGCGTCCTATTCAAAGTCAAATAATCACCCCAACACAACTATGACTCCTTCAGGGTGAGATTGTTTTATTTAGTTCTTACCTTCAGCTCACTTGTGGTTCTTCGTGATTTCTCCAACACAAGCAAAATCCATCACTACTGGTTTTCTTAACTGTGAGCAAAGCATCTCAAAGATAACCTAACTAGGTACTAAGAGCTCTTACACCTTCAGGAGAAGTCTCTGCTGTCTATTTACAAGTGTACTATCTATGTACAACTTGATCAGTTCTGTATCTGGAACTGCCTAGGGGAGCCTTTGGAAAGAAGAACAGATTCCCCAATCACCTAGTTTCGAGTCAGTCCACTGTTTCAAACCATTCAGTTGTCTCAAACTGATCCATTGTCTCATCTGTGTAGACGAATAGGTGGGGGAGTGCCTGGACTGCCCAGCTAATTACTGGCATAAGTGCAGTGGGTGCACACACAGGCACCACCCTGACATTCAGCACGATACACAGTGACAAACAGGGCAAACCTGAGTTTTAGCTGTGTATCTCACCTGTAACTGAATTTCCATAGCTGTTGCCATACAAGACTCAGCTGATGCCTGGGATTGCAATGTTTGTTATCATATTTGTTATCATTGTTCATATATATGTTGGTCTCTACCAGGATAGAGGGACAATCCACCCATGTGTCTACAACAGTAAAGGCATTCTGTCTGGCTGGGGCAAGAGCATGCAAAAGTTACTGGTCCTGAGTGTGCCACAGAGCAGGCATTTAGGTGCCAGCTGATTATATTTTCCACAAATAGTGTTCTATAGGTATCTAGAGCTTTTATGTATACCTGTACTCATCTAGTGCACAGACATTTTATCATTATGGGAGGCTGAGGAGTTTGTTCATAGCAAACTATTTCTACAGTGTACATACAGGTCATTTACTTTCATCTGCCTCTTTGGATTAATTTGATAGGCGTTGTTTCAACTCAGGTCCTAAAGTGCTGACAAAAATGCTTTGAAATGCTTCCTGTTGAAGAGAACGCAGAGAACACAGAGAAAACAGCTTCCATCTTTATGGATGAATACAATGACCCTGGAATAACGATAAGAAGGCATAGAAAATCTCTTCTCAGGTCACCAAATGTTAGATGGCCATCTTTGCTCTGTTTTGTGCTGAATTTAGCATGCAATATATGTCAAACTTAAAACTACATAGAATAACTTGAAAGAATGCTGTATTTTGCATCAATATGGTATGTGCTCTTTTTCTCTTTGCATAGACCTCACATCACAGACAAGACATAACTGCACTGCTATTTTGGCATATCTGCTGTGTGCAGCATTCAAGGTTTCTCTTTTGAATAGTTTTACTAGATCTGATCTGAACAAATGATATTGGTGCTCCACTGCATCAAAAATGCTGTTGTAGCTGTCAATGAGGCACACTGCTCTGACTAGCTTACAGTCTAACTTGGTAAGAAAGGAGAACATCATATCTAATACAATCACAGTGTGTAACAAAGGGTTACACACTATTGTTATATATGTATACATATATATATATGTATACATATATATGCATGTCTATATAATAATTGTTATATAACAATTGTTATATATGTGTCTTTGTGTGCATGTATTTACTTTCTTTGATTTTGGGTAGGAAAGCACTAATGTAATGTATTTACATTCTTGCACTGTTTCTGCAACATACGGCACTCTTTAGCCTGGGTTCAGCAGTGAGTCCTGTAGTTCTAGCAGTCTGTCACTGAGATGTGAGAAACTATGGTAGAAAATCATACGCTCCATTACAATATTATTTACTACCTTTGATAGTTAATATTGGCATTCTTCTTATTTTTTTTTAATGACTTATGCTGTTGAGCTTTTATTTTTCATCCTGATTGTAGAGTTAATCTTGCTGATTACCTATTATTTTAACAGCCTGTTTAATTTTCTTTTTATATATTTTTCTCTTAGTCTGGGAAAGGTATAAACTCAGTCCTCTATTCTTCTTTTTAGCAGCATAGAGGAAAGCTAAATGAAGAGAGAGGATAAAGAAGATGGAGAGAAGAGAATAAAAGAGGAAGAAAACAGAACATCTGCTGATACTTGTTCTTTTAATGTTCACATGACTCATTGGAAAAAAAGCCAACAACTAAACCTATATTTTTGTGACTGAATATTTGATATGGTGGCTTTAAAAATTTGGAAGCACGCTTAAGATAATTCTTATGTATAAAGAAGTCTTGGAAGGTTAGACTAATGAGTCTGGCAGATGCTGCTTACAGTTTTGAATAATTCATTGATGCTCCCCAAAAATGAATGTGAGTACAGTGTCCCATTATGAATACAGTGTCCAGGACTAACCAAACTACTTGTGGAATGTTTACAGTTGGAGACTATGTGACCAGGAATATCTTCATATTCAGTCATGTGCTTCCACTTTTTTTAAAAATAAAAGCTCCTGCCAAGCAGAGGGAAGAAATTCTACTTGATTTTTTTTTCTTCCTTTCTATCTTTTTTTTTTTCCTAATATCTACAGTGCAAAATAATATTAAAAAGAAAATATTACTTGGAATTTTGTTATTAAAATCAGAAGCTTGTTATTATATGTACTTTGGTGGTAGCTGATCATACAGCTTGCAGTGCTAGAATTTAAAGCACAGTACAGTAGTACAGTAGTACCTTCAGCAGCCAGACGAGAGACAAAGTAGAAGAAAATATGAAGTCATGCTGGTGGAACAGATGTTGTTTCTATGAATAGGATAAGCAGCTTGAATATGGGGATAGGTGTAGAAGGGGCCTAAACTCTGTTATCAGTAGACCAAAGAAATCAATGAATATGCTTTTTTATTTTTTATTTTTTTATTTTTTATTGTTTTTGTTCTTAAGGTATTCTTAGATAAATGTGATTTGTATGTTATTTTAAGAAATTGCTTCTCAAAGAGTAAGTGTATGAGGTGCTTATATTGTGTTTAAGGGGGCAAATTTAGCTTTTTGTGACCTTCAACTCCAAACATCTGACATATTTTAAAATAACCTAATGCTGTAAGATTTTAATGTAATGTAAAATTGGTGGATTTCATTGATGTTTGCTTTTGCTTAAAAACAAACAAACTTTATGCTACTGAAGGCTCATTAACCAAAATGTCTGCACTATATAGGCTAGAGTGTAAGAGTTCTGTTGTGTTCACAGAAAGGGCTCTAAATTGGCAAGCCAAGTCTTATTAACTTTTGTAAAATTTCATTCAGCTAAGTTTCTCTCTCTGAAACTCCCCAGTTTCTTTTTGTGTGTGTATTTTACTTACATGTTTAATACTTAGTCCAGTTGGTAAGATGTTATTCCCTCCACTTATTGGTACATGCCAAATATGATAAAATATTGGTTTTTATGAAATTTGTCATTAAAAAGACATTTGCTCAGTGTTGAACTGACTACATATGTCTAGTCACTTCAAAAAAACTTAGTTGTGAAACTGTTAGATCCCTCAAATACCAAGAAAATAATAGAGAAATTTCCAAATCAAAATTTCAGAGCATTTTTTTTGCTAGAAAGTTGGTATTTCACTTTTCATTCTGGTCTGCAATTAAACTATTAAGTTATGATTGTACCAGCCAAATGGTTGGAGCTGAGTAGAGTTGCAGATACTTGAGGAAAAACATCAAAGTTTTGCAGGACCTATGAGGTATTGCATAAACCATTCAACATCTTGGATTAATCCTTCAGACCAAGAGATTTTTCATTACTGCTTTTTTCCAGAGTTGAAAGAGGATGTTTGAATATTGTGAATGTTATCATCTGATGTAAGGCAAAAATGGAATTCCCTGACAAACAGCTGAAACAAGACTCTGTGAATTGCTTTTTTTGGCTTCTGTGTCTTCAGCTGGGGAAACAGAACCCCTAATTTGGGAAAGATATATTGAAAACCTTTATCTTCATTTATCTTCTGAGGCCATGATTTGAGAAAATTGGGTGGGTGGTCTTTGCAAAACACTCTGTTCATTTACATGTACTGGTTACTATTGTTTTTCAGCTTGAAACTAGTGATTTGTGTGTGCAGATATGTTGTTAGGCTGCCACAGTCGTTTACAGGTATCAAAACCTAGTTGTCTAAATACATTGATAGCTTTCTATATTTCTTTAGAGATACAATTTAGTTATAAGTTACTTTGAATATGTTAGAAAAGCCTTAACAGTCTGAATTCAGCAGCAGAAACCAAATTTCGAGTTGTGCAAAATATCAAACTGTGATAAAATAAAATCCCAATGTTCTTTGACTCAGCTGCTCCATGGGATCCCAGACCATTACCTTTCCTTCAGGCCCCATGTTAAATGTGGTTACAAATAGAACTTGGCCTTTCAGGACTCAAGTTTCTCTGTGCAACATTGAGTGCAATACTAGAGTTGTAACATCAGTGTTTGATGACAGGAGCAATTATCAGAAAGTGCCTTTTACATGGCACTGCCTTTTTTTTTATTATTATTTGATTAAAAGAAGTCTGCATGTTTTTGAAGTATTTAAGAGACAAAAGAATGATGCCTTTGAACTAGAAAATAGGGGCAAAATTAAGTTAGATTTTCTATGCCAGCTTTGAATCTAATACCAAGACACATCAGAGCCTCAGTTCAACAGGACTAAACAGCTTAAACAAGAGTCTGTCTCTGCTTTTATTAGCTCAGTGTAGCTGAAATCATTTAACTGGAATTAGCTTTAATTTAGCCAAAACATAATTTAAACACGTTTAATTTTAAACCCATGAGAGGTGCGACTTCTGATATACTTCAAAGTAAGTAAATACTTATGGCATTTGCTGAGTTAGGGGCTTATGATACCAGAAATAAGGAAAAAGTCAAATTTCTATTCAAGTCATATTTTAACCATACCTGTTTAAAATCAGACAAGTCAAAATAATAAAATCATTCTTTAGATAGGGCCTATTGGTAACTGTAATGAAAATATAAATCCTCAAGGCACTTGGGAAACATTAGCTTCTCTGTCTATTGTTTGATTAAATAAAATATATGCATGTTTAATTGTGGGTGTCCCTTTTCTCTCTCACACGCCAATACACTGTAGGAGGCATATGTCTCTTCATTAGGAAGAGACTAGTGTTTAAAATTTCTCACTTCATTGATTTCTCACTTTCACCATAAAAAGTTTAGGAAGCTTTCAGAAAAGTCTGGTTAAGTTGAGTGCTAATAGGTATCGAAGACATATTCAAAAGCTAAACAGTATTGGTATTGATTACCAATGCATGCTTGGGAAACACATGCCTTTGAAAAGCTTACCTTTGCTCTTGTTTGAAAAGGGCTCCCTCTTGCAACCTTTTAGTACTTGAAGGGGACATATAAAAAAGATGAGGGGCAACTCTGCTCAATCAGATAGTGACAAGACGAGGGGGAATGGTTTTAAACTAAAAGAGGGGAGATTTAGATTTGAGATTAGGAGGAAATTCTTCACTCAGAGGGCGGTGAGGGACAGGAGCAGGAGATGAGACCCTGAGCAATCTGGTGTAGTGGACAGTGTCCCTGCCTGTGGGAGGGGGGCTGGAACTAGATGACCTGTGAGGTCCCTTCCAACCCAAGCCATTGTATGATTCTGTGATTCTTACACAACATTCTTTAGTAACTCATGTAACTCATTTTGGTTATTTATTCCCTGCCTGTCTGTAGTGGGTTTACGTGCCAAGGTTTGGGTAGTGGGGGGCCATAGGGGTGGTTTCTGTGAGAAGAATCCAGAAGTTGCCCCATGTTAGGAAAGAGACACACCGCTGGCCAGAGCCGAGCCAATAAGCAATGTTGTTTGCGTCTCTGTGAGAGCATACTTAAGAAAGGGGAAAACAAAACAACAAAAAAAAACCAAACTAAACCAACCAACCAACCAAACAATGCAACAACAACAACAACAAACCTGTTGCTCAACAGCAGCTGGGAGAGAGGAGTGAGAAACAGCCTTGCAGCACTAAGGTCAGTGAAGAAGGAGGGGCAGGAAGTGCTCCCGGCATCAGAGCAGAAGTTCCCCTGTGGCCTGTGGTGAGGACCATGGTGAAGCAGATGCAGCCCATGGGTCCCACATGGAGCAGATCTCCACACTGCAGCCCATGGAGGAGCCCCCAGTGGAGCAGGTGGATGTGTCCTGGGGGAGGCTGTGGCCCATGGAGAACCCCTGCAGGAGCAGGCCCCAGGCCAGAGCTGCAGCCCGTGGAGAGGAGCCCACGCAGGAGCAGGGGGTCTGGGGGGAGCTGCCGCCTGTGGGAGACCTGTGCTGGAGCAGTTTGCTCCTGGGGGATGGACCCCATGGTACGGAGCCATGTGGGAGCAGTTTTTGCAGAGCTGCTGCCTGTGGGCAGCCCCCGCAGGCTCAGTTTGGGAAGGACAGCATCCCGTGGGAGGGACACCACGTTGGAGCAGGGGAAGAAAGTGACCATGAAGGAGTGGCGGAGATGAAGTGTTAAGGACTAACCACAGCCCCCATTCCCCTGTTCCCCCTGCACCACTCGGGTGAAGGAGGTGGAAGAGGGTGGATGGGGGGAGGGTGTTTTTTGGTTTCTTTCCTTTGTTTCTCACTTCTGTAGCTTGTTAGTAATAGGCAATAAATTATACTGTCTCCCTACTCAAAGTGTGTTTTGCCTGTCATGATAATTGTTGAGTGATCTCCCTGTCCTTATCTCGAACCTTGAGCCCTTTGCTTCATATTTTCTCCCCCTTTCCCTTTGAGAAGGGGGAGTGAGAGAGCGGTCGTGGTGGAGCTCGGCTGCCCACCATAGTAAAACCACAACACTGCCATTCTAAGTTTCCTTTCTGTTATTTCTTACGTTCTAAGAGACCTATTGCCTACCAGGGCTGCTATTATGTCTTGTAGCAGGGTATCTTTCCTATTGCAGCTTCTACAATTCTGATGGTTCTCAGAGTTGTATGCTGCTGTCTAAAGTAGAGTTGCCAGCCTCGTTTTGTACTAAACTGTGTTCACTCTGCAGCTACTCATCTAACACAGCAAGTCCACAGGAACTGTTTTACTGGGTGCTACAGGTTATAGAGACAGTTCTTCAGCCTGGGATTCAAGCACCTTTTCACACCTGAGAAGAGATGCTCCATAATAAATTTATGCCACGCAATTTTTAAGTGTTAAAAAAACTTGATATTAACCAACAAAATCTAATAAATGAGATTTCGTGTTTCTGGAACATATGTCCTTGAAAGTAGACTATGAATACTGAAATGGTTTTAAGTAATTATTAGACATAGATATATTTAATATAGTCAATTAAGTAAACTGCAATATAGTTAACAGAATTATAACTAATTATGTTGTAGAATTATATCTAAGAAAATGTATTCCCCATCAGCTGCTTGTGTTCATCCCCCATTCTGCTTGCAGGCTTCTTATCAGTGGATGCTAGGATCACCCAATATTTGTTATTTAAAAATACTTAGATTTCATTATTTACCTCACAGAAGTGGTGATTAATTCTTTTTGCTATTGGAAGAAGAGACCTGAACAGGTATATTTTAAGTGGCTGGCAAGCTAACCACATTTCTCTTTTGAATACAGATGCTTTTCAAATTCTATTAGGTGTCATAGATATTATTTCTTTTAATTTCATTTAGTAACAAATCTCTGTAAGATATGTCAAAAATGTCATTTCTGGATAAATAATACACATTAGATACACTAAAATGTATTTAAATTTATTATTTAATTTAAATAAATATTTACATGCAACTGATCAGAGAAAAAAAAAACAAGTTTCAACTGCTAAAACACAAAAATCACACTATAACTCAAAAACATTAATGTGACTATATTGGCTTCTTATTTTCTACATAATTCCCTTTGCAAAGTAAATTGGCATTACTAGAAGCAGACTATATATATCGCTTTAATATGAAATTTCCATCTCACCATTTTTCAGTAGTTATACAAGCCATGTGTTACCATTATTACCCTTTGGCTCTCTAATGGATGAAACTTACTTAAAAGTTAAGTTTTTGAGTTAAAAACAGGTTGGAATTTTCAGTTTTGGTAAACACAAAAAATGTGAGTATTTAGCTGACACAAATGCATTAGCACTAATATATTTGCACTATGAATAACGAGACAAGGTGATAACATTAATATTTCCTCCTTAATTAGAATGAATTAACAGAAAACAAACCTGCTATTTGTTTGAATTCTAGAAATTATTATTACAGGTTGATCTTTAAATTCTGGAGAAAGAGGAATTAGACATGATTTAAAACATCCACATATTTGTGGAATGCTTTCTGGTTAGAACACCTTTCAAGTTTAACAGAGCAGTATTTTCTACATTAAGCTAGGGAAACTGCTGCAGTGTTGACAAGTGGAAAGTATGGGATTTACTTTTGACCAAATACTTACCTAAGAGAAGAAAAACATAAACCTGGACTAACTTATCTTTCTTGTTAGAGTCTATCCCCAGGCAGTCCAAACTTTACTTTGATTGACCCAAGGAACAATTGTGAATTGTCTTTATTGTAGTTATATTTTTGTTCTAGTTAAATATATGTTCTAATATTAGAAAGGTCTGCCATATTTGAAAGGTAAACCTGCTAAAGCAAATCAAGATGCTGTGTTCTTAAACAACTCAGCACTTTATAATCTCCTTGGCAGGGACATCAGTCAAAGATATCAGAGTCTGAAAAGCATTAGGCCAATTTAAACAAAGCAATATTTTGGCAGATTTTATAACTGGTATTATGCCAGGTATCTTTCCCATGAAAAGTAGTTTGGTGTCATATGGGTTTTCTACATATAATGTACAATATATGCACAAAAATGTGAAGACTTGCAGTATTTGCAGTGTTTGCTAGGCAAAACACCACTGGTCTCAGTAAATTATTTTTTAAGTCTGGTGTGATTAACAGTTGTTACTAGTCCTGCCACTTACATGTGCTGAATTAGAGAACAGAAGCATTCATAGTAATATAAAAAGATGGAGAGTGAATTTTTACGTGGGCAGATAGTAAAAGGACAAGGCAGAAAAAAGGACAAGGTGGAATTCCTGCTTAACATAGCACTTTTACAAAGCCAGATGCAGCTATAATAGAATCATTCAGGAAATGTTATGATATATGAAAAAGTTGGGATCAAAATAGCTTGATAGACTTATTTTAAAAGTTTAAAAACTATTAGATAGGTTTTAATTTAATAGTTTAAAAACATTTTAAGTAATTATTTTTATATTTTTTATGTAAATCTTTAGGAGAGCAAACTACCTTTTCATAGACTATAATATGAATGGTGGCAATTATTTCTCCTGCTGTTCATTTAATACAAAATAATTTTATACAGTTTGCAAGAAATCAGGAATTTTATTTCCCATCTTATTTGAGAATTTGCCTCTTGGCAGGAGTATTGTGTGACAGGCACTTTCCATTTTAGAGCATGTATTTTTGAATGAGAATATCCGGTATTATTATTTAGACAGAAATAACATATTTCCAGTTACTATGGAAGTGTAAAGTCAAGGTTGCTGCACAGAAGAGATCAAAATGTGTATAAACCCTTCTGTGTGCTCTATAGTTTTTAAAACTTTGTGGTGAGTTTTCCGCTGGGTGTGTTCTCAAGACTTGCCTATGAGAAGAACTACATATTGAGAATGGGACTAATGGAGGGCATTAATCCAGCACTTGAGCTGGGAACTCAAACTTTAAGGATCTTATATAGGGGAAAATGTATTTTAAAGAACAGTTTTTAGAATATCGTAAATGAAAATATAAACCACAGCATAAACAAATGAATGAAAACTATTTAGTAAACATACTGTGTAAAAACGAAAGCTGGTAACAATTTAACTTTTAAGGATTTTTTTAAAATGTTCTAAAATAAACCTATTAGCATTTCTTCATCCCTTCTATTATAGTCTGTGTATCATTGCTACTTGTTCTTTAGATCTAGAGCAGTCTTTTTCTTGTCTGTTGGTAGAGTATGTAATCTTATAGAGTTTGGGTGCCTGACTTAGGAACCCAAGTACCAAGTCTATAATGGGAAGAAATAATGGGTCATATGTGCAAAGGTAAAATAGGGGCTGAAGAGGAGATAGACTATTCCTTCTAGCAAAAACAAATTTCAGAAACTGTCTACAAATTAAAGGACTGTCTTACATAACAAGTGGTTAAGCTGTGAGATAAACAAAAAATGAGTAAAAAAAAAAAGAGACTTAAGGTCAGTGTCTGCTTTCCTTTTTCTGTGGCAATCTCACTGAAGACAGCAGGATTTCCCTAGTCTAATTTTGAGTAGAATTTGGCCCTCAAATGGAAAAAACATCTGGAACAATAATAAGTTTATTTACATAGCCACCAACTTCCAACCCCTCCAAGGCGCTCAAGGCAATGCTCAAGAAAACAAATCACAATAATAAATAAAATAGATAACAAATAAATTAAAGCATCATAGGACAGAAAATATCTTGGAAGAAAATGTTTTTTTCCAAGAACAACTTCAATTAAGTTGAACAAGACAATAAAGACCAATTTTTCAGTATACAGCTGTGTTTAAAAGCTTGCAGTGGGTGTGTAGGGAAAGAAATATAAAAGCCAAACAGGACTTTGGAGTGCAGATTACTTTGGAGACCAGAATATGGCAAGAGGAGAGAAGGAAATTTGTTTCAGAGTCATGGACAGGACATTCTGATTATCTGAATGTTTTTACTCTAATTAAGATATTTAGATAAACATTTGGCAGGCTATTACATTTGAAATCTAAATACGGTATCTGAAATGAAAATATCTCATTGTGGCTAGCTGACAGCATTGGAAGAAACAGTCATCTGTTCCTTTTAAATCTCTTTTTCATTAATAAAGATACATTTATATATATATGCTTCTGGGTCCATCCTTTAATCTGCCTGTGCAAGAGACTATTATGTTTGTGTAGTCACCTATATTCTGTTCCAGTGGACTTCTTCAGTATTGCTAAACCAGTTTGGACAAGAAGTGAATTGAAGACTTAGCTCAGAGATTAAATTTATCTCAGGCAAAAGTCTAAGAAGTCTTGATGGTTTAATATGATTGGGTGATTTTGCCTGACTGCATTGAAAGCTCTTATAAGTAAAAGGAGTTGAGAGCACTATCACTATGTTATTGTGTCCTCCACAACTCCCTCAAAGAAGAACTCATAGCCATTTATTTTCTCCTAGCATCTGTATGAGGGGATCAAGGATACTTTGCCCATATGATCACATTATTGCTACAGATTTTTTATTTGTTTCCTTGCTTCAAACTCATAACTTCCCACTTTTCTTTACCAATGCCTGTGACAGAATCTGTTTGTATAGGAAGCTGAAGGATCCCTGTAGCTACAGACTGCAGCATCCTGACAATAAATCATGCATATTGTTTACTCTGGGCTTACTCTACAAATCACAGATGTCAGATCTTAAAGTTGGTATATTTTGATTCAAATATAAATAAACTTATTTATTTATTTATTTATTTATTTTTAATATTAATGTGTCTAAGGACCAAAGTTATTTTTCCTCCATTTAAAAAACATATGAGAAGGAAAGACAGAGACAAACAAGCAAAAAAACAACAACAAAAATAAATAAAGTGAACTGTCTAAATCATTTCTGAAGTATGTGACAGATAAAAACACAAAGGAGTATTTTCTGGCTTAGACTCTTTCTTGACATGATGTATTTAAGTCAGCCATAGCTTTGCCACATGTAGGTGATATAATCATACATTTGCCAGTATAAACTTTCCATAGAAAGACTTTCTATGGTCATCACCATAGACCATCATGTATTCTACATGGATATACATGGGAAGGGAATATCCTTTTATAAACAGAAATGTCCTTAATAGTTAGCTCTAGCAGCATGTGCACACAGCTATGTGTATTACAACCCAGTTGATAACCATGCCTGTTATTAAGGTCATCTGACACTTTCTTATAAATAGTTGGAGGGTTTTTTTTTTTTCTGGTTGCTTTGCCAACATTTCACTGTTTGGGCTGAAATTTTCCATTCTGGGTTTCTGCTTCAGCTGGATTTTTTTTTTTTTTTTTTATATATATAATTTCTGCCAAAAATGGCCATCAGTTTCGCAGAACTGTATAAAAAAGAAATGTTTTTATGACTTAAAATATATTTTAATTTTGATAATCTTCTCTTAGAAAAGTTCTAGCACGGTTTGCTCTGGAGAAGAGATGAAAGATTTGGAAGAATGATGGCCTTTGTTTCAAGAATGTGTTTTTAAATTTACCTATGAAAATCCACCTGTCCTCAATCCATTTACAATCCTTTACAGCAACGCAGTTTACACAATCTCAGCAGATAGCTTTTACAGTTTGGAAAATAAAATTTCCCAGATATTTTTTCCTCAGAGTATAGGTTTGTTCCATTCATACAGGCTCACTGGGCTGTGAGTAAATAATTATTGTAGCAAAGCAATGGATTTTATTTGTGCTTGACAAGAGAAGAAATAACAAACTGAGATTTGGGGATCTGTTTCAGGATCCATTTCAGAAGAGTCTGAAACTCATTGTCCCAGTATTTTCCACAATTTAACCCTACTGCAACGTCCTCAGGCAATTAAAGTCACTTACACTCTTTTGTCTTATGTAAACTCCTTGTCTCATTTTTCTCCCAGTAAGGGTCACCTGCTGCCTCACTTAGCAGTGCCTGTTCCCCCTGTAAGGCTTCTCTTTCAAGGCATTATTTTGTCTTTTCTTCAATCTCAATGTAGTTTTCAGTGGACAAGTTGTCAGTACCTTATAGAGACCATAAGCTTGTCTAACTGTGTACAGGATTCTGGCAACACCCTGATCTGACAGCAGCTTATCGAGGTAATCAAGTAGGTCCTGACACTGGTTGGGAAGGTAACATAAGCTAATTAGGATGGCTCTGACCTTATCAAATGTCACAGGGACAGGGAAATTTCATATCTTAATTTGCTCTCATGATAATGCTTTCCTAATCCTGTCCAAAGGTGGCTACTGTAGATTTCCCAAGCACTGTGGGCACTGAAAAGTAGACTGGGTCCATAATAATGCAGCCAGATCTTTAAATAGGCAGGGAGTGATTTATCTAGGAGAAAATAAATAAATAAATAAATGTCAAAGAATGAGTCCTCAAATTTTACCAGAGTCTTCTTATAAGCTGATTGTGCCATGAGCATCCAAAGTTAGGTCTGATAAAACTGAAGAAAGCTTTTCAAAGAGAAGGGCCTTTGCTGCGTATAAAGGATCAATTTCCAATGGTCTTGTGGATTTATGATTAAATGAGGAAATTGTTAAACTCTGGTTCTGTGGGCAAGATAGTTGCTAGAGTTCCTATGGTCTCCAGCAGGGGAAAAAAATAAGTTGAACTTTGAGAAGATCTGCCATCTTTGTAAACGAAGGAAGGCAGGAGTATTCAAAAGACTGAGCTGAATCAACTGCCTGAAAAAATTTGTGCTGTTACACTGAATTACATGAGGGATAACATGTGGGAGGCCTGTAGGTTTCCACTAAACTGACTTAAATGTCTGACAAACTGAACCCTTCCTGCTTGCATTGACCTATACCTCTTATCATAAGCTTGTATCTTCTAACAATACACATGGTGGCTGACTCAGTAGCTCCATCACCTTGTCTTGTCATTCTTCGTTTTTGGAAACTTGAATTTGGTCAGAAATTTAAACATCAGAGACTGTGTGAGAAAAAAGTAGAAATCCATGTTGGCAGGACTGTGCTCAAGGAAATGGATGAAAGAGAGATAAATAGTAACTTCCCTGGCACAGAGGAGAACCCCATCTGATAAATCAGTGGAAAAGTCTTCCTACCCTTCCCCCCCGCCTTTTTTTTTTTTTTTCCCCTCTGCTTTTCTGAAGTGATGACAAGAAATTCAAGTTCTTCTCTAAGGGCTAGCATCTGCGAGAGAGCAAGCATATGATTTAGTATGTAGACACATGAACTTTAAACTGTTTATCATTTGGAGGTGAAGGAGTCTGAGTTCATGTATTTTCGATAGATATTAAGCAATTCTGTTTTCTCTTTTCTTACTGACCACAAACCCCACTTTTATGTCTCTCAGAGCTGCGTGGGAAAAGGAAAGTTGTCAGATGATCTAACTAACAGGCAGAGCTCATCAGTCTGTTACTGATCTTTCTCCTCCCTAAGAAGTTTCTCATGGTTTCGACAGGAGAAATTCTCTTTTGATAATCTTTGAGAAACTCTGTGGTTCAGGAATGCTACTAGCCTCCATTTTCCAGGGTCAACAGAAAATTTTCTTAACTTATGTGTGGCAGTAAGAGTCAGTGCTTGAATACCAAAAAATGGAAAATTATAGGGTAAAACTTTGTTATAAAATAGCTTCAGTTTAAATTTAAGATAAAATCTGCCACACACATACCAAAGATGTGAAACAATGAACTACTGAACAGGACATACTTCCTACTTTTCCACCTGACATTATTTCTGTGTAATGCAAAATGGACAAAATAACCCAAACAAGACAACCCACAGCCCTATCCAGGGTGCAAAAAATCAGGCAGTGCTTTACTGATCTTTCTGGTCAGACATAAAAAGTACCAGATATTCCTAGTGCTGCTGGGAAGTTACCAAAAGCATTAAAGAGAAGATATATATGAACCTGTGTGCTAAACATACACCAATGCACACATCCTGCAGAAGGAAAAACAGGGGAGTTAATCTGGAATAAACAGAGGGACAGCTACATTGGCTCAGCTGTTGGGTCTCAGCCAGAAAGGGACTGGAGAACTATAAAGTTTTTAAGCCTTTTTCAATTAAGAAATGTCTATCCTACCTGAAATAATACGGGATGGTTTGTCCTTTCTTGGGATCTGATGATTTTCTTATTTGTTAGGGCATGAATGGTAATTCAAACCTTGAGAGAGGTGAGAAGGAGCCATGTGGCCATTGCCTTCTGCAGGCAGATCTAACCCTCAATTGTTAAGTCATTTGGCAACAAGGCTCCATTATTCAGGTGAATAAGTTAGAGAAACAGCATGACTAAAATCACCTGCTTTGTTCTGTGGCTGTTTCTGTGTTTGAGATTCACCCTGTCTTAAAGCCACACTAAAACCTCAGATCTCCGGCAAAACAGTATTGTTCTGAAGAAAATGTATCCTTGCCTCATTGAGTTGTTTTCCATCTGGGTATGAATGTTTCTCTTCAGTTGGTCATAGGGACAACTATTTAAAATCAAGACTAGTCACTGAAACAGTCCTG
Source organism: Cygnus atratus (assembly GCF_013377495.2). Classification (NCBI taxonomy): domain Eukaryota; kingdom Metazoa; phylum Chordata; class Aves; order Anseriformes; family Anatidae; genus Cygnus; species Cygnus atratus. The sequence continues at coordinate 127,654,651 of NC_066363.1, forward strand.
GTGAGCATTGCACAATATCTTTCTTTCTAAATTGTTGTGTGTTTCGAAGAACTTAGACTGTTTCTGAATAAGATAAAAACAAAGAAGACAGCTAGCTCAGTACTGAGGAAGCTACTTCTGACATAAGAATCATCTGAAAAAACTCACTGCTTCTAGACTACACAGAAAAATACATAGTTCTGCTTCCAGTAGCTATGCATAGCTCTGTAGGGAGATGGAGAGAAGAAGGAATTGGAAGATAAAAAACTTGAGCTGACATGGAGTTATAGAGTGGAAACTGGATAGCTTTTCAGCTTGTTTCTACCAGAGCTTTATGCACGAAGAAGTTGTATTCAGGCATATTGAATAAAACACATGAGCAGGCAGCAGGAGCAATTCAAACACTTAAATGAAATCAAGGAAATCAACATAAAGAGAACAAGAACATAGAAGGAAAAATAGACATAAAAAAGGAATAGCGTCACCAGCAAATTGAGGGTACTTGTTAACCAAGAATTCTGAGTGAATTACAAGTATTCTATGAATGAATTCCAGCAACAGATACAACTTTTTCCAAGCTTTACTGCAGCCTATATGTATTCCAGCATCTTTTTGAACTGCTCATTTCACCAACCTTTTTTTAAGGACAAAGAAAAAAAGAGAAAGAAAAAAATTCTAATAACTCCCATCTTGTATAAGCTAGCCTGATTCCACAAAAATGCGCAGTGTTCTCCTGGGGCTGGATGGTTTCAGACTTTGGATTTGAACAGAACCCTTTTCGATATTTGTGGATTATTACATAAAACTCCTATTTATTACAGAGATCTGAAGAAATGGCCTTTGACCACAACATAGTCTAGTAATTGCATGCAAATATATATATTACAGCTATATCTACACATGAACACAAAGCCTCCAGTTCCCTATGAAATTAATTGTTGAAAGCAACAAAGATTGCAATTTAGGGACAGTACCAAGGTATTTCCCTTGTAGATAGTAGACTACTGTAAACGGAAAACAAACAAACAAACAAAAAACAAAACCACCAAACAAACGAACAAAAAAACACAACTCAAACTTTTTTTCAGTGATCTAAGTGTATAACAATATATTTAGAAAAAAAAAAAAGATTTATTCAAATGAAAATGATTGTTGGTTTATTAACTCAGTTCCAGTCAAGACATCAAGTGAATACACCAATAATCAAACCAAAAGGTTATAAGGTTATCAGACTATTCATTCTTAAAATCAGATTATTCATTCTTGGAAGATGAGAAGTTCAACATGAGCCAGAAATGTGTGCTTGTAGTCCAGAAAGCCAATCATATCCTGGGCTGCATCAAAACAAGTGTGGCCAGAAAGTCAAGGGAGGTGGTTCTCCCCCTCTACTCTGCTACCATGAGACTCCACTAGGAATACTGCATTCAGCTCAGGAGCCCCCAGCACAAGAAGGACATGGACATATTAGAGCAAGTCCAGGGAAGGGCTACAAGGATCATCAGGGGGCTGGAGCACCTCTCCTATGAGGCAGAAAAGTCTCTGGGGCTTCCTTAGATATACAGAAGAAATTCTTTACTATGTGGGTGGTGAGGCACTGGAACAGGTTGTCCAGAGAAGCTGTGGATGCCCCATCCCTAGAAGTGTGTAAGGCTAGGTTGGATGGGGCTTTGAGCAACCTGATCTAGTGGGAGGTGTCCCTGCCCATGGCAGAGGGGTGGGAATTAAGATCCAAGGTCTTTAAGGTCCTTTCCAGCGCAACCCAAATCATTCTCTGATTGTGAAAAATACTAAGCTTGAGACATCATAACATTGCTTAGAAGATCTTGCTTAAAGAAGAGAATTAGATTGGACAAACATAGTAGAAATATAAATCAGTTTATTTCCTTTGGAACAATATTCATATATATTGCTGTAGCTACATACTACTTACTGCTGTAGTTTATGCAGAAATCTCTAAATGCCCACTGCTTCTGCACGTTAATTACAATCTTTGTAATACAGGAAAGTGCTCTTATTTCCTCTTACAGGATAGAGTATTTATCCAAAAGTAAACACAACACTTGGCACAATTCAAATATTATTTTAATGCTCACCTACATAAAGCAGTACCATCTATGCATACTTTCATTTAACCTCATATACAGTTACAATCTCATCTGAGTAGTGTTAAAAGAAAAGTGTAGGGGAGAGAGAAAGGCAGGCAATTTCACCTGATTCCAAAATGGGAAAGAAAATGTGTTTATTAAATAGCTACTGTTCAGCATAAAAGGCCTCTTTAGTTCTGTATTGTCAGACCCTGCAATGCTACTCAGTGGCCACATATCTTCTTAATACCTTGATGGTGAAGGCATGATGAAGGTAAGCCCTCTGAATATTTGACTGGTCAGGATAGTTGTGGCTGGTTAACCAAGAAAGATATCTCATCTGCAATTAAGCAAATTGATATTTTACCTCAAGGTACCTACCTAGACTTTAGCAACATGTTCTAATCTTTCTCAAAGTAAGATAAGCTTAACTGTTAGTCAAGCCTGAAAGGCCCTCCTCAAATTGAAGATTCTTACAATATTAGTTATATTACCACCAAAATGAATATCAGAAAATGAAAATAATACTGAAAACCTAACATGGAAACACAGAAATTTGACACTATCACAGTATCACATGTCAGCATTTGCAGGTCAGAGAGGAGTGTTATCATTGCTACAAGACTCGTGAACTAACAAGATGCATGAAACTTTTTTGGCTTCAGTAAAATGCCAAGCTACTTACTGGCAGGTCAATTCAGGAGAAGGAAAATTATATGCTTGGAAGCTGCATTTTTGAATCCAAAGAAAAAAAAAATCATAGTTAAACCAAAAATTTGTGTAGCTGTTGTAATCTAATTACTATTACTATGATGACTTGTTGAAACATAAATGTCAGCTATAATATTTAAGGCCATGTCCCATAGTATGTTGAATTCAAACAGCAGATTGTCCTACTAGAAAATAACCATTGTTCTAGGCAATCACAAACAGTTAATCCAAACATATTTGAAATATAGTAATACAACCACCAAAACAATGATATACAAATCTGACCAAGGATTTTTTAATTTTTGTTTTGACCTATTGTTAATTTGTTCAACAGATTTTAAAAGTTAATTTGATCAACAGATTTTAAGATCAGGACAGCTGCAATGTCTGGTAATTTGATGTTGACCTAGTGACATCATTAATTGCTACTCTACAGCCAGAAAATTGTAATTACAGATTAACTATTCAGTAACCAATTTGAATGAATTGGTCAGATATGTTCCTATAGCAAGCAAGCATATACCCTTTCAAATTGCAAAACACATTACATTTGCAAATATTTTTAAAACAAGGCACAAACAAAATGGTTAACTGAAGCATGTTTTTATTTGTAGCCAAGGGGTGAGACATAAATGAAAGCTGTTATATGGGAAGCCTAATGGCTATGTTCTTTTCACTGGTTTGAATACATTTCAGTAACTCTGACATTCAGCTTGAGTACTAAGTTCTCTTGTGAAGGAAATAAAAAAAAGTAGAAAATTTAATCTTACAATACATAGTTATGTTGTGCCAGACTCCAATAAATCCAACCTTGTTATACTATGCTATGCAATGTACTTAAATCACTTAATAAAATCTGTATGTTCAGAGGTCATCACTTATAGTCCTAACACTCCAAGTAATTTTATTATTAACAAAACCTGAAATTACAGTAAATTATAAGAAGTCACTGTATGCAAAGACATAGGAACTAGGGAGTGGATTTCAACAGAAACCATGTGGCGACCTTTCTAGCTTTTACCAAAGCAGTAACCAGTTATTTTCATCTGTAAATCCCTGTTGCAAGCTGAAGCGAAAGAAAATATACATTTCATAGAATACCAAGTGCAATAGATCAGTGGAAAATAACTCAGAACATGTTCAATCTTCAAACAGCAGCCCAAAGGAGCCCTTGATGGCCAGCCAAAGGATCTAGTTTTCAGTTTGTCATACTTCTCACTGATTTTCCATCAGTCTTTCACAGTTTCTTTCCCTTACTCCATCACATTTCTTTTACTTTTCTCTAATGCTTGTTGCACTTTCCAGAAATAGATTTAGATCAGTCAGAGCATCAATCCCCTTCATAAAGAGAAGACATGAGGTCAGGCTGTGCTTTGCAGAATATCCATTTATGGATTAATAAAGAACATTAAAAAAAAATTTCTTCCATTTTTTCAAGTGTCTGCACTTCTTTCCCAATTGTAAAGCCAATAAATTTTCAGAACAGACCTCTTTGGATAGGCTAGATTCTAAATATTACTGGTTTAAGGCAAGTAATGCATATATAATTTCTTCAGGCACCTTCTGGTTCCCATAGTCAACAATAGTCTTAGCAATACTCCTTTAGTGTGCACTTTTTTTTTTCTTTTTTTTTTTCTTTTTTTTTTTTTTCTTGGTAATTGTGACGCAGTATCTGTGGCTGACACAGCATAGCTGTGTTTACTTCAGTGCTCAAAAAGAGATTCCTAACCTCTCTGTAAGTCTTTGATAGTTTTATAACCACATTTAATACCTCCATTAAGAAGCATTAAGAAACCACTTGAAGCATCAGATTTAGAGGTTACTACCAGAAAACCATACATCCATATTATTTCAAGCAGTGCCCTTTTAGTATTACCCTCACAGTTTTTATACTAATGGTCTGTGCCAGGAAGGGAGTAAGAGCTGCCTCTTTAAGACAGACTTAGATTTTTTAATTTTTAATCAAAACCAGGTGACCTAAAATACTAAACAAGCCTACATTCTACTGGAAATTTAAAGAAGCAATGTTCCCTTTCTCCCCTGCAAATTACTCTGGCTGTTAAGACCTTGTAGTGCACTCTGAGGCAAAGCTGATTGAACAAGTGCAGACAGGACCTCTGTTATAACCCCTGCTCCGCACCTAACTTGTCCTACTTGAGCTAGCATTGAAATCAGTCCTTCACCATTCAGAGGCCCCTGCTATGCTCATGTACAATTAACACAGTTAACACCTTTGCTTCATAGCAGACGTGATAAGTAACATTATTGACTCCAGGTCTGATAAGTTCCTGTCAAATGTGTTTGTCATCTTACCTTTTTTTTTTTTTCTTTTCTTTTCTTCCATATATTTTTCTAGAATGTGAAATTTTAGCAAAAAATAACATAAAGAAAATAAGAGTAATTCATTTTACCCAACCACGGCAAACCAAAAAGATCAGCAACAGGTTAAAAGTGACAGGTTCTTCTATGTAACACAAAAGTCACAGTTTATTGAGAGGGATTTAGACTTTCAGAATTTCCGCATATGTTCAAATCACTATTATTGTTACCAATAAGCTACGTATTCTGTGAGCACCATTTTCTGAAGAATAGTCCAAAGAACTCCAAAATATGCAATGAATTTGAAGAAAAGGAGGTGTTCCTGGCACTTTCCAGCTGGAAAAACAAACAAACAAACAAACAAACAAAAAAAAACAACCAACCAACCAACCAACCAATAAACCATTAACCTATTTTTGGGGAAAAACCTACCCAACAATTTGGTGACCTGAGGAAAGCAAGAATTAAAGCGTTATTCATAAGCTTGTTCCTAGAAAAATAAAGCACAGAAACCCTTCAGAGATTTCTTCACTGACATATGCTTCATTACTATGATGCCACTTCTGAAGCTTGGATGACAGACTGGGTCCTCTGTTCTGTAATATGCATTTCTGTGGTATACTATCTTGCAGTGATAGAACTCAGGTTCTGAGATCAGGAAACAAAAACACAACAAAACAAAAAAGTTTGCCTGGGAAATGACATCATTCTTGAATATTCTTCTTTTCTGGTCCATGATAAAACTAATCCTGTCCTGAAAACTACCAATTTTCAGAAATAACAAAGTTGGTAATCTAAAGCAGTAAATTGTTTGACTGTAGCCTAACCAAATGTCTACTAATCTACTTAAATCTCCTATTTAATGGTTAAACCTGAGAGATGAATGTATGTATTCAGCTTCTTCCAGTGCTGTTTTCAGAAGCAGAAACAAGCACACCCTGTTGCCTTGGTTTTAAATATACGAGGAACATATATGAAATTCATGTCTTCAAACACAGATGCTCTCTAGAGAATACAGTTGGATGAAATGATGCTGTGAGCTGCGAGCTCACTACTACCACTACATTACTGTTTGAAACCACTTTTATAGATTTCTTACAGAAAACTGTGTAAAGTGTGGGTGAAAAACGGTCACTGAGTCACTGAGTAATAAGTGCACTGAGTAGTGACTGTGGCTTCTCAAGCAAAAATAAAGGTGAGATATAACTGTGTGCTTTGTCTCATTAGAAAGTACAAGTACTGTGTGTTCACATATAGTAATAGTGCTCAAACTCAAGTCTTTTATTGCCAGCTAATAAAATGGAACTTAAGTTCTATCTATAAAATTGACTGGACATGCAAATTTAAGTCATACTGTGTCTCCTCTAGAACATTGTGTTTAAATAGTATATGTAAAAAAGGAGTAATCTATTTCTTCTCATAGATCTGATTTTCCTTATATATAGTCTACTGCTGAATGGCCTTTGTGTTATACCTGTGAAAAAAAGAGAAAAGGAGAGCACCTGAAGAGCAGCACAAAGGAATTCCAGCCACTCCAGCAGTTAAATCACCTTATTCAGGGACAAAACTTAAATGTTTCTATGCTAATGCAGGTAGCATGGGGAATAAGCAAAAAGAGTTAGAGATGTATGCACGCCTGCCAGCAGGGCTATGACGTCATTGGCATTGTGGTATGATAGCTCCCATGACCGGAGTGTTGGGATGGAAGATGGAGACACTTTAGGAAGGACAGGCAGGGGAGATGAGGAGGGTGTTACCGTCTGTATCAATAAGTAGCTAGAGTGCATGAAGCTCTCCCTGGAGATGGATGAGGAGTTGACAGAGAGCTTGTGGGTCAGGTTTAAAGGGAGGGTAGGGACAGGTGACATTGTAGTGGGAATCTGTAACAGGCCATCTGATCAGGAAGACCAAGCAGATGAGGCCCTCTATAGACAGATAAAAACAGCTTCACATTCACAAGCCCTGGTCCTCATGGGGGACTTCAACCACGCCAATATCTGTTGGAGGGACAGCATGGCATAGGCAATCCAGGAGGCTCCTGGGATGCATTGTTGATAACTTTCTTCTCCAAATGATAGAAAAGCCAATGAGGAGAGGTGCTATGCCTGACCTTGTTCTCACCAAAAAGGAGTGGCTGGTGGGAAATGAGAAGCTTAAGAGCAGCCTTGGCTGCAGTGACCATGAAATGGTGCAGTTTAGAATCCTGAGGGCAGCAAGGAGGGAGCACAGAAACCTCACTACCTTGGACACTGGGAGAGCAGACTGGTCTCTTCAGGGTTCTGTTTGGTAGAGTACCATGGGACAAAGTCCTGGAGGGAAGTGGGGGCCCAAGAAAGCTGGTTAATATTCGAGGATCACCTCCTCCAAGCTCAGGAGCAATGCATCCCAACAAAGAGGAAGTAGGACAAAAATGCCAGGAGGCCTGTGTGAGTGAACAAGTTGCTCCTGACCAAACTTAAACAGAAAAAGGAGGCCTGTAGAGGCTGGAACCAAGGACAGGTAGCCTGGAAGTAATATAGAGAAATTGTCAGAACAGCCACGGATCAGGTTAGGAAAGCCAAAGCCCTGTCAGAATTAAATTTGGCCAGCAACATCAAGGGCAACAAGAAAAGCTTCTATAGTTACATTAGTGATAAAAGGAAGACCAGGGAAATTGTGGGCACTCTCCAGAAGGAAACAGGAGACTTGGTCACCTGGGATATGGAGAAGACTGACTCAATGACTTGTTTGCCTCAGTCTTTACTGGCAAGGGCTTTGGCCACATAATCCAGGCCCCGGAAGACAAAGGCAGGGACTGGGAGAATGATGAACCACCCACTATAGAAAAAGATCAAGTTCAAAACCAGCTAAGGAACCTAAAAGTGCACAAGTTCATGGGACCTGATAAGGTGCATCCACAGGTCCTGAGGGAACTGGTGGATGAAGTTGCTAAGACAATGTCCACAATATTTGAGAAGTTGTGGCAGTTCAGTGAAGTTCTCACTGACTCAAAGAGGGGAAACACAACCTCCAGGGAAAAAAAGGAAGAGCTGGAGAACTACAGGCTACTCAGTCTCACCTCTGTGCCTGGCAACATCATGGAGCAGCTCCTCCTGAAAACTATGCTAAGGCACATGGAAAAGAAGGAGGAGCTTGATGACAGCCAACATGGCTTCACTAGTGTAGATCATGCCTGACAAACCTGGTGGCTTTCTACAACAGGGTTACAACATTGGTGGATAGGGGAAGATTGACTGACATGATCTACCTGGACTTGTGCAAAGCATTTAACACTGTCCCACATGATATTCTTGTCTCTAAACTGGAAAGACATGGAGTTGATGGATGGACCACGCAGTGGGTAAGAAATTGGCTGGATAGTCACACTCAAAGAATTCTAGTCAATAGCTCAATGTCCAAGTGGAGATCAGTAATGAGTGGTGTTCCTCAGGGATCACTATTGGGACCAGCACTGTTTAACATCTTTGTTGATGACTTGGGCAGTGTGACTGAGTGCACCCTCAGCAAGTTCTCCATTGACACCAAGTTGTGTGGTGCAGTCAACATGCTGGAGGGAAGCGATGTCATCCAGAGGGACCTGGGCAGGTGTGAGAGGTGGGCCTGTGCAAATCTCATAAAGTTCAACAAGGCAAAGTGCAAGGTGCAAAGAGCAGTCCCAAGCACAAATACAGGCTGGGTGGAGAATGGATTGAGAGCAGACCTGAGAAGAAGGACCTGGGGGTGTTGGTAGATAAAAATCTCAACATGAGCTGGCAACGTACGCTTGCAGCCCAGAAAGCCAACAGTATCCTGGGCTGCATCAAAAGAAACATGGCCAGCAGGTTAAAGGAGGTGATTCTTCCTCTCTACTCCAGTCTTGTGAGACCCCACCTGGAGCACTGCATTCAGCTCTGGGGCCCCCAGCACCAGAAGGACATGGACCTATTAGAGCAAGTCCAGAAGGGCTATGAGGTTGATCAGAAGTCTGGAGCACCTCTCCTACAAAGACAGGCTGAGAGAGTTGGGGTTGTTCATCTTGGAGAAGAGAAGGCTCCATAGAGACCTTATAGTGGCCTTCTAGTACCTACAGGGGTCCTACAAGGAAGCTGGGGGAGGGCTCTTTGTTGGGGAGTGTGGTGATAGGACAAGGACTAATGACTTTAAACTGAAAGAAGGTAGATTTAGATTAGAAATTAGGACGAAATTCCTTACTCAGAGGGTGGTGATGCACTGGAACAAGTTGCCCAGAAAGGCTGTGTATGCCTCATCTCTGGAAGTCTTTAAGGCCAGGCTGGATGGGGCTTAGAGCAACCTGGTCTAGTGGGAGGTGTCCCTGCCCATGGCAGGTGGGTTAGAATTAGATTATCTTTAAGGTCCCTTCCTGCCCAAACTGCTCTATGATTCCATAATTATATGAGAAGATACTTCAAGATAGTTCCTCTTGGAGGGCCTCTTCGTATGGTACTCTGGACAATAACTTCTACGAAAAGTAGATTTGAGTAACAGGAAGCCTACAGGCTCCAGCCAGTCTTCCAGCAAGTCATCTTGGTTTCTTCCTGCCCTCCTCATTGCACTCAAAATGTTTGCAAGATGCATCTGGATGTGGTGGTTTTACCTTGCTAGGCAGCTGAACTCCACCACAACCGCTCTCTCACTCCCCCTCCTCAGAAGAGGAGGGGAAGAAGTAAAGGAAAGAACAACTCATGGGTTGAGATAAGGATAATTTAATTGAAGGGAAAAATAATTATTAAGGAAAGATTATTATTAATTAAACAATTTAACTAAACGGAAAAAAAAGGAAAGGGGAAAAGGGAGGGGAAAAGGGAAAACAACAACAAGAACAAAACAAGTAAAGGCTGTGTGGAAGTGCAGAGGAAAGAAATTACTCTCTACTTCCCACAAATGAGCAATGCTTGACCACATCCTTGAAGCAGGGTCTCAATGCATGTAGCCGTTGTTCGGGAGGACAGACGTTTTCACGAGAGCCCACACCTCCCCTCTTCCTCCTTTTTCAACCTTTTATTGCTGAGTGTGACATCATATTGTATGGAATATCCCTTTGGTTGGTTTAGGTTAGCTGCCCTGGTGATGTTCCTTTCTCACTTTTTGCCCACCCCCAGCCTGCTGACTCTGGGAGGGATGGAGAGAGTCCTGATGCAGTGCCAGCACTGCTCAGCAGCAGATACAACACTGGTGTGATACCAGTGCTGTTCTAGATACAAGTGCATAGCACAGCACTGTATGGGCTGCTGCAGGGAAAGTTAACACCCCAGCCAGACCCAGTACATTGGACAGGAATTGTTTTGGCACACCTTGAAGCTGTATGTTCCTCCGATTTCTTTGTAGTACCAATAATGATGTTTTTATCTAATTTTTGTTTTTATCCATTTATAAAATGCCAAAAATTATTATGGATTTGTAAGGATAAAGTTTGGTTCTTGGAATTGCGTGTGTGTCTCTCTTTTTATTTTGCTTTATTTTAACTAATTCCATAGTTAATGCTGTTATTACACAAGAAAGGGTTTTACCCCCTAGAATAATACAACATATTTATGAAATTGGAACTACTTTTTAAAAAAGACAGCACTTCATGAGAACTGGAACAGAGCATCAGAAGTCTAGGTTTTTGCCTCCAACAGTGTGCAAGATTTGATAGCTTAGAGAAAGATAAACAGACACAGACGATAATGCTGTGCCAAAACAACCTAAAGCCATGCCCAAACCCAAAGTTTCTTTATAACATGAGACATATGGTGAATAACTTTATCAAAATGCTCTCATTGGAATTGTATTTGAGTTTTCTGTAAAGTAGCATCATTAATGTAAAACAGAGTAATCCCACCAGATTTTAAGAAATATCTTATCTTCAAGGCCCTCTACTTCCTGGATGAAAAAATATTAAGATATCCAATATTTTTTACCTTGTCTGTTTTGTTCTTTGTGGTTGTAGAGAAGACAGCGAACGTCAGAGATGAATGTCTTCCTGCAGGGATTCATATAAAGTTGTTGATCAGAGCACAGTATGATCCTGATATTTCTAGATTAATGGAGAAAAGCTCTCTGAAAAATGTTTCTAACTATATAGGGAATCATGATCTGTGAATGAACAGTCAGGCCTTTAAACTGGGTTGTAAATCAGTCTCAAAGTAACCATTAAAAAGCACCCTACATCATATGCATTTCTGGAAATAAAGATGAAAAGGTGGGAAAAAAAAAAAAAAAAGGACATCAAAAACAACCTGTATAGACTGAAGGTAAAAAATCAACTCTTAAGGCCAAAATCTTTTCTATATGTTGTATAGGTTAATGTTGCACCCCTTTCACTCTCACTGTTTTTCTAGATGTATTAGCCTTAATTTTGGATTCAATTTCAACCAATATGATTTAATCCTAATTTTTATTCCCTGTTTTATTGGGATAGTAGCTAATGATGGAAAGGTGAATAAGGTCAGCCACATGAACATGTTTTTCTTGGGAGAAGCTGTCATCGTAATGACCCAGAAAATGTCCTATTTGTATTATTTAAAACGAAGTTGTGATTTTGAGAACTGTAGAAAAAAATGGAAATCAAGGCAAGGTAAAATTGAGACAAACACAAAAGATTTCTTAAAATCCATTATTGTTTTTATTAATCCTCATAGTTGAAAAAGTAGGATTTTCAGGCATGTTTAGTATTTTGTGTGACATTATTATCAAAGTAAATCTAGGGTATTTAGAACTGATTCCGCAGAAACCATAGAGCCAGAACACACACAAAGAAAGGTGACATGAATGATCTGAGCTGAGATATGGTTGTATATGAAGGAACATTAATTAGATTAGGATTTCTTCAGTTTTGAGAAAGGAAAATTGAGAAGAGTATGAAATCACAGTGTTTATAAATCTTGAATGACAAGGAAAAGGGAAATTATTTACATTTTTGTTTATACTTTTTAAATAAGAACTAAAGAAAATCCAATAAAAGGCTTCAAACAAAATAAACCTTTAGTAAATATGAAAGGTCAATTTTCAGACATGCAAATCCTCAATCCATTGATTTTTGGAAACTACCGGCAGAGCACACATCATGTTCACAATCTGTTTTATTCTATTTCCTGACTGTTGATAGAGATAAGATAAGATAATGGAGAAGATGAACTGGTGATGTGACCCCGTATGGCTGTTTGCTGTTTCTGCGTTCATGTTTTTAAGGTCTCACAGAACAGACCATATAATGAAATCAGTTGTCTTGTCAAATAAATGTGTATGGAAAATTGCTATAACATATTTTTCATCACAGATTCTTCCTTTGTGTAATTGTCACAACTGTATAAAACATTGCCAAACTGTGTGTTTAAGGAAAAGGAGGGTGGGAGGAGAAAATGCTCCTCCTACTTGAAAGTAGACTTCCAAGATGTTCTGAATTGTCCCTGCCTCTCTCTATTGATCATGCATGTCACCCAGATCTATGTTCTCTGATTCACACCTAAAGGAATTGTCTAAAGTAATGTAATATAGTTGTTTCTCCAACAGGCTATAATTTGATGTTTCAAGTTCTACTAAGTAGCACCATCATTTCCTATGTTTTCTGGGCAAGTTACCTCCTCTGTCAATGTTGTTTCCAAGAAACATGATCAAAATAGATTTTTCTCCACAGCAAGTATTCAAATCTTTCTTTTATGTTTTTTCTCAATATTTCTACACAGCAAAGTGTACAGATAGCAGAGTCCTGCAACTTTTGCTGCCAGATTAAAATACACAGAATGGTGACGTTAAAGTAATAATAGCCATTCCATATGAAAGCTAGGTGCTTGCTTATAATCAGATAGATTAAGTAGGCTTTAACATTAATATTCTTCTAGAGTCATGGTGAATGAGGGTACAAATAGCCAAGTGGGACATTAAACTTAGAAAACATAGTTGTCATAAACAAATACGTCCTCCTGTTATTCCAGAGAAAAATAATGCATGCTGCTAATGGCTAATAGTCATGGACTATGGTGGCAGACAAATCCAAACTTACCAAAATACCGTATCTCATTTACAGAAAGGTAGTTTGGATGGTGCAGATGGCCCCTTGGTACAAAGCTGTGGGTAATATAAAACAGCTTTATAAACTGCTATCTTTTTCCCCTCACCCTGTCTTTCTCCCCTGAATGACATATTTCTATTGATGGCAAAAGCTTGGTATAAATATATGAAAAATAGATTGAATTTAAAAAAATAAAAGGATTTTCAGTAAAAATGAAACCCATGCACCACAAGCAGAACTTAGCATCAAACAAATTACAATTATCTAATGCATAAAAGAGAAACATAAGTAGCTTTACCAAATAATTTCCTCTGACAACCCCACTGAAGCTAAAGCTATTTTTAAATGTTTGGAAGAAATTCTAGCATGAACTTCATGGAAAAAGTGAACATTTAAACACAGGATATCCATCAAAGTAAGGATACATAGATACAGCCATAAAAATGAGTGATTCTTGAAAGCAAAGCTACTATTTTCCATTTTAATAAGCTCACATCTCAGTGCACATATGCAAGTCCTGCTTTGGAGTTCATTCTGTTAGCAGATAGATTGCTGGCTTCAAGACTTGTTTTCATGTGATTTTTCCAGGAAAAAGAAACAACACTGCTGAGCCACAGTAGTTTGCAGAGCTAAGTCCATCTCCTCATGTGCTGCAGACTTAGCCAGGTACATCAAAGATGAAGAGTGGCATAGATGTTATTTTGCACCTTTTGGTTTCAGAGGCTTCAGAACTTTTAGAGTAAACTATGTCAGCCTTAGTACTTGATAAAACTAGTTCTTTATGGAGCTATTTGTCTGATGAAGGTAATCAGAGTTTATGCCTCTTTCCCTATTTTTAGCTTTTTTCTCCTGCTCAGCTCATTCTCTTATTTACAGGCACAGTTCCTGCAATGCAAAAATATTTTATTTACCTTTTATGTAATACGGAGTTGGTTAAGGATAGTCATTCGTTCTGGAGTTCATTATTGCTCTGAATACTATCTCTAGGAGTTAGACAACTGTAACTGTTATATCTGCTTCAATTTGCCTGAAAATATAAAATATTTGCTTTATTAACATTGCTGATGTCCATGCAGAAACAACTGGAGAAATGATGCTTTTCACAAGAACTTAACTTCATTTTGAAGATTTATGGTGTACTTCAGAAAGGAAGACTAGATGAAAAGATAGGGAACTCCTCCTCCCCCACCTTCTTCCCTACCTTCCCCACGCACCCTTCCATGTTAAACAACAACCGAAAGTTTAGAAGTCCATTTTTTGAGGAGGATTTCACTTTTTTTTTTTTTGTTTGTTTTGTTTGTGGAACATCTCTTTATCTATGGCTGATGAGCACAGGATATATAACCATAATTGTGGGACTGCAGCCAAAAAATAGCGGGCTACAGGGAAGGGCTGTGAATAAGAGTGTGCCAAGAACTTTCTGTCCCCTTTGTGCCCCTGCCAACATGGTGGTTAGAAGCAGAGGGACAGGCAATCTGCTTAGCACTGGTACTTAGGCAGCAGCACTATTCTGCCCAAAGCCTGCAAGAAAAAACTCTATTAGTGTGATCCCAGATGGGTGAGCCAACCTGCCTAGTAGGGTGCAGTGAGGAACTCATGCCTAATTTGTGGCTAGAGACCTGCTCCAACTGATGCAGCCTGCAAACCTTTGCTCCAGTGGAAATATGAAGGTATTAATAAATGTGAGTTAGAATAGCAGAATCTATTCCTAAGTAAATAGTGTTGCCTCACCTATTTGTTTTTCAATCCAAAGTAACACAGATTTCAAAGCTGTGTTATAAGGACATAATCTTCAAGTCAGATCCTCCGAGGCACTTTCTGCACCAGCTGCTATCCTCTCTGTTCCAAACAACAGATATTACAAATAAAAAAATATTTATTTTGTTTGGGGCTTTCCCACAGACTATTTTTAAATAATGACTTTTGAAGAACTGTGCTGGCTGTGTTTCAGCTGCTTGCAAGTTAAAGCTATGAAGATTCTTAAAACAGAGCTAGCTCTTCTCGGCGAGGAAGTAAGAAAGCTCAGTCAAGCTTTGTGTCAGCTGCCTATGAGAAGTAAACATGAATTCTACTGTTACCCCTTGCACTACTTTACAGCATCCTTTACAGAAAAAGACCTGAGGGTGCTGGTTGACAGCTGGCTGAATATAAGCCAGCAGTGTGCACAGGTAACCAAGAAGGCCAATGGCATTACAGCTTGTATGAGAAATAGTGTGGCCAGCAGGACTAGGGAAGTCCCTTTGTACTAGACACTGTTGAGACCGACCTCAAGTACTGTGTTCATTTTTGTTCTCACTACAAAAAGGTTGTTGAGTTGCTTGAGCATGTGCAGAGAAGAGCAACAAAGCTGATGAAGGTACTGAAAAACAGCTGTTATGAGGAGCAGCTGAGGGAACTGGGGTTGTTTAGTCTGGAGAAGAGAAGGCCGAGGAGAAACTTCATCATTCTCTACAAGTACCCAAAAGGAGGTTACAGCAAGGAGGATGTTGGTCTCTTTTCTCAGGTGACAAGTGATAGAACACAAGGAAATGGTCTCAATTTGTGCCAAGGGCGGTTTAGATTGGGTATTAGGAAGACTTTCTTCATGGAGAAGGTGGTCAAGCATTGGAACAGGCTGACCAGGGAAATGATGGAATCCCCATCCTTGGAGGTATTTAAGAGATGTGTGGATGTGGCACTAACGGACATGGTATATAGGGGAGATTTGGTAGGTCAGGTTGATGGTTGGACTTGATGATCCCAAAGGTCTTTTCCGACGTAGATGATTATGATTCTATAGTCCAGGGGTCACATAAGCACAGTCATTACAATATTGTTCTCTTCATTACAATATTATTCTTTCAGTTCATGTGTAGTTACAGGGGAAAGCGAGAGTATCTGCATGTTTGATTCTTGTTCCTGAAGAAAAGCAGAAGACAAGTAGTCTATTTTCACGAGTTTCACTGGCAGTAGGAACTGTCCATTATCACAAAGGAATCAGATGGCAGAGATGGCAGTAAAGCATTTGGTAATAGGCTGGTTCATGTCTCTCCACTTCTCCTTCCCTCCATTATGCAAGGCAGGAGCTACAGCTCTGGTGTGTGTTACAAACTCAGTGTTCTTTTACAGCTCCATCTGGAAACTGTAGCTAGCACAGGCTGGAAAAAGAGCCTCCAGTAAGGCAATTATGATCAAATGTTGTAACCTCTTTATTCATTTTGGGGGGAGACTGTATACAAATAGCAGTATTAGTATTGGCGGTGCTAGGTTAATGGCTGGACTTGATATTAGAGGTCCTTTCCAATCTAAATGATTCTATGATAAGATTCTATGTTGTGTTACATACAATATATTAACACACAGCAGACCTTAAGCTTATTTCTGAGCTGAAACCTAAAAATACTTAGAAATGACCCTACATGTCAGGTTTGCAGTGAGCCTGGACTTTGGGAAAACATATAAGCTGTTTTGTCACAAACAGATGTCAGATACCTTTCCCTCAAAGGTATTCCCAGAGCTCATCTCATGTTGTTGGAAGAAACAACTTGCAACTGTTTTTCCAATGGGTCAGTTCTGCACAGAATGTGTACGTCCTCATGAGACTTAGTATTTAAGAGGCTTTGACTCCAGACTGTAGAATTTGACAGCTGGAACAAGGATTCTTCTGTCTAAAATGTTAATGAAGTCTTGGATGCTGTTGGTATATTTTTGATAACAAAAGATTTGAACATGAATTTGGAAGGGGATAGAGATAATAGGAACATAATCAGTGATGGATGGCATGCAATGTAACACCCTGTAATAGAAAACATCTTAAAGGTCCCACAGGAGAGTAAACACAATGAAAAGGATAGCAATCAATTTTTTTTTTTTAAACTTATGGAGTAGGAGATGGAAACACAGTCACATTCTGCACAACTTCAAGAATTTTAGAGAAGAGTTATAGTTAGGTTTAGTTTAATATTGAAGTTGGCCTTTCTCTACAGCTTTTACACAGAAGATAACATAAGTCTGTCAAAAGCTAGAGGGCACAACAAAATATTTCGTTAAAAGCAATTTAGTGTCTACAAGTTTAATACTCCAGAAATAAAAAAAAATAACATCTGTATCTCTGAGTATTGTTGAGTTGTAAATTGATTTGACATACCTGGCTAATCTTCTTCTGATGTATCTTTATTCAACTTTTAGATCTGGAAGTTATAACTATATTTCAGACTTGAGACCTCATACTAGTGATTTATGTATATTGTTTTATATTTATTTAAAGTACAGTGTCTATTTGCTTTCAACAAGTGAATATCCCTAAAGAGGACCGTATCACATACTCCTTGATAATTAAGGAGTATTCTGTTGGAACTTGGGCTACATGAATGCTTTGGTTTTCTTTCTGTAATTAAAGTAACTCTTTTACTGTTGGTTAATATTATGGATGATATCCCTATGGCTTTGCATTTGACAGCAATGTTCTTACTGTCTTAAAAGGATCTTTAGGTTCAAGTCCATCTCTTTAATGTGTTACCAGTTACAGGTATCATTTACCCATGTGGTATTGGTATTTTGCTTTATTTCTTTGTAATTATATTAGTTCCTAGTAGCACAGACACAGATCAAAACTCATTTTATTAGAGGTTGTGCAAATCAAAAGGAAAAGCCTGATGTGTACTCAAAATATCTTAAATAACTTAGATAACAATCTAAGAATTGAGTCTTGATTTGGAAATGATGGAATATCCCACCACACTTCAAATGAAGACAGAAAAACAAGGGGGCAGATCCAATGTAGGTCAAACTTCATACTTCTGGCCAGGAATCTTCCCGTTAAGTTTTTCCTGTTGGACTAGAAAAATAATTTGTTGGACATAGATATTGTCTGGGTTCTGTCATTGCCATCTTTTTTTGCTGCTTGAAGTTTTTCTGGTCTGGAACCCAGTTTCTGTTGTCTTGTACAGCGGAAAAAGAGAGGAAGAGGGCCTCAGACACTGGATTTCAAACAAACTGCCCTAGAGAAACTTGTTTTGGAAAGCTGAAAATATTCTAGTACACAATGCTTCTAAGACCTATGGTGTACCATATACTCAAGAAAAGGCAGACTTGAATAACTTGTACATTAACATATTACCTTGTTATTTGCAAGCCTTTAACCAACACAGTTGTCCAGCTGTCCGGCATATTTTTGGGTGTTTGGTTTATCTCTCATTTTTAATTATTTTTGTTTTGGAAGAAATTGGCTTTCTGTTTGCTTAAAAGCCCAGGTTTAGCTGAACATTATATCATCTGGTTTCCAAGCCCTTGGGAAATGGCCAGTGCATATGAAAATATTAAACAACACAGCTGAATGATGAGACATATAGTGTCTACTGAGAAAGTCAGATTAAATGTTAGTAATTTCATTTCACTTTTTTTTTTTTTAATTATTATTTATATTCTCCTTAAATAAAACTGTTATACATGCCGCATGTCTGAAGAATAGAGATTTGAGGCAGGTCTATCTGGATCTGACACTTCCTCTATATACATGTAACTGATTTGCTATATTCTGTGTTGTCTTTACGTCTGTCACTGAGAATTGATGTATGCCATAACAAGTCATCTTATTATCTGCTGAGTGATTCAGAGAGATGGTAGTACTCCCATTTTATGGTTGGGGCATTGAGGCACTGATTGAATTGATCACTGACAATTACTTAAGTCACAAAGTCAAAGAAATGTATATAAAAATGTTTTCTGTCTACAAATTCTAGATGTCTGCCTGATGGGAAAGACGGGTTTAATTTTGATGTGGGAGGAAAGGGAACAAATTAATGAAAGGTTTTCTGGGGCATGTTTGTGGTGGTGTTGTCTTGACTTTAGGGTGTGGTACAACATTTCTGGCTCCCTTTCTGATTTTTAACTAGCAGGCTGACTGCCCGTAGCATACAGTGATATAAAAACGTGCATCATACTTCAAGGATGTGCATCACAATAGTATCTTGGCAGGACTATTTCTATACTGTGAAGACAGTATGATTTATTTTCACAATGGAATTCAGAAGCTCCAATGATACCCAGCTGTTGTATATCCTTTTCCAGTGTTGACATCTGTAATATACAACAACAGTGGTATTGCCTTTAGTCCAGAAAATAGGTGGGGTAACTTTTTCTAGCAGCTATTCACTGTAGACTGGAGTGAGTACTGAACCCCAGCATGATGTAGTTTAACCAGAGCAACAGTGGAGTTAGAAGCTAATTGAATAAATTGTGTTGTTCCAAACTGTCACACACTTCTTTGTATTGTAAATGACAATCTTATCTTTCCGGCAGCTCTCAGATCAAATTTAAAAAGTAATAATGAAAGCAAAGACTTAGAACCTCCATTATGTAAGTGTAGTTCAGTAGTGGAATAGCTGAATTATAATACAGCACCTACTCTAATGTCCTTTGTTTTATCCTATCCTGCTGTTTCGTATGCATTTATGGGTGCTACAGTACAGTATTGCAAAGGAAATAGACATGATGTAGGTAACCCTTGAACAATGTTGGAGAAAATTAATTAATTTAGTGAAGATGAGAATCAAGACTAAGACACTTTGGGAGGCACTGTGTAGTCACAAAGAATATTGGCTAAAACAAAGGCGCAGATTATTTAGTTTTAATAAGGAAAACTTTCTGCAGAAATCCTTCTGTTATAACTGTTATAATTGTTCCTGTTTAATCTGAATTTGACTGTCAGGAATCAGTCAAAGATTTAAGTGGTAACTGTAACTGAAAACACACTGGTGATATTTTTCTTGTTTTATTAATTAATATTTCACCAGTGCTTAGAGGTTTCAGTAAGGGCAAACACAGGGAAAGAAATGGAGACTCTACCCAAGAACTTAGATAGGATCAAAGGTTTAAATGGTTACTCAAAGAATTAAGTGAAATTACCATAAATGGATTTCTGTGTTATACAGATGTATAGGCACAGCATGAAAGGCAACGGTAAAGATAAGTCTGTTACCATAAAAGAGTAGTCTCTGAAGGTGTTCACAAAGATTTACTGTTGTCTAGTGGGACTTTTTACACCATCACTATAGTCTGTGACGGGAAAGGAGCTATGCTAGTCTCACTCCAAGTTGGCCTTTACAGGAACATTCTTCTTGTTAGCTACAGAGAAAGACTACTTGTGGCTGGATCCCACCAATGCTGAATATTCATTTGGTACAGTGTGTTATGCTGTTATTTACCTATGTTGAATTCTATTTCATTTTTTTCCCCATAAATTTTCAAAATGCAAGCTGACCTGGCAGAGATGTAAAACCAGTTTTGGACCTTGACGCACATGAGGATTTCATTCAGAATTGGTTGTCATTGCTGATTTCCTATTGCAGTTTGTTGCTAAGTTACACTGATAGCCTAAAGATTTTTTTTTACTCCTTTTTCCCTTTGGTTAAATGAGTTATACTTGGCCATAGATACTTATGAAGTTTCAGCTGTCGGCATTACTGCACAGAACAGTAATAGTATAAACTCATTATACTCTAAATAACTCAACTGTTTGGACTACAATTTATGTAGAAGAACTGATATGCATGATTGTATTACCATTTTTGTGGTTTACATAAATCTTTCATACTTTAGCATTTGTAATGGTTACTGAACTGTTTGTATGAAGCCATTCCTTACTAGTTACTCTTAAAATATTTTGCTGAAACAATACAAAGGAAAATGATGATCCTCAGGAGAGGGACAGAATAGCATGATTCAGGGATAAACAACTTGGACCTTTGAAAATTATTGCCCTCTACAGCTACCTGAAAGGAAGTTGTGGGGAGCTGGGGTTGGCCTCTTATCACAGATACCTAGTGAAAGGACAAGAAGGAATGGCCTCAAGGTGCACCAGGGGAGGTTCAGGCTGGAAATTCGGAGAAATTTCTTCTCAGAAAGAGTAGTCAGGCATTGCAACAGGTTGCCCAGGGAAGTGGTGGAGTCACCATCCTTGGGGGTGTTTAACAAAAAGTTGGATGTGGTACTTAGGGACATAGTTTATTGGGTGACATTTCTGGTAGGGTGATGGTTGGACCATCTGATCTTGGAGGTCTTTTCCAACCTTAATGGTTCTATGATTCTATGAGATTCTTTTTCATTACTGCAAAGAGGATTGTATTACAGAACTCATCAGGATACATGTAGTCACCTTCATCAGAAGTCATGAAAAGAGTTCACTTTTCATAAGTCCTGAATGCTTGGATGACTTCAGTCTTTCGACTATGAAGAAATGTTTCAATATGGTCCTCAAATAAGACTCTGCCTTAAAGGGTGGAATATATTTACATGTAATACAGTGAACATCTTACTACACTGAAAATATATAAACAGAATCCATCCTGTCAAAAGTCAGATATCCATGAACTTGTTTAAAAAAAAACAAAACAAGTTTTCTCTCTATGGAAGACACATTTTCTCTGTGCCTGTTCCTCCTATTCTTATTTTTATGTCACTGTAGCTTCTGTAAAGGTGCACCACGTTTTATTTTTGACAAGGAAAGTATGAATACTGTATATTGACTCATCCTCACCATGCAAACTCATATTCTTCATTTTCACAAGGATTTCTTTTGGTGAATCCCTAAGAGCAGTTAAAGCACAAATCTGTGTAAGCAGATGGAATGAATCAAGTCTCTTTGAAAACAAGAAAATTGAGACATACAGATTAATTAGGTTTCACAGAAAGTCTGTGGCAAGACTAACATCATGTGCTTTTAGCTCATTATTTCTGGACAACTCTATATCTATCAGTCAGGTGAGTATGATATTTGGGGAGCTGCAGCTGCAATATGAATAGGGGAACTATGCAGTGATGAGCTTTGAGCCATGTTATGAGAGTAGGAGCACTCATGCGCCACCCAGCCCTACAAAGAGGGGATGCATGCCTACAGCTCTGGTTAGTGTGAAGATTATAACCAAAATGCTAGCAAGGGCACTTCTGTGAATGAAATTAATCCAATTTTAAAACTCATGGTGACAGAGTTTGAAATAAGTAGGAGAATATCACAGGACTTTGCAGATAACAGAGTCAGAGAGTGATTAACAGGGACCAATGTGCCATGATGTCACTGCGACCTACTGTATATTTTGGGAGCAGAACTGAAATCATACCAAACCCAAAATACATCAGACGGTGTTGGGAGGGTGGATCAGAGATATTACACTGTAAACTGTCAAATTTGTAAACCAGTAATTCCACCCATTTCTTTCACCTCATTCTTTGTCCTCCTCCATTGACATCCATTTCTACTATGTTTTATGTAACAGCCTACACTTCTGGAACATCTCAAGTTGCTGAAGAGATACAGGAAACACTCATAGTTACAGTAATGGCAACAGCTATAGTAGCAGCACTTGTGCCAGGAACAGCAGCCCCAGCAGACACATGCCAGATATACACAGCTGCAGATGAGCCACTGCTGATCCGTTCAATATGTTGGTTCATTTACTTAGTATGTGTTGGGAGTAGTTCAACAAATGCAAAAAATTCACAGCTTAGTTAAGTGCTCTCCATTCTCACTTTCAGCCTTTTCCTGTCTCATGTAGTATATGTTTTCATTAGCCTATGTCCATGTGTAAATACTATGCCACTGAGCTTCCACAAAATCACAGTCCACTCATGCTCAGCCAATTCTATCTGACTAACACAAATTCAGAACAATTTGTGCTATATTTTTAAAATATACAAAGAAAAGACACTAAGAGAATAGGACAGTTGCAAAAGCCAGGAGAAAAAAAAAAAAAAAAAAAGAAACATAAGAAGTAAGGATCTGCCCAAGTAATTATAATGCATATGGAAAAGGTGGCTGAATTGTTACTTCACATTTTCATTTCTCCCTCACTTCTGCTCCTTTTTATGCCTGTTGGCAGTCAACTTTTCACAACGCTAGCATAATGGTCAACATGGTCTCCATAGGGAGAACCTTTAAACTCAGGAGCAAGTCTCACTGTTTTCAGTTCCTCTATCCATCAGCAGAGGGTCTCCCTTTCCAAGAAAAGGAAAGATCAGGAAAACTTTGGGGTTTGGAGTATACACAGTTCACAGAGCCCTTTAGAGCAGTTAGCTGCCAAACTTTAACAGAAATTAGCTAATGGGAGTTGGGCTAACTGTTATGCTTACAGGCTCATAACCATGAAACTTCATTTAAACCTTCAACAATATAGTGAAAACTTATATTAGTCTGAAATTCATATGAACCTGAAAGCATACTTTTTAGATAGATCAGCCTTTGCTGCTAGCTAACTTTTTTTAGATGCATGATGATAAATGCTGACTAAATTGATAAATCAAAATGATAAACCTCTTAGAGTTAGATCTTGTTTGTTATTTTAGAACGGTTTTGAATGGAAGTGAAAGACCTAAGGAAGGATTTGTTGTCACATACTCCCCAGAATGAATTCCCTTAAAACTAGCAGTGTGAGGGTTGTCATAACACATTCAAGCAAGCACCGATCCCATCCCTATGTTCACAGTGTGTTGTGCTATGCTTTTTTTTTTTTTTTTTTTTTCCATGTGAAGATCAAACTGAAATGAAGGCCATGCTGCCATGCTCCCACTAAGGCAGTCGAATCTCAACATACAAAATTTATGAAAATTTACTTCTGTGGCTTTAGGAGGTTTTAACATATAGATAGGAAGACATGCTGTTAAAACCAAAAATGTAATGCTGAGGAAGAAGACTTGAGAAGGAAAAGGGAAGAAAAGATTTATTGTCTTGAATACTGTGAGATGTCCTACCAGCCTGTCTTTTTGAGTGATTCTGTAGAGGTAGTTAAACACAAGAGTAGATATTCTGACTTGAATAGATATATACATATAGAATTGTACCAAGGCTTTATTTATTTACTGATTTATTTATTTTTTCCCTGGAACACAGAGGAGAAGAAAGAGGAAAGAGCTAATGGAATGAGCAGACAAGCAGCTCTAAGAAGTTTCCCAGGCATGCAAGCCATGGTGGAAGATGAAGTGCAGTGCAGCAGCTAGGCAAAGTCTTAGATGTGTGTAATGGAGCTAAAGCAGATCTTGGTTACCAAGTATAGTCCTGACTTTCAGTGCCTTATGTTTTTTTCTTTCTTGCCATTTACTAAGTGTTTTAATCTTTACTTAAAGACATAATAAACACATTTTAAAGATTAAATTTTCTAATAATAAAACTGGCTTTGACCAATTTGAGTATCCCACCACTCAGTGAAATATTAGACTTATGGTGACCCTGTTTGCACACCTCACACAGGTTAGCTATTCTCAGGAGTCTGAAGATCATACTTCCGTGAAACTGCAAGAGTACTGGTACTATATATTTTTGAAGAGTTGTCTCTGGTAGAAAATATTGGCACACATCTGTTTTTTTTTGGAAAGCACCAGAAATGCAGAAAAATTCTTGAGCTGGGATAGTCACACAAAACCTAATGTTTTGGCATTGCAAGGGATTCTCAAGTGATTTTTTTTTTTTCATAAACTTAAAAACTTAAAAACTTTTCCTAAACTTTAGAACTTAAAAGCTGTATTTGTGGCACTTTATATATATATATATATTTTATTTCAGTGAAATGAGTATTTTAGTTATTTTTGTTTTGATTTTGAGGCCACATGGAAGCAAGAAAATTGTTGGGGTGTGATTTTAAAAAGGAGTTTACTTATGTATTGTAAGAAGTTTTCTTTCTGCTGTATTACTTTCTGTTTTCATTTTTTCTCATAATTTAGAAAAATCCATGTGGAGTTTTTGGGTATTCTTCCAGGACAGTGTTCTGAAGCATATAACTAACATTTTGTGCCTCCACTGATTCAGATATATTAAACATTTCTGCACAATTTAGCATATTTTTATTTATTTTATTTTATTTTAATTTTAATGGTAATTGCATTAAAGCTGGTAATATTTAATTGCAGAAAATACAGTTGAAACATTTCTCAGAGCAAAATATGTCATTGAATTCTGAGAATCATTCCCACTTTGTCTGAATTTGAATATCAGGTTAGAAGAGCTTGTGTAGAATTAAATCTTTAATTAGTGCTTTGTTTCTGTCTAAGAAATGCATTTTTTTTTCTGTTGTTCATGGCACTGTGTTTCCACATCTTTCTTTAAATTCTGTCTTTTTGAGTAATTATCCATTTCTAGAGAGGTCTGCCTTCTGATGAAAAAAAAATCTGAATTTTTTGAAATTTTTAAGTTGTAGCAGTAGCAGTGATATTTTCTCTGGATTAAACAATACAGCTATGTAGCTGTTTCGGGACATATATTTTTCTTGTTTAGTTGCTTTTCCTATCACAGTAACGTTCTCTCTCTCTCTCTCTTTCTCACTGGCAATAGTCCTGTTCAGATCATCTTTTTGCAATTCCTCTGTCCAAGCTGTGAAATCAGTTACAAACTGCCCTTTTCTTAAGTTTTGTGTACATGCCTCTTAAACTCTGGATGCACTCAGTTCACTACTTCTAAGCTACAGTAACTGCCCTACCTTTTGCTTGCTCTTTGGAACATGTTTTAGGTTATAACGTTACATTTTCTTTGGAACTGGAGTGCTTTTGGGTAGATAAAAGATTTATGAATTCCCCACACAAACTTTCTTAGGAAATCAAAATTTTAGGGGTCATGTAAATGTGGTCAAACGTTGACTGGAAAATATTGATGTTAAACACATTTTTTTGGATATGTATTTTTGGAAGCAATAAGGAGTGTAAAGGCAAGAAATAAAGAGTAATAGTTGGAGGTATTTGATTAAGCCCTAATAAAAACTCTTTCCTCTGGAAAGTTTTGTCCAATATGCTTTCTACTCAGATAATGAGTTAGCTATTTTGGTGCTCTTAGGAAACTAGATGAAACACTATGGTCTTTGCTTAGAAACTACTTTAACTCTCTTAAGACTTGGCAATTTCTCTAAATTAATATCTGAATCATGACCATAATTAGTTTTAAATTAGATTTTATAAATTGAAACCCTTTCATAAAAAACTCACTTGAACTGTAGAGATTCAAAGAAAGAAAACACCTGTCTTAGAGCTTAGTTTAAGTAACTGATGTTATCATCTTTATATCAGACTTCAGTAATGGATATTCACCTGCTTACAAGTTAAATGCTGAAATAACTAGCATCACTGTAGTGATGAATCTAGCAATGCATGTTCTTAGTATTTACTGTATATGGCATATACTTAAGCTCTGAAATCCACTTCACCAGCTGACATCATAATAAGTTCTGCATGTTTCTATTTGAAAAAAGCCAAAAAAATATTTGTGTATGTGTGCGCGCATGCGCACATGTATCCCTGCTTTTAAGTGGGAAAGTGGCACAGGGTCAATAATTACTAAAGGACAGGGTATGGAGGTAAAAATTTGATTATCCCTGCTTACCAAGGAACTTGAATCATTAAGGGAAATTACCTGAAATTATCTGATTTAGCTATGAAGTCAGCACAATCAGAGCATCAGATGTGGGCAAGCACTTTCACTGCATTTAAATTGACCTTGTCCTTCCCTCTCATCCAGTGTGTTCCAGCCTTATTCTCTTGAATGATTACCTGCCTAACTTTTTAACAGAGAAGGTGACCCTTTATGAAAACCTATTTTTCATAATGTTCTAGAAAATACAAAGACAGTTTAATATTTTCTATGATAAATTTAATTTGGATGAATTTTCAGAAGACATAATTAAAGTTAAAATTCTTCTTGAAGGTTGTAAGAGAACTGAGAATAAAAGGCACATTTATGTGACTGTCAGACATGCCTGTTATGCTTAAGGTTGGCAATGGCTCTGTGGATTTCCCCAGGCCTTCTGAAGTTGAAGTTGAAAGGGATATTTGTGAGCACTTTTGGCTGGCTGTTCTCTCTCATATATATATGTTTCTTTGGAGCTTCATATATGCTTATATCTTCAGGATTGGATGTTGCAATGCATGCGGTTATGCAAATGCTTTATGCTACCTGAGAAAAGTAAATTATAAAGAATAACCCATTTGGGAAAGGATACTCTTTACATCAATATTCTGGACTCTAACTGCTGTCAGAATGAAACTGAAATATATGTTTTGAAACACAAACTATTACATTGATTGAACTATAATCTTACAAATGATCTGAAACGTAAGAAGATAGTATATAGAAAATGGAAAATGGGTAAAATTATGAAGGAAGACAATACTTACAAAACACTAGAACAAAGAGACAAGGTAGTATATGCCAAGAGACATTCAGAAGAACAAGAAGTCTTCTAAAAGTACAACAGTTGTAGTATACTTGTTTCCCTCTGTTACTTAACAGATGGAAAATTATCAACAGATAATGCTAGGACAGACAAATATTAACTGCAATTTTTCTACCTGTCAAAAAAAAAAAAAGTAATATTTTAACAGATGCCAAATTTATTTCACACTGGCATTACTGGGATAACTTTTCAGACTAGGATATGGGAGAACAGGTTAAAGAATGCTTGAGTACATCCTACCTACTTACTAACTGAATATTCTTCCTCTGTCTTGAGCACAGACGTAAGTCAGTATAGCCTTCTTAATATCTAATTAATCTATAATCTATAGCCTATTTTAATATCTTAATATTCTTAACTCTCAGAAAGAAAGCAACTACCATACAACAATACAACCATACAACAATAATGAGTAAACTAAATACTTTAATACTGCATTGAGAAACTGACAGGGCAATAGTCCTTCAGGAAGAAGGGTTAGAGTGGATCACATGACAGTCAAATGTCTACAGTGACATACTGTTGCAAAATAATAGTGTGATAGCAAAGAAAATCAGAGCCTAAATGGTACCTAAAATAATTTCTTTTCCAACTTTGCATTGGAAAACCTTGGCTGGGATTGTGCGCCAACTTTGTGGAACTGCAACCTAGGAAAGACGCTGTTAAGTTGGAGACAATCTTGGAGTATGCAAAAGAAAGACGGGATTCAAGAAGGTATGATGTGAGACAGAAATGAAAAACACAGGCTTGTCGACCTAGGGAAAAGAAAGCTGAAAGGGGACACGATTCTGGTATTGCAACATCTTCAAAGAAGGGAAACCGCTGCTCTTCAGGGTTACAGTGGATATGTTATAAGTTAAATTGCAGAAAAACAGCCTAGACATTAGAAAACACTTTCTAGCCTTGAGGTTAGCCAAGCCTTGGAACAGATTCCCTGGAGAGATTGTGAAATATATAATCGGAGGCCAGAAGGAAAAAAAAAAAGCCACTGATGGGCAAAGTAGCTGAAGTCCTCTCTAGCTTTAAAGTGTCTGTGATATTGCGGTTTACATCCTTTCTGCCTCGCAGATTCCTTGTAGTTTATGTTAAGTTATATTGTGGAAAATAACAAGATCAAACATTTAAATTAAGTGTCTATTATTTAAATGGGAAATATGAAGATATTTTTATTCTCAAGTTGCTTCCCTTTTGATATAAAATATCTTAAGTGTAGTAGCTATGAATCCTCTTTACAAATATCTTCTACTTGATATTTTCAGAAATATTAAGCTGACCACAATTTTTATTTCATCTCTTACTGTCAGTTTCGGTGATTTGTAAGGTAGTTATAACCCTTTGTGTATGTGTCTAACTTGTATAAACTTGTATAAGTAGATCCAAATAACTACAAGCAATAAATCCAAAATGTTCTACACAGTTGCATTCCACATCCATCATTAGTGGGTACATTGGGAAAACAGACTAAAATTCTGATGAGGTTTTTTAAATTTTAATTTTCTTGCTGCTTCTAAATTTCTACAGATATCTCTGGGCACGAACCATGTAAGGATGTGATACAGTATTTGAAACATACTTTTGACAAATACTTTCTATGCAGACTCAAAGATTCAAGGATAATCAATCCAAAGCCATTCCAAAACTATCACTACACAAATATTAAGAACAAGGTATAACTAGTTTGTTTTCTCTGGTTCAAACAGTTAAACCTATTTTCAGTCCCCTCTCAACATAATGTATATCATGTATTTTGACTGTATGTCATACGTAACAATAAATTTGGTGATCTGTTGAGACAGAAACTATGAGAAGAGAAAGTCAAATCTGTTTGCTAATTTTATGTGGCATTTAGGATTTGTGTTTATGTTGTAATTGTCTGTCCAAATACTATAACAAACTATAATAAAAACTTTATTTCAGTTTTCAGAAAAGCCCAGTAGGTTGGCTTGGAAATAATAAAAACACAGTCCAAGAAGTTATACTACATCAAATGCTAAATAAGTTTAACTGTAAATAAGCTTTTTATTTTTTATTTTTTTTTTATTTTTTATTTTTTATAGGAATATGAGAAAATGTTAATCAAATATTTTAAACCCAAACTCAAAACTGATTTATACTAAAGAGCCACTTTTATAAAAACGAATATGGAAACAATTCAAAATGGTGTATTATTATTTCTAGCAAGGCAGTCACACTAGTGGAAGCATTAGGTCAAATAGAAAGAACAGTCTTATACATTGTCATTGATTTTCTTTGAAAGAATGATCCAGTCATTCTTGAAACTCTGAAGGCCTGATTCTCATAGTGAAATTCTACAGTTTGTTTTCATTCTATTTGAAAATCCATTGCATGTCAATAACTTCAAAGACATTCAAACATCTGAAATCCAGGTACTGAAGACAGCATGCACACTCCAGTGTAATAAATGTCTGCTGCCTTTGTAGGATGATTCGAGTCTAGCACAGACAGCATTTTCTGAAGGTAGTGTACTTCAACTAGAAGAGAAAGCATTACATCCACAGACCCAAAATTAACAAATTCTCTGTGATATTGAAAAACTTCAACCAAAGCATACCTCCACATTTGTATCTTGCAATAACTCCATGTATACTGAGACTTCTCAGAAATAACCTTTCATTTGTCAGTTATGACTTCCCTTTTGTTAAAACCTCTTCACCTCTACTCTGACACAAACATTCAAAAAACTTTGCTTAAGTACATTGGAGTACAAAGGAAGCTTTTGTGTTTGATCACAACATATATAAAAACTCATAGCTGTGCTCTCAATAAAATCACCTTTGTATAAAACACTTAGAGGACTCTAGGTCAGCTCCTATACCTTGCCTATTCATGATCTGTAAAGCTGATTTTCTGGACAAGTATATACAGAGGCTCTAAAGAGAGAGGTTACTTCAAAATAACACTGCCCTCTCCCACATTCTCTATTTAGGTCTTACTGTGTCCACCTCCATTGCTGGTATAGGTCTGACGAGACAACAGTGAAAAGGACTGTCTTAGTTGTTCAGCAGAGAATGCCACTACTGTCACAAAAATGAATTAAAACAGAAGAGATATAAGGCTGAAGCTCACAATGAAAATGAGCAACTGATGGAAAGTTATATGGCCCAAACCAGCTGGTTTCTTACTTTTATAAGCTTATAATTCTTTATTAGATTGTGGATTTCTGAACACCTCGTGACTGACATCAAATTTTGATTATTAAAATGTATGATATTTTATGTGCATGCTTATTTGGAAAGTGCAGGGAAAGAGAATATATGGCACAGTGTTCCTGGCTGCACATTCTCTTTCTTAATGGCGGGGAACATGCCTTACATCTCAAATTATTCACTAGCAGTTGCTTTTCTTTTCATCTTCTCTTTCTTCTTGCCTGAAACCCTGCAGGAACCACTGCTGTAGATGGTTTCAGATGAGACTGGACTTTCCCAAAAGACATATTGGTTTTCAAGGCAGCTACAGCTTTTGACGTGTTCTCTTCAAAAAGGCAAATAGATATTGCATGTATCACTTTGAAGTAGATGGAGTATTTTCTTAGTGGTCCATGTTACAAGGCCTAATGACTTCAGATCTATTTGATTTTATACATTCTGTAGATCAAATAACCATTCCTGTAGTTTTTGATGATAAGGATCTATTAAATCATTTACACCTGTAGAAAGGTGTAAATCTTTCTCATGTGACAGCATTTTCTGCTCACTTAGCCCCAACATAAAATATTTAAAATGTTTGAAACAACAGAAAAATTTTACAGTTTCTGAATACCACAGCTTATATCAATACAACCATTGTTCAGAGTCTTGGAATCACTAAATTAAAAGGTAGTGTCAGCACAAGGTTAATGTAAAAAAAAAACTATGTGTAACTTTTCTGAAGGCAGCTTCCATGAAGGGCATTCATAAGGAACTGGAAGAATTTTCTGTCACATTTACATAAAAGGCAAAATATTTTAAAGGAGGGACTGTAAAAGCAATCTGTCTTCAGTCTTAGCATGCCGTTAATGTCATCAGCTATTCTTCTAGAGACTTGCTCACTACAGTAGTTCTCTGAACATTTTAGCACTCTCTGCAAGAGGGCTTTTAAAGAAGGTTGGCTTTGGGTTTTCAAATAGTTTTTACTGAATAAGCAATACCCATTTTTTTTTTTTTTTAATATATATATAGTGGTCATGTAACTTTTTTGATTATTATACAGCTTGGATTTTCAATAATGAGTTCAACACTTTATTTATTTATTTATTTATTGATATAATTTATCTCATGCCTCCTCACACATACACTTTTCAATGTATAGAAAATGTGAGATTGATTTTGATAAGAATCTGCGTAATACCCTGGTGTTACCTGCTCTAGGCTACTTTGTCCCAAGGACAACATTCAGGACAGTTTTACATCATATAGAAGTTGTTCAGAAGTTTCTTGGGAGCCAATAAGCTGGATGACTTCAAGAAAATGCCTTTTCCAAACTTAGTGATGCAGCACAATTTTACCTCTGCTTCAGAGGTAAAATTGCCCGTTATATAATTTTTGTTGTCTTAGCTGCACTATATTTTTGTGTAAATGAAATGGCGCTAGGTATCTGGCACTTCTACGTCAGTGGCCAATGAAATATCCTGGTAAGGTAAAAAGAAAAAAGGAGTTTACTACTTTTCTCAGAATTTTAGGAAATTTTGCTAACATTGGTGGAACTGCAATAGCCAAATAAAAGTAATCATAAATTAAACCAAAACTAGAAGTTAAAAGAGATTCTTAGGAAAAGAAATTTAACAACTGCAGATAATGGCAGACTGTTTACTAAGAAACAACTAAGAAACATCATGGTCACATAAGTTTGCATAGAAAATTTAAAATTTCTTTTCCTTTGTCCATTGTTTCTGTAAACTCTGAAAGCAGCATGAAAAATGCTTGAAAACAACTTGAAAGCAATGATGAAATTCCACGTCAGACTGTTGCTATTTCCCTAAAACAGCAGAATGTACAAATACCAGCCCATACCGTTTATGAAACATGAGAAGCTATATTTTTAGTAGAGTTCTGTTAAAAGCCATAATCATGCAAGATTTAAACAAAAAACTGCTTGCCTTATAGAACTGAAGTTTACAGATTTGATTGTTCAAGTGTGAGCTGAGAAAATGAAACTGGCCTGAAACAGAGGACTAGCAAACTAAGATATATTTTTTTGGATTTGAGTTTTCCTTTGATATGTACTATATTTTGAGTGCTGATGAGCCATGAGATATGATGAAAACTGTCCAAAACATACAACATCCCTTAGCAAAACATAAATTTATGCTTTGCTCTTTTGCTTGCTGGCTGCAAATACAGGGGTAATCCATATTCCTGTTTAGTGTAAAGTCCCTTGTCATCTGATGATTGACTGATTTAAATCATGATTTGGAGCTCATAATATACTATTTATTTATATTGAGTCAAGAGGCTTATATTTTATTTTGGTTTTAACTTACAATCCATTGTGTCAAATTAATGTCTACTGCAGTTTCCAGATTCTACAAATGTATAATCAATAAATGATTTATTATTCTTTCAATAAATCTCCAAGCACAAAGCATAAAGCATGGGGCAAAACTGGCCATAATTCTTTCAGGCGGGCATTTCCTTCTCTCTCTCTCTTTCTTGCTATCTTCTCTCTTTCTCTCTTTCTTTCTCTCTCTCTCTCTCTCTCCCTTACTTCTTTCTTTCTTTTTTGCTTTCTTCCCTTATTTTCTTGTCCTTTTTTACCTCTTTCTTTCTTTCTTTTTCTTTCTTTCTTTTTCTTTCTTTCTTTCTTTCTTTCTCTCTCTTTCTTTCTTTCTCTCTCTCTTTCTCTCTTTCTCCCTTTCTCCCTTTCTCCCTTTCTTTCTCCCTTTCTTTCTTTCTCCCTTTCTTTCTTTCTCCCTTTCTTTCTTTCTCTCTCCCTTTCTTTGTTTCTCTCTCCTTCTTTCTCTCTCCCTTTCTTTCTCTCTCCCTTTCTTTCCTTCTCTTTCCCTTTCTCTCTCCCTTTATCTCTCCTTAACCTTCCTTCCTTCCATCCTCCCTTCCTTCCTTCCTTCCTTCCTTCCTTCCTTCCTTCCTTCCTTCCTTCCTTCCTTCCATTTAAAACCATTACTCTTTGTCCTATCACTACACTCCCTCACAAATAGTCCCTCCTCAGCTTTTCTGTAGGCTCCCTTTAGGTATTAGAAGGCCATTATAAGGTCTCTATGGAGCCTTCTCCTCCAGGCTGGACAACCCCAACTCCCTCAGCCTGTCTTTGTAGGAGAGGTGCTCCAGCCCCTTGGTCATCTTTGTGGCCTTCCTCTGGACTTGTTCTAATATTTCCTCATCCTTCTGGTGCTGAGGGCCCCAGAGCTGAATGCAGTGCTCCAAGTGGGGTCTCACAAGACTGGAGTAGAGAGGAAGAATTTTTTGTGATTTTTTTGTGGATACTTTCCAGTTCCAGGGGTTTTTACTGTAGTAGGGAAAGTTTGGACCAACATATATATATATATATTTTTGGTGTTAACAGCCCAGAGTTTTTTTGAGCATTTTTCCCAAATAGGATGTCTGTGCAAAGGGGAAAAGTTCCTTTGTTTATTTTTATTAAAAAAATATGGTGATTTCTGCTATATTTTTTTTTTAAATCAAACAGCTGTTTGATCAACAGCTGTTAGAAACATCTCTGTTTTTTAACCCACTGTTAAAACAAACAAAGAAACAAAACAAAATTTAAGTGCCTTTCAGGAATACTGTATAGGATCTATGCCATTAGCAATGCAAGCCACAGTGCTATGGTGAATCCTGACCCTTTTCTTGCCCTGGAACCTCAAGTGCTCACATAAACTGACTTGCACAACAGAGTTCCTGTGAAGGTCATCTGACATTTTAACTGACTTCTGATTGAGTTAGGATCACAAATTGAAACTTTAATAAAATTTCTATAGACACCAACAAAATTACAAACTACAGACTACAAACATTAGCTAGTATGAAAAATATTAAGGGTAATAATTAGTTTATTTATTATATATCATGAATATTACAGATTAGAATAGTGTATATTACTTTAACTTTAGCAAGACTTTCAGCATGGATTACCTTAGAATCTCTGTAGCAAATGGGAAACAAATGAACTGGATGGGTTGATTACAAGTGGTTGGTCCGTCAAGCTCAACAGTTTGTGGTAGGTTGTATGAACTCCAACTGGCAACTCATTACTAGTGACATTACTTAGGTGTCAATACTGGGATTGATACTATTTAATATTTTCATTAAAGATCTGGACAGTGCAATGGAGTGCATCTTAAGCAATTTCATGGAAGATAAGATGAGAGGGTGGTCAGCATGCTGTAGTGTAGTTTTGCTGCTGTTGAACCTCAATAGGCTGGAAAATGAACTATCAGAAATTTTATGAAGTTCAGCAAAGACATGTCCTGCACCTGGGACATGTTAACTTTATGCAGAAGTATAGACAGGGTGCTGAACGTTATGGACCTACGGGAAAGATTCTGAGAGTCCTGGTGGACAGCAAGTTGAACATGAGGTACCACTGTGCCCTTATGGTAAAAAAAGCTGGTGGCTTATTGGGTTAGCCAAAGGTGTGTTCAACAAGTTGAGGGAAATGATTATTCTCCTCTATTTGTTATTTATTATTTGTGAGACTGTATCTGTGGTACTCTGTTATGTTTTGGGTTGCTAATACTAAAAAGACATTGACAGGCTGTCAAGAGTGCAAACAGGAGGAAGTGACTGCCTTTTCAGGCATTGCTTGAAAAGATATAATTAATGCCAACAAAGGTTAAGTTCTCTCACCTCTACATTTCAGAGGTCCATTTGCTGCCTCCAGCAATTTTTGTACTAAAGAATTGCTGATGTCTGCCCTTAAAGCTGGATTTAAGCTAGCATCAGAGTGGAACTAGGACTCTGAAGACTGTCTGCCTTGTAGGAACATGGTTACAAGTTATTACGAAGGATAACCTTCTACACTAGGTCAGTGTAAAGACTGGATAAAGAATCACTAGCTGAGACTGAGGAGTGAGGACAATGAAAGTGATCTTTTGTCTTATTTGCCTGTTGTTCTGGTTTAACCTGGCAGGCAGCTAATTACCACACATCCATTTTCTTACTACCCATCTCCCCCAGCTGCATAGTGGGATGGGGAAGAGAGTTGGAAAAACAAACAAAGAAAAAGAAAGGTGTAAAAACTCTTGGGTTGACATAAAGACAGTTTAATAAGACAGAAGAGGAAAGAAGACATTATTGTTATTGTATTATTATTATTATTAAATATACAAAGCAAATGATGTACAATGCAATTGCTTACCACCTGCTGACCAATGCCCAGCCTGTCCCCAAGCAGCGCAAGCCCTGCCCTCAGCCAACCACCTCAGTTTATTGCTCAGCCTGATGTCATATGTTACAGAATGTCCCTTTTGGCCAGTTTGGGTCAGCTGCCCTAGTCCTGTCACCTCCCAGCTCCTGGTGCACCCCCAGCCTCCTCCTTGGCAGGGTAGTACAAGAAGCTGAAAAGTCCTTGGGTCAGTGTAAGCACTGCTCTGCAACAACTAAAACACTAGTGTGTTATCAACATTATTCT
Source organism: Cygnus atratus (assembly GCF_013377495.2). NCBI lineage: Eukaryota > Metazoa > Chordata > Aves > Anseriformes > Anatidae > Cygnus > Cygnus atratus. The sequence continues at coordinate 127,690,503 of NC_066363.1, forward strand.
CTTCCTAAATCCAAAACACAGCACTATGCCATCTACTAGGAAGAAGAATAACTCTATCTCAGCTGAAACCAGGGCATCTATCAAATGGAAAGAAAAGGATACGTCAATTAATAGAAATCAAGGTATCTCAATGATTGTCCTGTGAAATGTTTATTCACTTCTCACAGAAGCCTAGCAAGTGAGCTGGACCCTAGTTTTACATATAACGTTATATATATAGTTTAACACTTAGGTAGTCCTGTGTGGAGCCAGAAGTTGGACTCAATGATCTTCATTTGTCTTACTTGCAATTCAGGATATTCCACTTTTTAGGATTCTGTTATTACTGTAATCAAACATGAAATTTCACTGTCCAATTTATATACACCCTTACTTTTCTAGACTGAACATTTTTTTTTTTTTTTAATGGCATCACACTCAAATTATACAGACTTACTTTTATTATTCATTTTTATTTTGATCCATTTTTTATCTGGATTTTTAAAGAGAAAAGCCGTTTTCTGTGTTTATGTCTATCCAGCTGCTCTTCCCAGTAACATTTGAGCCCACTGGCTAATTTCAAACAATTATGACACAACAAAAAATATTAAGTTCCCATGAAAGTTTTTTTTTTTTTTTCTGGTGGAAACAGGTATTAGTTAAAGAAAATACCCATTAAAGATAACTATAAGGAAATGGGAAAAGTCTTCCTTCTTTGTATTTTAGAGGAATCTACATAGATGTTTTTTACAGCTCAGGAAAGAAGTTATTCGTATGTCACTTTATATTTATATGGAACAGGCTTGTGGAAGGAAAAAAATATTATTAAGGGGTTGGTGGGTTGGTGGTTATGTCCTGACATTCCTGTCCGAAAAGAAAGACTGAAAATTCTGAACCTAATTAATGTAAAGCGAAAATGATCAACTTCTTTTATTTGCCCTCTGCACCTTGCAGAATCAGACGTTCCTTCCCTAAGTCATGAACTGTCTAACTGAAAAACCAACATGCTCTGACATTTTGCTGAGAACAAGTATCATATAAAGAATTAAGAAATTGAGATAGTAGTACTTTTAACTGAGGAACAGAATGACATGTTCTTGTATATAAACTGGGCATATATTTATCTAAGCAAAATTCACACAATCTTTATCTTAAACTATGAGCTTCTAGTATGAGAAAACTGCTGTATAGTTTCCATTGTAGTTTTTTTACATAGCCTTTACACAGTGATTATGACCATATTAAGCTAAACAAACAATTCAATAGAAATCATAGGTACTTCTTAATAACATGAGTCTTCATTTTTCAGTAATGACTGTGTTCAGTAATAAATTAACATTTATATAAGACAGAATGTTAGAAACAATAATAGCTTCCTTGCTTTTCAAGCTGAAATTGAATTCAGGCTTTACTTTGCTGGTTACAAAAGAGACGTTTCTCTTTTTCACAAACTGACTACAATATGAAGAATGCAAGTAATAAGGTATTCTCTTTTGCAGATGAAGACCTTTAACATGTAAAGATTGGGACTCTCAGAAAGGGTCAAAGGTAATTTTGAAGTATTATAGAGCATTTAATCCAAGGCTTTTAGGCCAATGTTTTAAATATATTGCCAGTCCTCATGTTCATATCTTTTCTAGCTTATCTCTGAAATTAAATTTATGGGATATCTGTTTGTACAGATCTCAGAAACGTGTCAGACTAACTGGGTTAAATTTTAACATTTTCCTTAGGGGGAAAAAGAAATCTTAGTTTAAGAAAGATACATAGACACTGTCCTGAAGTATATAAAAAGTGCAGAAATAACAGAACTAGACCTCTGCACAAGAGTTACTGGGATGTTAAAAAGCTTGTGCTTTATATCAAACAGAAAGCTACTATAGGAAAAAACAACACTTCCCTCTTTAGTAAAACATTTTTTTTTTCACTTAAGCCTGAATAACTTTTTAACAGTGTTCCATATAAATTAGTCATATTTTAGTTGAAATTTTATTGTTTACATTTTTATATGAGTACTCATGGCAATGAGCAGCTTTTATGAAAAAACAATATAGAAAAAGTAATAAAACAATTTAGAAAGAATAAAAAAAATGGTAGATTACATTTAACAGGTAACAAGTTAAAAATGCAGGTGACTGACAAAAGAAGATTGATGACTACATAATTAGAAAACATAAAAATGATGAGAAAGAAAGCCCAAAGTTAAAAAACAAAACAAAACAAGACAAATTGTAACTATAAATATACTGCAAATATTTACACAGAGATTTAAATATAAACTACTGCAAAGATAAAAGTGCTGCAACCTATATAAGCTAGTATTGTGGTAGGCAGCTTAGCCCCCTACCCTCCCAACTGCTCACTCATCTCCCCCAGTACAATGGGGGAAAGAATCTAAAGGGTTAAAGAAGGTAAAAGAAGGGTAAAACACAGCACCATACAAACTGTATGAAGAAAATTAACTTCATCCCAGTCAGACCTAGTGCAACAGGAAAGTTGAGCAAATTTGGCACAGAGGAGGATATAAGAGCATTGGTTAAAGCTAAACTTTTTCAGATGAGAGACCTGAAAAGGCCTATCTAAGAAACATTCTGAATCATGTATTGTTTCAAAATTAATGTTAGAAACCTGGGAAAGGATCAAAATCATTCTATCATGATTTAAATTTCAGAAAATAACTAAAATGATTTGAGATATTACAGACACACTAACCTTGTGTGGACAGTGTGTAGAACAATGAGGTAATATATTCAGACCCTATATCTACAGAGGATTAGAATCTTAAAATATAATTTATGTCAAACAACAGAAGTTTCTGAAGAATATGCCTTGCTACAGTTGCCATTTTTTTTGTTTTGTTTCCTAGCAAATTACAGGAAGGACTTTGTTGTAGTCTAATTGATTGACTATCGATTTCTCCAATGCATTTGACATTGACCTATGTGATTTTAAGTCCTGTGTTATACTGAATTGATAGGGAGTCCTTAAAAGGATGAAAGGAGAATGCTATGCTATGCTTAAAATGCAGGAATGTCCCATCCAGTTCTGATCTCAGCTGTCCAAGAAAGGGGGGCAGAACTACTTGAAAGAGTTCAGAGAAGGTCCAAAATAATGACCCTCTGGGCTTTGGAAAATGAACCTAGGATATAAGGAGCTCAGTCTATTAATCAGGAAGAAATTTGAGAGATCATCAGGTCAATTTATGAAGATGATTTAAACATGGAAGAGAAAATGTATAGGAAGAAATTTACCATCTTACTGACAAAAATAGAAATAATGAAGATAAAATTAGAAAACCTGACATGAAGATAAAATTAGGCCACCTGACATAAGTGTTTTCTTAAGAGCAAAGATCATTTGGAAAATGTGTAAAAACTTATGAAATGTAATCAAATGAAACAACTAGCTCTAACTTCTTATGGGAGTTCTACAGTGCAAATGTATGGCTTGCATGGTATACTTGCAGTAGTTTTTCTGTTACTGAAATCTGATAATTCGTAAATCTCGTTTGGTTTTATTCCTTCATGCTCAGCAAGCTCTAAATTCCCTTAAATATACTGCTGCCTGCAGGTCTGAATTAAAGCCGTGACCTGAAATAACATTTCACCTGGAAAATTCACAGGTCAGGCAGTCATTTTAGACTCACCCTCCCTTCTTTGTTTTGGAAAGGTGAGAGAGAAGAGAGTGAACCCTGTTCTTGAGTTCTGCTCATTGCCTGACTCTGCAGACGGACAGATGGGCAGTGTTCTGCCATGAAGATAATGCTCTTTATTATATACCTGACTATGTCTTATATTCAAAAAATAACAAATTACTAGACTTGAGGTATGGAAGAAAATTCTTTTTTTTTTTTTCTTTTTTTTTTCTTCAGTCAGAATGACAACAAGACATGAATCTTTTTTTTTTTTTTTTTTTTTTTTTTTTTTTTTGTGCATGTGTTCTCCAGCTAAAGAAGAAACTGACATCTTCTAACCAGTTCCTTGATGTTTCAGGAGTCTTTAGCTTGTGAAACCCCAGAGACATTGTGGAGTCTCCCTCCTTGGAGATATTCAAATGCCAACTCTAGATGGCCCTGTTTGAGGGGTCACTGTACAAGATGACATCCACAAGTCCCTTCCAACCTCAACCATTCTGTGATCCTATGATTCTGTGAAGACTTTTGGTAGCATTTCTGATGCATAAATGTCTTGAGACCTTAAGTGCTTTCATCTAAACTCACATAATGAATTCACTGGAAGGGTGATAGGGTGATATCTAATGTGTTCTGATATGCAAGTTGACAGACTACATGACCTAATGATTATTAGACTTAGACTTTATGAAAAACCTTCCTCTTCCCCCAGTCCCCCCAAAGAAGTGTGCAGCCAAGCAAAAGGAAGGTCAGCTGAAGAGTATAATCTGCTTCTTGTACTCTCATCAGAATGGAGTAAAAATGAGCATTAAGGGCCTTTATTACTGCTGAAAAGGCAAATCAAGCACAGCAGATTTTCATGTATGAATTTAGGTTGGTGTTCCTGGAAATAATGTACTGTCATTTGCTTCTAAAGCTTGCAAATCTGATCTGGAGTCCCATGAGAGACAATAATCATGTGTTTGAATTGTTTTATGGGGCTGTATGTAAGTTCAAATGAAATATGAAGCATGTTGGATGTACCCCTGGCTGTTCAGGAGAGTGCTCCCTTCCATCCCAGGCAGGCTGCCAGCCTTGCAGACAAAATTCCTATTCTGAATTTCAAGTGCCTCTGGGAGGACACTTTTGAGAAGAGATGTAAATTTTGTTTCTTTGTGTTTGAAACCTCCACCCTGATGGACAGCACAGATTTTATGATTCCATAGGCCATAATAAAACTGAAAGTGAGTTATCTGGTTGTCCAGTTTCTACAGTGCTACTTGTGAGCCACAGGTACAGATGACCCAGTTTTAAGCACCTAGTGCACCTAGCAAGTGACAGCTTTTTGTTCAGCTTTAGCAACTAAAGCCAAAGAGAATGAAAATCAAATTAGTATCTGTACTTTCAGCAGTGGAGAATAAAAGTCACCATCATCTCATGCTGTTAAATTAGCAGCCAATCAGCGTGGGAAAATGCATATTACTTGCTATGACACATAGCAACTTGGAACTCATGGGTTACTGTTCTTTTCTTGGTAATATAAGTTAAATCAGGAAAAAATCAACAGAACTTGACCAGGAAGTTAGTAGAGAAAACATGTTCATATCTGGTGTTTGCCTTTCAATAATTAGCCTAGTAGAATGATTGTGTTTACAATGACTGGCTGATTTTATTGAGAGAGAAGAAAGATGAAACTGTTAACCACAACTATAGAGATTCAACTGCATTTTTTTTTTTGTCGTTGTCACTGATGTTAACAGCAGTTTCTGTTAATATTGGCTTTAGAAAAGTGAAAATATGAACTTGTTCCTGACTAGACTCAGAGGCAATGTGAATTGCCTATTTAATAGAATTTTTTTCCCCAAGGCTTTGATCTAACTCGTTATATACATTATTATTGCATAAGTCTATGTGACACTACTTTCAGTCTCCATTTTCTCTTGAATCTTAATCTCTTTCTTAATTTCTTAGGAAAACTTATATTACAGTGAAGTGTGGAAACCAGCAGAGGAGAAATTGCTTTAGATTTTTTTTTTTTTAGTGAAAACAATGAGAAAATGTTGTGATTCCCATGAGAGAGGGAGACTGGCAGGGTCTTCTGGGTCTCTTTTTGGGAAGAGAAGGGTTCCAAAGTTTTGTCCAATGCAGAAGAATATTTTTAATCTCTCTCTGAACTTTATTACTAATTAATACTTTAAGTAATAAATTGCATTTCTATGGTACAGATATACCATTTAATACCAGATATGCCAAATAATTAAATGTTTTAAAGTTTTATAGATGATTTTTTTTTATATATATATATGTATGTGATTGACATTATAAGTATTTCTGTTTAATGTTAAGAGTGGTGGGGTTTTGGCATGAGTCAGTTACAAGCAAACACAATGTGACTATACTGTGTTCATTAACCCAGGAGCAAAGTCATATATGCAGTCACAAATATTTCTAACAAAATCAGAAGGAATCTCAGGTTCTATGTGCACAGATAGTAGTTACTTTTCATAACCTGGTATTGTATGAGTTCAACATCCAGAATATCTGTAAACTAGTGTAGTATATTGCCTTGAAGATTTAAAGTATTTCTAGTATTCAACACCTCTTAGGATGCTCTTAATTTGCTTAGGGAGAGATGTTTATTTCACTCTGTATTGCCAAATATGATTCTGTGAGGATCTCATTTCCAATATGTGCAAAGGAGAGCACAGGGAGTCTCGACTAATTAGAAACTTAGAAACTACTCTAAGCCACAATGACTATAACAACCCTGTATGACTTATATTCTCACTTGCAATCTTTGTAAGTCATTCCTTTCCAGTACCTTGCAATTTCCCTATGTTATGGGTAAATCTTGGCTTCTGTCTCAGGAATAAATATTTGGCTTCAAAATAGTGCTATAGCTAGCCTTTGATAAAAGATGTTTTCAAACTTTTTCTGCTATTCACTGGGAAAACGGTAACCCATTGGTAATGTCAGCTTATGATATCACTTGTGGCACTAGATAAATACATGAGTAACCACTCTTTGACAATAATTTAGTGGGGTCAGTAGTTTCTTTGACTTTTGTTGCTTTGCCCCTCCCTTTTGGGTACAGTCCCTGCTTTGCTATTCCATATTTCCTGACATCTCTTTTGAAACAGCTCTGTTGACAGCTGCTTACTTGTTGCTATACAGAATTGTACTGTTCTGCTTCTTAAAGCTGTAGATCTGGTTGAGGTTTTTACTCTAGTTCCAGTAAAAGCTGTTGGACCTGCTGTTTTCTATGGTTCCACAGTCCTTACTTTTCTGGAAAAAGACAAACGTATGATTCTGATTCTGTACTTCAGCTAGCTCCATCTTTACTAAAAACTTTTAAATTTTTGTTTAATGATCATTATAAATTAATATTCCAATATAAAAATTTTCTTATATATCAATGGTGCTTGTATTCTTTCTTCCACATAGTCAGCATTTTTGTTAGCCTTGTTATAAACTGACGTCCCAAACAGTGATGGAGCTCAATTTTGCTTTAAACCATAACAATGCATCCAGGGGATTTACAAATCATTCCTTCTGTTGCTTTACAACATTTTTTTTTAAGTGGATATATAAACCTTCCATCCTCCCCACACACTTTTTTTTTTTTTTTTTTTTTTTCAGAAAGAACATCTGGGCTGTTTGTACAGAGCAAAGTTAAACAAAGACTGGGCCCAATGCCCAGAGAAACCAACTCAAATAAAACATGGGCAAAATAAACTATTCTAAATAGGAAGAGCTAGATAGAAGTGAAAATAGTGTAAGCAAAAATGTCCAAAGCTGCACAAAGTAAAGTAGAATGATTTTGCACTAAGCACAGATACCATACATTAGACACTTTCAGAGAGACATTCACAAAAGTGCCTGAAAAAAAAGATGCTAGTGAACTGTGTCCCAATAATTTAAGGCCTGCCTTGAGCCGGTTTCAAATGGTGCAAGAAGATCCTTACAGAAACATACCACACCACAGACCCTGAAAGTATCTTGTTTGAAGCCCCACAGCTCTGAGAGTTCTTTTAGGTCACCAGCAAGAGCAATTTAAGTGAAATATAGTCTCCTTCACTTAGGTGAAATCTGTAGGATCAGATCTTGCTCTCTTGTTTTTCCTAACCAAGTAACTGGAAATTGCTTACACAAAGAACCAACACATCAAACATGACAGCTTTAACCTTTGAATATACTGTGCGCCAGACATCATGAAAATGACTTACAAAAAGAGATAACAACAATATTTTGGAGTTCTTTTCACTAGTAATCTGAAATATTAAGCTATCATAGACCGTTTTATAAGACGTGTTACATCCTTGAAGTGGGTAAACTATATGTAAAGTAAACTGAAACCCCAAATTCTCATTGGCTAAAATGTATATAATTCTAGGATTTTGAAAAAAAAACAACCCAAACACAAAAAAGCAAACAAACAAACCAAAAGACATCAAAACAAGCAAACAAAACAAACAAAAAAAATTACAAATACTGGTATGTCTTGCTTGAGCCATAATGTTCATGAATAGTCTCAATTTTCTGCAGCCAATTGATGGCTTGTGGTTTAGCTTACTTGAAAGCCCATTAATTTGCTGTCAAAGATGTTAAATCAGGGGATTATTTATAAAAGTGGTGATTTATTACCTCAGTTGGTAAAGTTATTGGGTATGTCTTAGACTTAAAGAAAAATATTGTGGGCAGCTACCAGTTTATCATCTTGGTGATCTTATGATCTCTCAAAGCACCATGAATGACGTCAATAGCAACTGAAGCAGGAGAAGGAGCCTCCCCAGACTCGGTACTCCCTGTGACTAGTTTGGGCTGGGCCCTTCTTACTGTGGGCTTTGACAACACTTTTTCATCTTGTGTCACAAGTGGTAAACTCACCTGGTACACCTTCAGCACACAGTCGTACTACAGAACAGCTGGCTTGGCCTTCCTCCGGCTTTCCACCTTCACATTCTCCTTCCACAATTTCCATTACATCCTTATTCCCTTGCTTCCCATAATTCCTTCTTTCTATACCATTCTTTAATATGTATCAAAATTACAGATTTTACATTTTTTTCTTGAAACAGGACAGATAATCTGTTTTCCAGTAACTAAAATGACTGGCTAATCATATATTACTGAGCATTCTCCTGGCTCCAGGCTTTTTATTCTCATTGTTTTCATTACTTTTTATCTTTATTTGGAGTATATTCATTGCCTTTTTCTAAGTTTTATTTCTGTTCTGCTATATTTATAATAAACCACGTGTACTTGTCAAAAGTAACCTCAGTTTCCTTGACAGACTCTAGTTGCTGTTTGCCTCTATTTGTTCCACAACAGTTTTTGTTGCATCTTGTTTGCTTTAGTACTACTATTTTTTTGTTTCTAACCTGAAATAAATGAGAATACACTAATTTATATTAGTATTTCCATTAACTCAGTTGAAGTCTTTTCAAAATAGATTATTATTATTATTATTAATTATTATTATTATTATTATTATTTTTAAACTGGCAAAAAAAAAAATGAATTGTAAGGCCTCAAACCCTGCATTTCCTATTAGATCTGTTTTATCCAGCAGGCACACCAAGCCATTAATCAGTTGGATTTATACGTACGGCAGGATCAGGTCTTGGCAACCATGACCTTAGTCCTGGACAGTGTTTAAGTATGTGATTAACTTTGAGCAGATGCTTAGCTCCTATTTTGACAGTGGAATGTAAGCAAATCTGCTTCCTAAGGAGTCTAATTTCTACTGAAGTTTCCTTGAACACCAAAAAGACCTCGATCAAACTTCAGTTTCTTGAAGATACTACAGGATCCTGGAACACTGCAAAAAATGATTTTCAAATAATTTAATTAGGGTGAAAATAATTGGTTTTCTCAAAACAATTCCCTAATTATTTACACTTCATTTTTGTCATAGTGCCTTAGCCTGTATTTTGTTAAGCTCCATAGCTTCAGGGACATTCCATGCTATAATTTAAATAATCACTCACAGGGGAATTTAAATTGATGATTAACTTTCCCTCAGTACAAGTGCTTAATTTAAACATGATCAAGATTCAAGATATAGGGAATTTTTGATCAGTGCTTCCATGTCCTCCTAGAAGTGCTGTGCACAAATGGCCCACTCACATCTCTTTAGAGAATTTTTAGACCCTCTCAGAGTCAAGCTTTTCTGAAGAAAACTCTTCTGAAGAGAACACCGTTTTAGATATGTATTATGTGTAAACATAGTGTTTTCAGAAACAATTTTTTAAAGCAGGAGTTTAATAAACGTTCATTTGTTGAACAGATACCAACATTTATTTAAAAAAAAAAAAAAGGCAAATATTAGTGGAATACTAGAAATACTAAAAATACTGGAATACTAGGAAGTCAATATCTGAACATACATATATATATATATGCAGTTAGACAAATACGACCTGATTGCTATCACAGAAATGTGGTGAGATGGATCACATAACTGGAATATTGGAATAGAGAGGTACAAACTCTTCAGAAGGGATAGACAGGAAAGCATGGGAGGGAGTGTTGCCCTCTACATTAGGGATGGGATTGATTGTGAAGGGTTGCCTCTGAGAAACAGCTGTAGACAGGTTGAGAGCTTGTGGGTGAGATCTAAAGACTGCACCAATAAATGCCCAATTGTGGTTGGGGTCTACTACAGGATGCCTGATCAAGGGAAGCCTGTGGATGAAGCATGCTTGCTTCATCTGGGGTTGTTTAGTCTGGAGAATAGGAGGTTCAGGGGAGACCTTATTGCTCTCAACAGCTACCTGAAAGGAAGTTGTGTCAAGCTGGGGGTAGGCCTCTTCTAACAGATAACTAGTGATAGGACTAGAGGGAATGGCCTCAAGTTGCACCAGGGGAGGTTAAGTCTGGAAATTAGGAAAAATTTCTTCTCAGAAAGAGTAGTGAATCATTGGAATGGGTTGCCCAGGGAGGTGGTGGAGTCACTGTCCTAGGGGGTGTTTAAGGAGAGGTTGGACTTGGTTCTTAGGGCCACGGTTTAGTGGGGTGATATTGGTGGTAGGGTGATGGTTACACCAGCTGATCTTGAAGGTCTTTTCCAACCTTAACTATTCTGTGATTCTACGATTCTGTAATACAAGAAACATCTCACTCGCATGCTCTCATCCTGATGGGGAACTTCAACCACCTGGATGTCTGCTGGGAAAACTACACAGAAGTCTGTAAGCAATCCAGAAGATTCCTAGAGTGCATTGAGGATAACTTCCTGGTCCAGGTACTAGACAAACCAACCAGAGGAGAAGTGTAACTTGATGTGGTGCTCACCAACGTGGAAAAGCTCGTTAAAGAGGTCAAGATTGGAGGCAGTCTGGGCTGCAGTGACCACACCCTGGTTGAGTTTGTGATCTTGAGGAATACGGGCCTGGCAAAGAGCAAAGTCAGAACCCTGAACTTCTGAAGAGCAAACTTCAAGCTATTTAAAGACCTAGTGGATGAGACCCCCTGGAACACTGTCCTTAGGAACTAAGGAGCTGAGCAGAGCTGGCAACTCTTTAAGGATGTTTTCATAAGAACTCTCCATCCCCCTGTGTAAAAAAGCAAGCAGGGAGGGCAGACAACCAGGATGGCTGAACAAGGACCTGCTGCTCAAACTGAGGTGCAAGAAGGAAATGCACAGGCAGTGGAAGCAGGGACACACGGCCTGGGAAGAGTACAGGGATGCAGTCTGGATGTGCAGGGATGGGAAGAAGAAAGCCAAGGTACAGATGGATCTGAGCTTGGAAAGGGATGCAAAGAATAACAGGAAGGGATTCTATAGGTACATTGCTCAGAAAAGAAAGGTCAAGGAGAGTGTACCCCTCTGATGGATGAGAAGGGTGAACTGGTAACGACAGACATGGAGAAGGCTGAGGTACTCAACAAATTCTTTGCCTCAGTCTTCACAGTCAGTCAGGCTTCCCAAGTCTTTCATTTCCCCGAACCCGTAGACGGAGGATAGGGGAGCAAAGTCCCACCCCCTGTAAGTGAAGAGCAGGTCTGAACTCATCTGATGAAACTAAACAGGTACAAGTCTATGGAGCCTGATGACATGCATTCCAGGGTCCTGAAGAAATTGGCTGATGTAGTTGCCAAGCCTCTCTCCATCATATCTGAAAAGTCCTGGCAGTCAGGCAAAGTCCCTGATGACTGGAAAAAGGGAAACATCACTCCCATTTATAAAAAAGGGCAGAAAGGAGGACTTAGGGAACTACAGACCAGTGATCCTCACCTCTGTGCCTGGCAAGATCATGGAACAGATTCTCCTGGAAGCAATGTCAAAGCACATGCAAGACAAGGAGGTGATCTGAGACAGCCAGCATGTCTTACACCAAAGGTAAATCATGTCTGACCAATCTGACGGCTTTCTATGATTGAGTGTCTGCATCAGTTGATAAAGGAAGACTGATCGATGTCATCAATGTCATCCAAGATACGATTTAGTAGCTTAGTGGGTAATACTGGTGATAGGAGGACAGTTGTACTAGATGATCTTGTAGGTTCTTTCCAACCTTGTGCTTTTATGATTCTATGATTCTACTTGGACTCCTGCAAGGTGTTTGACATGGTCCCATGTGACATCCTGGTCTCCAAATTGGAGAGATATGGATTTGATGGGTGGGCCATTCAGTGGATAAGGAGTTGGCTTGAAGGTTGCACCCAGAGAGTGGTGGTCAATGGATCTATGTCCCAGTGGAGGCTGGTGACGAGTCCTGTACCTCAGGGGTCTGTCCTGGGACTGGTACTGTTTAATATCTTCATCAGTGATGTAGACAGTGGGATTGAATGCACCGTCAGCAAATTTGAAAATGACACCAAGCTGAGCGGTGTGGTTGATACAATAGAAGGAAGGAATGCCATCCAAAGGGAGCTGGACAAGCTTGAGAGGTGGGCCCATGTGAACCTTATGAGGTTCAACAAGTTTAAGTGCAAGGTGCTGCGCCTGGGACAGGGCAATCCCAGACATGAGTACAGACTGGAAGAAGAAGTCATTGAGAGCAGCCCTGCAGAAAAGGACTTGGGGGTTCTGGTGGATGAAAAACTTGACATGAGCCAGCAATGCATGCTTGCAGCCCAGAAGGCCAACTGAATCCTGGGCTGCATCAAGAAAGGAGTGACCAGCAGGTCGAGGGAGGTGACTGTCCCCCTCTACTCTGCCCTTGTGAGGCCCCACTTGGAGTATTGCATCCAGGTCTGGAACCCCCAGCACAGGAAGAATGTTGACCCATTGGAGTGGGTCCCTAAGAGTGCCACAAAGATGATCAAGGGGCTGGAGTACCTCTCCTAGGAAGATAGACTGAGAGAGTTGGAGCTGTTCAGCCTCCAGAAGTGAAGGCTCCAGAGTGACCTCATTGCAACCTTTCAGTACTTGAAGGGGACTTATAAAAAAGATGGAGAGCAACTCTTTGCTCAATCAGATATTGACAGGATGAGAGGGAATGGTTTTAAACTAAAGGAAGGGGGATTTAGATTAGAGGTTAGGAGGAAATTCTTCACTCAGAGGGTGGCGAGGCACTGGAACAGGTTGCCCAGAGAAGTGTTCCCTGGAGGTGTTCAAGGTCAGGTTGGAGCAACCTGAGCAGCCTGATCTAGTGGGTGGTGTCCCTGCCAATGGCAGGGGGCTTGGAACTAGGTCGTCTTTGAGGTCCCTTCTAACCCAAGCTTTTCTGTGATTCTATGATTCTATGATATATATAAATATTTGATACATATATACATATATATATGCAAAAGGGAAACATAATATTTTCATTTCAATCCTAATCAAAAAATGAGTATCAGAACATACAGAAGTACATTATTTTCAGTTTTGACTCAGGAAAAAGAAAAGTCAAATTTAAAATGAATTTTATTTATTTTTTCATTTATTTATTTTCTGGGAGTTGCTATGCAGCACAATAGCATGCACTTGCCCTAAGGTTATTTTAACGCCTTTATATACTCTATAACATATTCTGTCATCTGGAACCTCATATGTACATCAATTTATCAGTGATTATTGCAAGTGAGCAGTATAATTCATGGGGTCTTCTTTTGAATTTCTGAATATGCTGGCCTGAGATCTGACCCTGTTCTCACTACTACAGGAGTGGAATATGGGAAAGCAATAAGTATTTGGTTTGGTAAGCTGTCGTTGCTATACATATCATGAATGTATGGACAATCCTTTCAAAATTTATGCTTTTTTAAGAGGCTCTTAAAATGCTACCTTCATAATAATCTATCAGCCCTAGACAGTACCTATTGTTCTATAATGTATTGTGAATTTGATTTGGATGTATGTTCTGCTCTTCAACTACATAACATTTTAAAATATAATGTGTTGGTTGAAGTCTGTTCCAGCACTGAAGGCGGTAAAAGTCCTACACTAATTGCTTTTGAAAGGCTTCCTCTATAACCTTAACATACAGTACCATTTTCTAGGAGTTTGCCTTTTTTTTTTTTTTTTCCTCCCATTATGATTTTAATGTAATTTGATGCTGAAACTACAAGGTTTTATGCATCACAGTGAGACTTTCTAGATTGTAGCATTTGAGGCATGGCACGTGTGAAGTAACTGGGTCCACTAGAGAGAGCTCTCATGACAAAACACTGCTCCCACCACGAAGATCACTGCATTCAATCCAAGCACTTCCTTCAGTTCCTGGGAAATCTTACCACTTACCTGCAGCCAGATTCCAAGTTATATATAGTTTTATACAAAGCATGATCCTGAACTGGAGTAAGGCAGACAAGAAGATTACAGACCCATGACCTATTAGCAGTATGGATTTATGAAGTGAAAACTGTACAGTACAAACGTTGATTATTTTTTGTGGAACAGTTACAAAAGCAATTGAGAAAGGAAAGAGAATATCATCTGGGTTTTGGTATAGCATTCAATACAATGTCTGATGAAATCTTACTCTTCAAATGAGCTCAAATTGGCTTGGTTTTGAGCTCCATCACATTGACTGAAAATTGGCAGATAGAATACAAATAAAATATAATAACAAACAGCAACATATTGAGCTGTATAAGCTGATTATAAGGGTGCGACAGGGCTCTGTTTAAGGTGTTGTCTTCTTTAAAAGCCACATAAATGATCTGGTATTGTAACACAAGCATGGTAATGAAATTCACAGATGATATTAAACGCAGGTTGTGCCAACAGCAGTCAGGATAGGGAAATAATAGAGGGTCCTAGAAAAAATAGAAACATGGGCCGAGAATAACAAAATGAGAGTCAACTTGGAAAACTTCAAATACATCTGGGGAAAATTAATTTAAAACAGACACTCAACAAGAAGGCTAAATCTGGAAAGCAATGATACTGAAGTATATATACCTGAGGTGACAGAAGATGATGTGAGATAATTCACCAGCCTGTGCTGTAAGAAAAACAAGCCAATGGGATTTGGAGAAGCCAATACAAAATGTATCTCTTCACAAAGTTGAAGGGACATTATTTGGAATATTATGGCTACTACTAGACATTTCATAATCACAAAATGCAAAGTAGACCCTTGATTTTAAAGGTGGATTTAATGCTGGCAATCTAGAAGTTGTGCCTACTCTAGTAAAAATATCCATTTTTCATTGTATTCTACAGAGAGAAAGAGCAAGGAGACAGAAAACAGGTGACCTATAGCACAGTTCACACTACTTATCTTAAAACTTACCTGCTATGGGATAAACATGCATCTCCATATATCTGTAAAAGAAGTTGAACCCTGAGAAGATGAGCTGCCTAACTGTGGATGAATATAATTAATTTTCTTATTGTACCTCCTCCAGTCACTTATGTCAGGATTGTTCATGCTTTTACATTGCCAGATTAAAAATGGAAGTAAGGAAGGAAGGAAGGGAGGGTGGAAGGGAGGAAGGGAGAGAGGAAGGGAGTGAGGGAGGGAGGGAGGGAGGAAGGAAGGAAGGAGGGAACGAATGAACTCTGGTGGAAATAACTTTGTAATAAGAACTCTTCTCTCACCTGATTGCAATAACCAGAATACAACTCATTCCTGAGATCCCTCATAACTTTTGCACTCTCAGTTGCCCAAAGGTCTACCTACAACAAAAGCTTGTCACTCATCTTCATTCCAAGCAAAATGCTTTATAACTTCATCGCAATACTGTGTTTTGGAAGTAGCAGATAAGAACTTGAATAAGAATCTGTCCAGGCTGACAAAGCCGTTAAAGCCAGCTCTCCATTTTTTAATGCGTATTCTGCAGCCAGATGTCCTACTATTGGCTGTGATATTGGATGGAAGATGTTGGCATTGTGTTACTGCCTTTGGATGTCAGATGTACACACAGAATAACTAATGAAATGAACATCCTTCCATTGGTAGAGCTTACGTCTTGCGTAGAGTTTAAGAGTGGTTTCAGTATACCTGACTGTAGCTGTCAACCATGCAGGCATCAAAAATGTAAGGTAGGTGCCTTAGTTTCCATTAGGGACACAGGAAATCAGACGAGATCTAAAGAACAGCTTGACTGGAAATAGGCATTCACTTCAGATTGAGGAATCAATCTTTAGACTATCTTCACATTAGTCTCCAGAGTGCTATTTAAAAACAAGTACTGCTATTGGTTAATGATTTAGAAGCCTAATTTATCTCCTGTTCAGATGTAGACACACACAAAGTTAGATGAATCCCATCTCCACTGCTTTACCAGTGTATCTTTAAACCATACAAAAGCATGGATAATTTTCAGTTTGAAAGTTTAAAAATCTTTGAAGGTTGCAACCTTGAAGATGGACAGGGAACATATGAGGTATATGGTTTAATTTGGGTGGAAAAAACTATCTGTGAATTCTGCAAATTTTCTTTCTTTCTAAAGCTTCCATTCTTATACCTTTTCAAGTCTGATATAGGGTTGACGAACCAATAGTTACTAGAAAGTTTTATTACAAAGCATTTTCTCTTTATGTGCTGTTTAAAAACTCATAATACTTCAAATATTCCTGATTTGCTTCTCTTTTATTTTTCGAATGGTCACCTCTTACTGATTCAGACACCAACTACCCGGCACCAAGAGAAAAACAGTGAATGAATAGTTTGTCTCTGATATAGAATTCATTGTTGTTAGAAATTGGAATAGAAGTCTTACTGCCTTCCTTTTTCATTTTTTATTGTGCATTTTGTATATTTTAGGCTTCTCAAGGAATGTTTGACAGGAGATCTATTGCGGAACTTCTCTCCCTTCATAGAACACTATGAAAAATCGGTATGTTAAAAGATCACTGGTAGGAACATAATAATTTATGAAAGGGAAAAAAGTCAACCCTCTGCTCTGAGTCACCTTTATGAAGAAATGAGTTCCGGTGAGGAAATTCCATGACTTTGTGAATTTAATGCCAACCTAAGAGCCCCTAGTTAATTGAAGACCATGATTTGTTTTGATAAAAATCTTCCTTTTGATCAATGCAAATTTTGCATATGCATGAAGTCAAGATAAACAAGACTAAGCCTATAAAAGGGATTGAGATCATTTTAGTGCTGACAATCAGGCTGGCGTCAAATGCCCTCCTTGCAGAACATTTTAGACTCAAAACTGCAGAAATATTGGTTTAAAGTGATATAGTCTGACACTCAGCTTGAAGAAGAGCCATTGCCAGCATTATACAAGAATTGCTAGGGCATTCTTGTTTTGAAAACCTCAAGGACAGAGAGTCTATAACCTCCCTGTGAAACTTGTTCCAGTGCTTCACTGGCCCAATGAGTGTTTTTACTTGATGTCCAATCTGAATGTCCCAAGGCATATTTGAGGAGAATTTGGTTTCTTCACCTCCATCACTCCAATGCAAGCAGTTGTAAGCTATTAATAGATCACTCTGTAACCTCCTTTACAATTGAGCAAAGAAGTCCAGATCTTTGCTTTCCCTCATAAGTCCTGTGCTGCCAGCTGCTGATGAATATGTTGAATGATATGGGCCTTTATATCAGCCATTGAAGTACTATGCTTGGTGCTGGCCAGTTGGACTTTGAGCCACCCACCCACTGAGTTTTCAGTGCATGTGCAAGTGCAATCTTTTCCCTATAAGGAGAACAAGTAAAATTCAAATGCGCATTTTGTCTTTAGGAACCTAAAATGACTGATATTTTGTACCTTATGTAGTGATGAATTATCTTGAAAATATTTATATTTTGTTTTCAGGAAAAGTTATCAGCTTTCACTCCTGCAGCCCACTCCCTGGTTTTTACATTACCACTTCCTTCTACTTTATTTATTCTGTACTGGATAAAATGATATACCAATATCTGGTAACTATTATACAATAATCTTACATTTTCTGTACGGAATAGAAACTTTCATATTAATTGAAGTTAAAATGACAAACAACTGAGTAACAACTTCCATACTGTGAAAACGGAAAAATAACAAACTGCCGAGCTTCTTGTAGCACCGCATTAGTAGACAGCCCACTTATTTCCCAGAACTTTCTCAGCTGGAAAAAAACACAGTCTATTAATGGCAATCTGCTCCGCTCCTTCTCCTCCTTCGCATGTAATAACAGTCAATACTTCTCAACTAGGCACATCTGTCTTTTTAATCAGTAGTAGCTCACCCTTTTAGATCCACTTATACATTCTGACAATTTTTATAGTTTCCTTGTTGTTTCCTAGTTACTATAATAAATCTCTGATCTTATCACTTCTCTTTTAGTTGTGGGGAAAAAAAATAAAACAGCAGACTGACAAGGATAAGGCCCTGAATTCTGAGTTGTCCTGAGTCCTTTTTTTGCCTTCTGAGAATGATTTTTGGAATGCTAAATTGTTATTCTGTAATCTTCTGAAGTTACTAAGAATGAGCTGGAAAAGTAGTATTTTAGGCTTTTTAAATAGAATGTCATATATGTGTATCTAAAAGCAATTTTTAATGTGCAGTGTAGTATAGTCCAAGTAGTACTCAATAGGCTACATTACAGCAGACTTTGAAATGAGCTAAGGTTCATTCTCTGGCCCAAAGTGCAATTTGCATGGCACAGCTTCCATCCATATGACCAACCTCTCTTCCTCCCAGAAGACACTTGTCTTATTCTCACTGCCTGTGGGCAACAGTTGCAGGTATATGCTGCTTCTAAATAATTTCCATGCTTTGTCTGCATAAGACCTACTTGCTATAAACAAAACTAGAGGGTATGAAAAAAACTGAATTGTTTGTATAATTGTTGGTCAGTGCCCAAGACTGCGCCCTGTGGTTTTTTTTAACGCATTAATTAGATATAATCAGACCAACTGTACCGCTGCCAGATATTAATGATTAGGCAGAAATTGTTATTAAGATTGATGGTCAGTGCATCTATGTAATCTAGAAACGAGGACCAAATAATCCTGTGGGAAAAAGCCTTGTTTCTTAAATTACAAGTATACAGTAGATTGTAAATCATTCGAGACTAAAACATAGATTGAAGTCAGACCTGGAAAGTTAAATTAGTCGTGGATGAGGACTGATAATGAAAATAAAGATGTCAGGTCTTGGGGTTTTGCAGGGCTCAGTTCTACGAAGTGCAAACATTTTTTTTGGAGAGAATAAGGACCTTCCAAGACCTACTCTTCCTTTTCCCTGGACTGTGGTTTTTATAAACTTAATGTGATTAATGCACGACCACAAACCAGAAGTGAAAGATGAATTGCTTTCATTAGTATTTTCAATATATATGTCAACACATTTTTCTATTTTTTATTTATTTACTTCTCTGCATGATTAATATCATCCTGAGGCTGAAGCAATGCAATGACATTTACAGATGTGGGAAAATGGAAGTTCCCACTCTTTTAATCAGATTTCTGCCCAATTTTATGGCTGTGAGACTTCAGGCTTAATTATATAACCAGCAAAACACCACTCATGAAACTTATTCCCAAAAGAAGTACCATGAAACCAGTGTTTCTTGTGGCATTCTGAACAAGAACAATAGAAATGTCTGTTGTTATGATCTGAAAAGTGGAAATCAGAACACATAAAATTAAGGCATATGAGTGCTTGGAATAAAGCCCCCAGTCCATAAAGGTGAGATCCTAAATTAATTTATTTCAGGAGAATGTTCCATGTAAAGAAAGTGAAAATTTATGCTAACATTTGCGACAAATCCCCTAAGTAGCACCAAAGAAAACATATATCTGAAAAACTATTGACAAAAATATTCATGAACTCTAGATTCAAGAAAACAAGAAAACAAATTAACTTTCTGGTCATAAAAGATGCAAAAGTGCAAACCTCTTGGATATGGTTGTTCTCTGGTTCCCTAAAACAATCAGAAACAGACCTATATCTTGATTATTTGAAGCTGAATATCATCCTATCTTATGGTATATTAGTCCAGTCACTTTATTAGGATTTCTATCTTATATAAATCAAGTGCCATACAATCAACTATATCACACGTTAAAACAACAACAGGAAAACACAAAGAAAAAGCTCCCCCCATCAAACATTAGGAAAGAGATATATTATTTTATCTGAGTTGTATTAAAAATTGTTGAATCTTATCAGTACATCAATGTTGTTTCCTTTCTTACTGAACATCTACATAGGATTGACAGCAAGGTTAACAAGGAAACTATAATTATTTAGAGATTATATTGAATTAATTTTCAGACATCTGTTATTGCTTTTTTTAAAACACTTCCCTGCAGGTAACAGTGAATGACAGATTACTGAAAGTTCATTGATGATGGATCATTAAGAGTTCATGATCAATAATAGAAGATTTTATCATGGTGTGGTGGATAAACTAGTTCATTGGAAAGTTAGTGGAACTATTCTGATTCAATTTTGTGGAACAAAGGTTTTCAAATTGTTTCACATTTCAAAAGAAAAAAACTCATCTACCACAACTTTCTGAGGTTTAGTTAAATTTGGAACCTACCATAAAGAACAGCATTCAGAAGTTCTATATATTATACATATGGAGACTAACCAGGAAGCATTCCCTGTAATACTAACTAAAATGGAAGATTAGATGGGATAATGTTTAGCCTTCACATGATGCATGTGACTTGCTTGATCTAACAGCCATATATCAGAATAAATCCATCCTGTCTCAACATCATAGTCACAATGTCAAAGTTGCTCACATTAGAGCTTCCTTCCTGTGCCTCCTTTCCTGCTCACATGCCCTAGTTTCTTTTCCACAGAAACCTTGTGAAGAAAAGTGAAGTGGAAAGGAGGGTATATTTACAGGTCAAGATCTCTCCCTGCTATGTACTATGGCTATTTCTGAGAATATAGAGAATATTGTACATATATATATATATTTAATTCCAGGAGCTAGGGAAAAAATGGCCTGCAATTTAGACAGACCAAATGTAAGACAAATGTAAGTCAATTTTCAATTGCTTTTATTCAGAATAAGTATGAATATGTAACTTTCTCTTATTTACTCTTGATGAGTCACTGGTGGAACTCCAGAGTGGAATGGTAGCAGAAACATGAAACAATATTACTGAGCTTGTACATTAAAACGTTTGTCTGCGGGACATCAAACTCATTTGTTCACCCCAGAGAGAATGACGGAGAATTATTCTAAAAGTGCCTGTGAGGACGAGGGAGAGGAGGATGGAAGTGAAAAATCCTGCATTTTAACTCACCTCTCTTTTGCATAGAGACATAAACCATAACTCCAAAAAGGATCTTTTAATTATGTCACCTCATGTACATCACAAAACACAAAGTTCCCTATAGTTATGTTGTGCTCTCCCAGAAATTGAGTTTCATTAAAACATATCTTCTAAAACTCCATCTGAATTCATAAAAGTTTGCAGAATTCTCCATTTTCTTTGTTTTCTTGTTCATTGTCACTGTTTTTTATTTATTTATTTTTGTTTGCTTGCTTCATGTTGTTGTTGTTGTTGTTGTTGTTGTTGTTATTATTATTATTATTATTAAAGGGTTTTATTTCCAAGTGAATATCTGTTACAGAGAGAGTTTAAATAAGTTATGCTGACACAGCTGTCCTTTGAACTTGTCAGGTAAAAGGTGGCTAAAATCTATGCAAGACTAAAGTTGCTACAACTTGTTCTATTTTTTTTTTCTTGCAATCCCAATGTAGCAGACATTCAAAAATATAAACAGAAAGATTTGTTCCATTTCTTTCTACCCTAGAAAAAAAATCCAGCTCAAATTCCCTCTATTACAGCCTTGGGGTGAAAGTCCAAGTCATTTGTTATTTTGTCTGAATACAACTGTCTGTCTCTAGTTAGCTACTACAAAAGCTGCCAGCAAATGCTGTATAGAGTAGGAAGCAAAAAGGGAAAAACAAAACAAAACAAAAACAGCAAAAAAGTATGGAAGAACTTAAGAAGAACAAGTATCACATAAAAGGTAAGGTTTTTGCTAAGAAAACCAGCCAGACAAATTTTAATAGGAATCTTTTAATTTGAAGTAAGTCAGAAGTGTTCAGGTAAGCAGAAACAGATGAAACTCAAGTGAAGACCACTAGCTTGGTCTGCACACTGCTTGGTACTACTGCAATGGCAACAGAACAGTTCGATGCAAAGGGTAATGACAGAAAGCCTACTTCAGCAGAAGGAGGAATTTTTAATTGTAAGCTACAAAATTATTATTATTATGGTCACATGTAATTTGATTAACACAACATTTATAATTAATAAAGTTTTATAGTAATTACTGGCAACATCCATTACACAAGCATATTTATCACTGATGTTTACTAAATATTTAAACAATGATGCTATTATGCAAGAATGGAATCTTAAAGAAAATGCAGATGAAGCTTCAGAGGATTCACTTCCATTGCAGTTACACTGAATTTCTCTGGGTAAGACCTATTTAGTTATGTAACACTCAGTTTTGAGGGCTGCTAGCATAAGTTTAAGACATGATGAAATGAGAATTCTCATTTTGCTTCCACACGCTTTTGCACAACTTCATATAAAGTAGTCAGGTAGCAGAATTGGGCTCTGAGTTTTCAATCATCACTTTAGATTTAAGACCAACTCAAATACAGATTTATAGTTTTATCTCTGAGGGATGGCTAAAAGCGATATAGGAATATTTAGCTCTAGCCAGATGGCTTTCCATATTTTGCTGTCTTCTCAGATGAGTGTCAGAAAACTATCAGAAAAGTCAACAAGAGACTAGATAGCTTGTGTCAGACAAGACAGATTGGAAGGGAGAAGCTATGGGGAGTCCTCTCATCTGCACTTTCTCCATTATTTCTGTTTTATGATTATATGTTTTTGTACTTCTTGCTACTCAGACAATAGGTTGTTGACATCTTTAACACCATGCGTATTTACATAAAGTTTCTTTTGCTGCCAGCAAAGTTTATCAATGATTATCAATCATTTACAGGGATTAACACTTCATTTTAACTTATTATTCTCTCCTTTTTTTTTTTTTTTTAATTTCAGGCGTAAGGTGAGAATTACTAAGACACAGGTCTAAATAGCTATAAAATTATTGTTAGAAGTCTTCAAAAAAGCTACAAAGTCTACTGAAAAGGTTTTTATCCACCCTCTTTTTTTGGCTAAAAGGGGACATAAATTTATCTTAGTGGATATCATTCTCACTCAACAGGTCAGCATTTTCGGCTCAGAATTTTGCACATGATGTCCTGACAATAGTTTTTAATACTTACCTGTATAATTTATTTTTAAAATAAGTAAGGGCTATGTAATTTTGGATCCTTTAAATTGTGTTTGCAGTACATGGCTAATCCAGAACCTTCTGTGAGAACAGAGGAGAGAGTTACATTTTGGATAGATCACACAATTTTTGTATACTTCCATAATTATGATCGCTTCTACGCAAACTTTCTGCCAGTGATTTTGTTAAACACAACCAAACCAAATGATTTGATTATCTTTTCTCAATATAGGCTTTCTTTCCTATCAGCTTTTTGCATTTCTTCTGGTTTTCTAATTTCTTCTAATGTTGATAGATGACTAGATTTGTTTGTGGCATTCCATAGAAGAGTATTGCATATAAAAATGTTTCCCTGCTGGCCAATTTACTTCCTACATAAGGGGTTTCTCCTTGATATTGTTTTCAATAACTTATTACTGGGAGTAATACACTTCTAAAATACACTCACTTTGGACTATTGAATTTAATTTCTATTTTATTCTGTCCTCAGAATCATCCAACTTTTCATGAGCATCAACCCTGAGTTAGCACACACTTGTTTCTTTTTCTGTCAAGAGCATGAATTAAATCAGCCTTGTCCGAACGGCACTCTTTGGGAATGTCTATACACATTCTGTATTGTCAAATATAGGAATTTTCATTGCTATCAGATATTTTCACTTTCAATTTTCAGTAGATATTTACTATACTTGGTCTTCCCTTTAACCAAAATCCTTTCCTACTACCTCCATTCAGTGATTTCATTTTAGCTCATTATTTCCCATAGGACATTATGCTTCAAGCAAGTATGCTTGGAACTGCCATATTTTTTTCATTAAGAAAAATGTTTACATTAGCAAAGAAAGACAACAAGATGGTTTATCAAAGCACAACTTTCATAAGCTCAATTTTACGTTTCCACTTGAGTGCATTATTTTATTGTATGTTTGCTTTTGTCTAAATCAGTTGTTTAATTCTTTACATAATATTACAGTCTGAACTATCTGTATTGGCCTGAACAACTTCCTCTTTCTTACTTTTCATATAGTTGCAGCATTTTCTATTTTCCAGTCTTACACTTTCATCCACTGTCTGATTCTTTTGAAATGTATGCTTGCAGCCCAGAAAGCCAACAGTATCCTGGGCTGTATCAAAAGAAGCATGGCCAGCAGGTCAAGGGAGGTGATTCTCCCTACCTCTCTACTCTGCTCTTGTAAGACTCCACCTGGAGTGCTGCATTCAGCTGTGGGGCCACCAGTACAAGAAGGACATGGACCTATTAGAAAAAGTCCAAAGGAGGGCCACAAGGATGATCAGCGGGCTGGAGCTTTTCTCCTATGAAGACAGGCTGAGAAAGCTGGGGATGTTCAGCCTGGAGAAATCTCCAGGGTGATCTTGTAGTAGCCTTCCACTACCTAAAGGGGGCCTACAGAAAAGCTGTGGAGGGACTTTGTCATGGACTGTAGTGATAGGACAAGGGGTAATGGTTTAAACTAAAAGAGGGGACATTTAGGTTATATATTAGGAGGAAATTCTTTACTGTGAGGGTGGTGAGGAGTGCACACATTGCTCAGAGAGGCTGTGGATTCCCAGTCACTGGAGGTGTTCAAGACCAGGTTGGATGGGGCTTTGAGCAACCTGATCTAGTGGGAGGTGTCCTTGCCCATGACAGGGGGATTGGTACCGGATGACCTTTAAGGTCCCTTCCAATCCAAACCATTCTATGATTCTATGAAATTCCTACCCTTCCTGCTAATTATCTCAAAATTTTGGAATGGATGATTTCTGATCCATTTCTGATGACTTCTGAATGAATTATCTGATCTTGACTGCATCAAGTTGAGTCCTAAATCAAGCTCCATTCTGATATTTTTTGTATCTTAATTTTTTTTTATTCACATCACCTCTCCCATTCAATATTGAAATAACTGTTATTGAAAGCTGAGACATTCAGTATGGGAGCCATATCTAAAATCTCAGTCCTGACCCCTTCAAAAAAAAAATAAATCTGTTTTTATTTATATTCCCAAAGTGTCTTTCTTTCCTATTTATTTTAGTGCCCTTGAAAGGTCTAGCTCAGCTTGACTTTTGGCTATTCTCATTTTATCCCTAGACTTTTTGACCTCTGAGAGATGATTTCTTGGCTGATCAGTCCTTTTTTCCATTCCTTGCAGCTCTCTACTTGCTCCTCACTTTTTTTTTTTTTTTTTTTTTATTCATCCAGTTAGGTCTGAAGTATTTCCTTGTATTTATTTATTTGTTTATTTCAAATGGAAGCATGTTCTAGATGGTTTTTGAACCTTGTCTTAAAGCCTTCCTCTATATAGGAGTCTCAAGTTCAGGCTAGATGATTTAATTAACAAGATTTTTCCTTTGTTTATGGTATTTGTGCCATTGAAAAAGAATCTTTGGGATTTTTCTGTTTATTGTTTCATTTATTTCAAGCTGAAATAGTCAGTGAACACTCTTTGCAAGGTTATTTTCTTATCCCACTATACTACCTGAATGTCTTCAGTCTAGGTCTGTAATCATGTGTAAAATGTCATAGTTTCACAGTCTTGTCATTGTTAACAGCATTTGTTTTCCAGTTCCTGAGAAACTAATGTCTCCCACATTATTACTATAGTCTCCTACATTATTACAGCTCATAGAGCCATTTCTCTGTATTAATATCACAGCAATTCCTGTCTAAAGACACACTCAGTTTTGGCTTCTAACTTTCAATGAGCCTGAGACCAGGAAAATTATTATTATTATTATTATTATCTCAATTTGTAAATCCCAGTGATGCTTCACCTCTTTTGTCTTTATATCTTTATATATTCTGGATGACTTAGCTATTTTCCATGAATGACTGCTATGTTTCTGTTATTCCCATAATGTCTACTTTCCAGTCCCATCCCATAATACTTCTTCCTTAATTTCATTTCCAAAATTGCTTGAATGTCTATGTAAAACATATATTTTTTCTGTTTCTCCATACTACTGATCAGATCAAGTTTCCTACAGAGACAACACACAGTAAATCCTTTATAAATTAGATAATTTCAGCTATTGTTGGTATTGATATTTTCTTTCTTTAGATTGCCTATCCTAGAACTGGTGAAATTCCTTATCATGTGTCATATATTTGATAATGATTTTTTTTCTCCCTCTTTAATAAAAATTAATGTATATCTTTAATAAATGTCTCAGTATACTTCTCATTGTAAAGACTATTAGGTGTCCACAAATTCCATTCAAAAAATGTTCTATCCAAATATCTTCAGAAACTTCCTCCAGCTTTCATTTCTCTTTTTTTCCTCCCCTTCAGCTAGGCACCTTTCCTGTCTATTGTATCCATAATTAAAGTTTTTTGCTTGTTTTTTTGTTTGTTTGTTTGTTTTTGACACGTATATCTTGCCCTGTAGTCCCTTTCTTCAAATCCTTCACTCTCTTTCACAAACATATGGAAATGATTAAGTGCTTACTATAGACCTGCTTGAAGTTCACCCACCTAATGCTCCCAAATTCTTTTTACTGTCTCTCTGGTTCTTTGGCTTATATATGGCAGCTTATGTCATTTTGACATTTTTCCTGACTTTTTTCATGCCAATGTCCTTGAAGGTCCTGGCATTACTACCACAGATCTTTGAACTTCCTCCAAGGTGTCAGGGCAGGCAGATGTAATATAAAATCTATAGGCCAAATACAGAACATGCAGCTCTTCATCTGGCTTTCCAGGGCTAAAAGGCAGGATGAGCAGCTCTTTCCTGGTGACTTTGTCCTTCGAAGGCAATGACTTAGCTGTCAAAACATTCAAACTTCATGAGTAATTATGATCCACGGGAAGACACACTGATCGGCTAAGAAATACTTGATCCTTATGCTACCACACTGCAATATTTTACCAAAAAAAGAAAAGGAAAAATAATGATGTAGGCAGAGTGTACATATATGGGTATGTAACACTTTTTATATAAACTGTCCTGCTTAAACTAAACAATGATTAAACCTCCAACATCCACTGGCCTCACCAGCAGTGTGTGCAGTACCAGTAAAAACTCGCAAGTCACATTTTGTGCTGAGTTTGCAGGTGCCTTCCAAAACAATCCATTTAGCTCCCCAGCCCAAAAGCTGGCACATAAAACATGGCCCTGAGTTGCAGGAACTGTCTCAAACAATCCTTGTTTGTTTAGGGAGGATTCCTTCTTGAAAAATATTTCTTCCACAAAGGGGGGTGATGTGTATTTTTATAAACTTTAACCGAAAGATGTGTTCTGAAAATACAATTCAATAAAAATAGTTTATTTTGGACTCATATGACATCCATGTTTTTCAGATTATTAACAAAATGATCTAGTATTTCTGAGTCCTTAGGCATCCATCTGTTGTTATTTTTTTTTTCGATTGTAGGGAACATATTGCAACAAGGCTATTCAGAAAGGCATTTAAGTGACCTGAAAGTGAGAAAAAATCAGTTCCATGTCCTTATTCCCACTCACAACTCCTATTTCTTTCTCCTCATCAAACCAGGACCCTGAATCTATGTACTGGTCAATCCACTACTTCCCTGCCTTCTGTTTCCTTACTCACCCCTGGCAGGTCCTCTTAGTTCCAAGTCTAAAGTATTAGTCTGGCAACAGATGGCTTCCTGAAGGCTCTGGAGAGCAGGAAGAGTCACCAGCACATATGGCTGCAAGTATAAGTATCTTAGCACATCTGAGACATTATACAGAAGTAAAGATCCTGCATGCAAACCATTTGCTCGGTCTTTGAAATGATTTGTGCTTCCTTTGTGGTGTGTACCATATACTGAGATCCTCTGATGTGAATGGATAGATATGCTGTACGCTTTGGACACAGTAATACCAGTTACACTGTGAAGAAATAGGAATATGATTGGAATAGCAAATGAATACATACAGAAGACAAGGGGAATGAGACACCCCTCCTACGAGGAGAGATTGAGAGAGCTGGGACTGTTGAGCCTGGAGGAGGCCCAGAGGGGATCCTACCAAGGTGTATAAATCCCCGAAGGGACAGTGCGAGAAGAAGATGGAGCCAGACTTTTTTCAGTGGTGCCCAGTGACAAGACAATAAGCAATGGGCAAACTGGAACACAGGAGGCTCCCTCTGAACATCAGGAATCCCTTTACTGTGTGGGTCACAGAGCACCGGCACAGGTTGCCCGGAGAGGTTGAGGAGTCTCCCTCCTTGGAGATCTTCAGAAGCTGCCTGGACATGGTCCTGGGCAGCAGCTCTGGGTGTCCCTGCCTGAGCAGGGGGTTGGATCAGATGGCCTCCAGAGGTCCATTCCAGCCTCAGCCATTCTGTGATCCTGTGATTCTGTGATGCTTGCTCTTATATCATATGGGAATTTATTTTCTTCCAAAGCATTTCCTAAAAAGAAAATTAGGCTCTGTTACAGCAAGCATATTTCTGTAATCTATTTTTATCATTGTAGACACAGTAGAAACAGAAAAATTGTCTAACATTCCCTGTTCTATTGACTCAGCCTATGACTTTTGGAAACACTTTATAGACCCATGCAATGGGTGATACTTGATTTGATGCAATGTTTTTTTTGACTAAGAAATCAGAGATCTAAGTTCTGGCCATAGAAAACAACATGAGCTATTACCATTCAGATCTCAGTTGTTGAACAACAAGTCTTGTTGCCTGCTGCATAATTGAGACCTGAGAAGTCTTACATGTGGAGGGCATTACATGTTTGGTATATAGGTACTAACTTACCTATGCTTTAGTTTTCATTCCTGCAAGGTGAAAAGAGATTTACCTAGTTAATCTTCATTGCTACTGAATAATTTATTGAATATAGCATTTTGAAATTGTCACATAAGAAGATTCATGCCTATTTAAAATGTTTTATATAGAACACCAGTAATTAGTTACCAAACTGTATATGTCACACTTCACAACTGTCTACTCATATGATATGTTAGTTACTATACTGTGGATATATCACCAATAAGTAGAACACTGAAGCCAACATTTTTACATACATCCTAAGTTGAATTTTTATTGGCTTTTATTTAGCCATTCAAATAAAATAAAAATGTCACTACTTAAAACAATAAAACCGAAAAAGACCCTCCCCCCCAAACAAAAAAACAAACAAAAAAAAAACAGGAAAACACCACACAACATTCTCCCAAAACCAAACAAACTGAAAACCAAGAAGGAAATAAAACCCACCTGGTTCATTGTATTAAAAAAATTGCAAAGTATGAAAGTACTAAATGGAGTGTTCAGTTAGCTGCCCATTGTTCTAGGGCCTGGTAATACTGAGAAATGGCATGTTCTCATCCTTAGATTCTCTATCCTTTGCTTTGCTTTGTTCCACAAAATGGGAATGTGTGCTGATTAGGCAGGTGGCTTTGTTCCATCAAAATAAGAAGTCATATATGTGAACTCAAAGAAATAAGAAGTCTTCTCTCTTTCCCAGTATTGTTGTATGCTTTCATAAGCACAACTTTGGGAGATGTAATAAAATAAACAGATTGTTTTTAAACAGATGTTCTTGTGCTGATCTGCATGGGAACAGCTGATATATGAGGGAATAGTCTAAGACCCAGTACAAAAATAATATTTAAATTGGAACAAGTGCTCTTGTGATTTACACCTAACATTGCTCTCACTCTGACAGACAGCCAAATGTTACAGAGAAAATATCCAATATGTGCTCTCATTTTGAAATAGCACAGAAAATTTGGAGAGAGAAGAGCATGAAGGGTAAAAGACACCTTACAAAGTTAGCTTCAATGACTTGTGATGGGCTTGTTTACTACAGTTTATAGAAACAACTACTCTACCAACTTAAAAAAAATAATATATATATATATACAGTAACTAGTCTGGCTTTAAGATCGGGAGTTTCAAAGGTGGCTAAAAGAGCTAAATATTAAATTTCTTTTTAGTTTGAATACTGAACTACCATTCAAAGAACCTGATCCAACAGGGTCCCTGGGATCTAACAGCACAGAGTACATTGCTGGATCAGATTTTATGTCAGTTTCTGAATCTCTCCCATGCTGTGTTCACAGCTGAAGCTGCACTCTAAAGAGAGATCTCCTTTGCTAGAAGCACTCTGTATGCTCAAAGAGAAGAACAAGAACCTACAAGATGGAAAATCTGTATCAGGGACATCCTGTGCAGTGATGAATCAGACATGGGGGATGTTGTGTGCATGAGAAAAATTTCTGTCACAGAGGGCAGAAGTGCTCATGAGCATAGGGTATGTTTGGGATTTTAGAGCAGAGGTAGGATAGCTGTTGCTTTGGGCCATCAGTAACACTGGAGGAAGAAAATGTGCCCCAGCCAGGGCCACGCTAAATGGAGAGACACAGCAGTTCCCCACTAGCTCTAGTCCTTAATACTATGGGGCTGCCAGAGGCCATGTAGAAACCCTTATTCCAGGAAGCAAACACATTGCTCAGATTTGGGGTAGGCTATGGATTAAATGGGATACGTGATTGCCAGAATTATTTAGAATACCCTCCAGAACAGAGCAGTAGAGAAGAGTAACATACCCTCAAATAGATCACTTCACTAAGGGGCAATCTATAAAACCAAATCTTGCATTTGGTCATTGGAGTGCTGGTAAATAAATAAAGGTGTAACCATGCAAGTATCTACAACTTTTACCTCATATCAGAAGACTGTGACACATGGTGTATGTGCTCTGTCTGTGATGTTAAGTTAAAAGTATGATGTGAGAGGTGGTGGTATAAGGACCAAGAACAGAAAAAGAAAGACACGGCACACATTAAAGCAAAGGAGAATATTTTTTTTTGTCTTTATTTTATAAAGTGGGACTTTTCTTAGAAATCTGCAAGGCACTTTCACAGAGGTTGATTTAGAGATTAGGCCTGGTGGCAGGTTCTAGGGTAATTCTGTAGCAGCTGCCAAATCCCTCAGTAGGTCACACTGTACAACAATGGCTACTCTGGACTCTAAATAAATATTTTAATATTTCTGGAGTGGCTAGTGTAGTGTATGACAAAAATGCATGTGCCCCTGCCAGTATGGAGCCAAATCAAACATACAGAAGCCTGGGCTACCACTAGAGCTGATCTTATTACCAAACTTCCAAACAAAACTAAAAATATTACAGCTTCCCCTTTCCTTTTTTTTTTTTTTTTTTTTTTGAATGGACTTTTTAGAAGAGAGAGGGGAAAATTGTAAGTGAAGAGAAAATGGAAAATGTTGCATGACCCCATAGATATCTGGAAATTGGTCAGCCCTTCAGACAACCTTGGGACAGATAGGTAATACCATTATCTTCTTTATCCACAAGCCTAGTTCATGTAAATACAGACTAAAACCCAAACTCTACCTTTGAAGACCCAGAAATATAACCAAATATTTTCAGTTACCTTTCTTGTTTGGCAGGAGATGACAACTTTGGATGAAACTCTCCCTCTAGGTGGTACTAGTATATAGTTTGCAACAGAAATTACTTTTTTTTTTCTTTTCTTTTCTTTTCTTTTCTTTTCTTTTCTTTTCTTTTCTTTTCTTTTCTTTTCTTTTCTTTTCTTCTTTTCTTTTCCTTTCTTTTCTTTCCTTTCCTTTTCTTTCCTTTTCTTTCCTTTTCTTTCCTTTTCTTTCCTTTTCTTTCCTTTTCTTTCCTTTTCTTTCCTTTTCTTTTCTTTTCTTTTCTCTTTTCCTTTTCTTTTCTTTCTTTTCTTTCTTTTCTTTCTTTTTCTTTTCTTCTCTCTTCTCTTCTCTTCTCTTCTCTTCTCTTCTCTTCTCTTCTCTTCTCTTCTCTTCTCTTCTCTTCTCTTCTCTTTTCTCTTCTCTCTTCTCTTCTCTTCTCTTCTCTTCTCTTCTCTTCTCTTCTCTTCTCTTCTCTTCTCTTCTCTTCTCTTCTCTTCTCTTCTCTTCTCTTCTCTTCTCTTCCCTTCCCTTCCCTTCCCTTCCCTTCCCTTCCCTTCCCTTCCCTTCCCTTCCCTTCCCTTCCCTTCCCTTCCCTTCCCTTCCCTTCCCTTCCCTTCCCTTCCCTTCCCT